>NC_054826.1:88855167-89222667 GCF_018345385.1 Vulpes lagopus
AAGTAAACAATTACCACTCTACAGGGATATAACGAGACATCAGAAACTTGTCCTACATACAGCCTAGGTGAGGACACATGCCATGTGGGCCATATGGAACAGGGACAACCAGGAGTTGTAAAAGGCTGGCTCTGTAGTGACAAGGAGGTGGGTGTCCTCTGGTTCCCATGGAAGATGTCTTAAGTTTTGTCTAATTCTATAAGCTAGCAGGGAATGGAAACCAGACACCTAGGGATAAGCAGAAGCTGTGCCTAGTCCCTTGACAAGAAGGGTTGTCTAGCTGGGGTCCTCCTCCACAGGAGCAGAATCTAGTGAGGAACTTGTAAGGCCACTCAAGGCCCTCTGATCTTCCCCAGGGAACAAGACAGTTCTTAACACAGGGTCTCTATTTTAGGCCTAAGCCACTCTGGAAGAACCATGGTCTTTACCCTTATGCTTCGGACCAATTAGTACCACCTCTAAACACTTTAGAAGGCAGACTTCCTTCTACAGATTTCCTCTAATACTTCAATTCCCCAATTCCCCTCCTATCATTAATACTACCTCCAGTTTTAAGCCTCTTGCAATAATCAGGACTGCTGCTGACTTCATTCCAACCCTATCAGCCAAAGCCAGTTCATCAGGAATATATGCTAGTGGTGGGCTAGGTTCGAAGGAATCAAATAGACCATTGCAGAAATGGAAGAAATTTTTTTTTTCCAACATGCTCTAATCCACTCAGAATCTGCTTACCTGGAATGTCAAGATTGAGGCTAAGTCTGTGATAAACAATACTTGGACTCTCAAAACAGGATGTATCCAAATCAGGTACTACTGCTAATGCAGATACCAGGCTTAAATCTGCCTGCCCCCCTGCTCCCTACTAATCCTCTATTGGGGCTGATTGTTAGACTTCCAGATATTTAAAATGCTCTCCCCTCCAGTAGACTGTCCTTCCCTAAGGATATCCAGAAACCCCCAAATTAAGGCAAGTACGGGCTACTGGAAAACTTCTAAGACCGATACTTCCCTCCTGCATGATACACAAGCGTGGATTCCCATGATAAGAATCATTGTATTCTGTCATTGTATTCTCAGTGAGGTCCTGTACGTTTGTTGTTAATTGGTTTCTATATTTAGGTACTCCCATGTTGGCAGCATAAATATTTAGTTGTTTGATCTTGATAGTCTTTTTAATTATGAAATAATGCCCTTCTTCATCTCTTCTTACAGTATTTGTTCTTTTTTGAAATTTAAATATTTTATTTATTTATTCATGAGAGATACACAGAGAAGCAGAGGCAGAAACATAGGCAGAGGGAGAGGCAGGCTCCCCAAAGGGAGGCCGATGTGGGACTCGATCCTGGGATCCCAGGATCACACCCTGAGCTGAAGGCAGATGCTCAACCACTGAGCCACCAGGTGTTCCCCACCCCAGGGTTTGGTTTCAAATCTCGTTTGTATGATATAAGTATGGGTCACCAGCTTTCTTTTGATATCCATTAGCGTGATAGATGATTTTGCATCCCCTGACTTTCAATCTGCTGGTGTCTATAGGTCTAAGGTGAGCATCTTGTAGGCAGCATACAGATGGATCTTGTTTTTGTAATAATGATTTTATTTATGAGAGAGTGAAAGAGAGAGAGAGAGGCAGAAAATTAGGCAGAGAGAGAAGCAGTCTCCCCACCAGGAGCCCAATATGGGACACAATCCCAGACTCCAGGATCACACCCAGAGTCAAAGGCAGAGGCTCAACCCCTGAGCCACCCAGGCATCCCAGATCCTGTGTTTTAAGCCACTCTGATACCCTATATCTTTTGATTGGAGCATTTAGGCTATCATCATTCAGAGTGATTATTGAAAGATATGAACTTAGTGCCTTTGTGTTACCAGTAGAGTTGGTTTCTGGTGACCATCTCTGGTCCTTTCTAGTCGTTGTTGCTTTTGGTCTCTTTTTTTCCCCCACTAGAAGAGTCCCTCTTAAAATTCTTTACTGGACTGGTTTAGTGGTCATGAACTCCTTTGTATTTTGCCTGTCTGGGAAACTCTTTATCTCTCCTTCTATCCTGAATGACACCCTTGCTGAAGAAAGAATTAATACAAATTGGACTCCAATAAAAAAGAAATTTAAAAACATAAAATAAATTCTTGCTATTATCATTGAGTAAAATGGCATTTAGGAGGAAAACCAGAACTGAAAGAGAGGAGGACAGATTTCACCATCCATAGCCTTCAAAGGGACTGGTGTCCTTTCCTCGGAGAGGCCCCCCCTCCGTAGGATGCTTCCTGCCCCTCTGCGCTCCTTGTTGGAACCGAGCAGGCACATCTCCGTGCCTCCAGCACCTCTGCAGTCGTGGTTTATAGCGTCTTCTATTTATCCTATTGGGGACCACAGCGTCGTGTATGTAACTATCTGGCTCCTGTTTGACAACATTGGGGGGATTCCGACTATTGTTGGCTCTGGAGTGTGTGTGTGTGTCTATCACATGCAGCTATCACGTGAAGCTATCTGATCCTCTGGCTGGGTCACCCAAACGCCAAAATGGTTGGCACAATATCATTTCTGCTGCTGGTGGCAGCTACCTGTGCTCTCCTGGCCGACCCGGGGCTCGTTCGTGCAGTGACTTTCCGCTGGAGGGTCACCTGAGCTGGAAGGTACGGCTCGGCCACATTCTCAGTAAGGGAATGGCCTAGAAGGCATATCTAGGCCTAGAAGTCCTAACACCGAAGGTTAACGAGGTTGAAGAACGAGTGAGTGACATAGAAGACAAGTTGATGGCAAAGAGGGAAACTGAGGAAAAAACAAACAATTAAAAGACCATGAGGATAGATTAAGGGAAATAAATGACAGCCTGAGGAAGAAAAACATACGTTTAATTGGGGTTCCTGAGGGCGCCAAAAGGGACAGAGGGCCAGAATATGTATTTGAACAAATCCCAGCTGAAAACTTTCCTAATCTAGGAAGGGAAACAGGCATTTACATCCACGAAATCAAGAGATCCCCTCCTAAAATCAGTAAAAATGGTTCAACACCTCGACATCTAATAGTTAAGCTTGCAAATTCCAAAGATAAAGAGAAGATCCTTAAAGCAGCAAGAGACAAGAAATCCCTGACCATTATGGGGAGGAGCATTAGTGTAAAGAAGACATCTCCACAGAGACCTGGCAGGCCAGAAAGGGCTGGCAGGATATATTCAGGGTCCTAAATGAGAAGAACTGCAACCAAGAATACTTTATCCCGCAAGGCTCTCATTCAAAATGGAAGGAGAGATAAAGAGCTTCCAAGACAGGCAGGAACTGAAAGAATATGTGACCTCCAAACCAGCTCTGCAAGAAATTTTAAGGGGGACTCTTATTAAAATTCCCCCTTAAGAAGAAGTTCAGTGGAACAATCCACAAAAACAAGGACTGAATAGATATCATGATGACACAAAACTCATATCTCTCAATAGTAACTCTGAACGTGAACGGGCTTAATGACCCCATCAAAAGGCGCAGGGTTTCCGATTGGATAAAAAAGCAGGACCCATCTATTTGCTGTATACAAGAGACTCATTTTAGACAGAAGGACACCTACGGCCTGAAAATAAAAGGTTGGAGAACCATTTACCATTCAAATGGTCCTCAAAAGAAAGCAGGGGTAGCCATCCTTATATCAGATAAAACTAACCGTTACCCCGAAGACTGTAGTGAGAGATGAAGAGAGACACTATATCATACTTAAAGGATCTATCCAACAAGAGGACTTAACAATCCTCAATATAGATGCCCTGAATGTGGGAGTTCCCAAATATTTAAGTCAATTAATAAAAAGTGAAGAAATACTTAGATAATAATACACTTATACTTGGTGACTTCAGGCTAGCTCTTTCTACCCTCGATAGGTCTTCTAAGCACAACATCTCCAAAGAAATGAGAGCCTTAAATGATACACTGGACCAGATGGATTTCACAGATATCTACAGAACTTTACATCCAAACTCAACTGAATACACATTCTTCTCAAGTGCACATGGAACTTTCTCCAGAATAGACCACATACTGGGTCACAAATCGGGTCTGAACTGATACCAAAAGATTGGGATCGTCCCCTGCATATTCTCAGACCACAGTGCCTTGAAATTAGAACTAAATCACAACAAGAAGTTGTGAAGGACCTCAAACACGTTGAGGTAAAGGACCATCCTGCTAAAGGTGAAAGGGTCAAACAGGAAATGAAGGAAGAATTAAAAGGATTCATAGAAACTAATGAGAACGAAGATACAACCGTTCAAAATCTTTGGGATGCAGCAAAAGCAGTCCAAAGGGGGAATTACATCGCAATACAAGCATCCATTCAAAAACTGGAAAGAACTCCAATACAAAAGCTAACCTCACACATAAAGGGGCTAGAGGAAAAACAGCAGATAGATCCTACACCCAACAGAAGAAGAGAGTTAATTAAAATTCAAGCAGAACTCAAGGAAATCGAGACCAGAAGAACTGTGGAACAGATCAACAAAATCAGGAGTTGGTTCTTTGAACGAATTAATAAGATAGATAAACCATTAGCCAACCTTATTAAAAAGAAGAGAGAGAAGACTCAAATTAATGAAATCATGAGTGAGAAAGGAGAGATCACTACCAACACCAAGGAAATGCAAACGAGTTTAAAAACATATTATGAACAGCTGTACACGAATAAATTAGGCAATCTAGAAGAAATGGACACATTCCTGGAAAGCCACAAACTACCAAAACTGGAACAGGAAGAAATAGAAAACCTGAACAGGCCAATAACAAAGGAGGAAATTGAAGCAGTCATCAAAAACCTCCCAAGACACAAGAGTCCAGGGCCAGATGGCTTCCAAGGGGAATTCTATCAAGCGTTTAAAGAAGAAATCATACCTATTCTACTAACGCTGTTCGGAAAGAAAGAAAGAGATGGAGTACTTCCAAATTCGTTCTATGAGGCCAGCATCACCTTAATTCCAAAACCAGACAAAGACCCCACCAAAAAGGAGAATTACAGACCAATATCCCTGATGAACATGGATGCAAAAATTCTCAACAAGATACTAGCCAATAGGATCTAACAATACATTAAGAAAATTAATCACTATGACCAAGTAGGACATATCCCGGGACTCAAGGCTGGTTAAACACTCGTAAAACAATCAATGTGATTCATCATATCAGCAAGAGAAAAACCAAGAACCATATGATCCTCTCATTAGAGGCAGAGAAAGCATTTGACAAAATATAGCATCCATTCCTGATCAAAACTCTTCAGAGTGTAGGGATAGAGGGAACATTCCTCGACATCTTAAAAGCCATCTACGAAAAGCCCACAGAAAATATCATTCTCAATGGGGAAGGACTGGGAGCCTTTCCCCTAAGATCAGGAACAAGACAGGGATGTCCACTCTCACCACTGCTATTCAACATAGTACTGGAAGTCCTCGCCTCAGCAATCAGACAACAAAAAGACATTAAAGGCATTCAAATTGGCAAAGAAGTCAAACTCTCCCTCTTCGCCGATGACATGATACTCTACCTAGAAAACCCAAAAGCCTCCTCCCCAAGATTGCTAGAACTCATACAGCAATTTGGTAGCGTGGCAGGATACAAAATCAATGCCTGAAATCAATGGCATTTCTATACACTAACAATGAGACTGAAGAAAGAGAAATTAAGGAGTCAATCCCATTTACAATTGCACCCAAAAGCATAAGACACCTAGGAATAAACCTAACCAAGGAGGTAAAGGGACCTATACCATAAACTATAGAACACTTCTGAAAGAAATTGAGGAAGACACAAAGAGATGGAAAAATATTCCATGCTCATGGATAGGCAGAATTAATATTGTGAAAATGTCAATGTTACCCAGGGCAATTTACATGTTTAATGCAATCCCTATCAAAATACCATGGACATTCTTCAGAGAGTTAGAACAAATTATTTTAAGATTTGTGTGGAATCAGAAAAGACCCCGAATAGCCAGGGGAATTTTAAAAAAGAAAACCATATCTGGGGCCTCACAATGCCAGATTTCAGGTTGTACTACAAAGCTGTGGTCATCAAGACAGTTTGGTACTGGCACAAAAACAGACATATAGATCAATGGAACAGAATAGAGAACCCAGAAGTGGACCTTCAACTTTATGGTCAACTAATATTCGATAAAGGAGGAAAGACTATCCACTGGAAGAAAGACAGTCTCTTCAATAGATGGTGCTGGGAAAATTGGACATCCACATGCAGAAAAATGAAACTAGACCACTCTCTTTCACCATACACAAAGATAAACTCAAAATGGATGAAAGATCTAAATGTGAGACAAGAGTCCATCAAAATGCTAGAGGAGAACACAGGAAACACCCTTTTTGAACTTGGCCACAGTAACTTCTTGCAAGATTCATCCACGAATGCAAAAGAAGCAAAATCAAAAATGAACTATTGGGACGTCATCAAGATAAGAAGCTTTTGCACAGGAAAGGATACAGTCAACAAAACTCAAAGACAACCTGGGAGAAGAGATTTGCAAATGACATATCAAATAAAGGGCTAGTTTCCAAGATCTATAAAGAACTTCTTAAACTCAACACCAAAGAAACAATCCAATCATGAAATGGGAAAGACATTAACAGAAATCTCACAGAGGAAGACACAGACATGGCCAACATGCACATGAGAAAATGCTCCGCATCACTTGCCATCAGGGAAATACAAATCCAAACCACAATGAGATACCACCTCACACCAGTGAGAATGGGGAAAATTAACAAGGCAGGAAACAACAAATGTTGGAGAGGATGTGGAGAAAAGGGAACCCTCCTGCACTGTTGGTGGGAATGTGAACTGGTGCAGCCACTTGGAAAACTGTGTGGAGGTTCTTCAAAGAGTTAAAAATAGACCTGCCCTACGACCCAGCAATTACACTGTTGGGGATTTACCCCAAAGATTCAGATGCAATGAAATGCCGGGATACCTGCACCCCGATGTTTATAGCAGCAACGTCCACAATAGCCAAACTGTGGAAGGAGCCATGGTGTCCATCGAAACATGAATGTATAAAGAAGATGTGCTCTATGTATACAATGGAACATTACTCAGCCATTAGAAATGACAAATACCCACCATTTGCTTCAACGTGGATGGAACTGGAGGGTATTACGCTGAGTGAAGTAAATCAATCGGAGTAAGACAAACAGTGTATGTTCTCATTCATTTGGGGAATATAAATAATAGTGAAAGGGAACATAAGGGAAGGGAGAAGAAATGTGTGGGAAATATCAGAAAGGGAGACAGAACATAAAGACTCCTAACTCTGGGAAATGAACTAGGGGTGGTGGAAGAGGAGGAGGGCGGGGGCTGGGGGTGAATGGGTGATGGGCACCGAGGGGGGCACTTGACGGGATGAGCACTGGGTGTTATTCTGTATATTGGTAAATTGAACACCAATAAAAAATAAATTTATTATTTAAAAAATAATAATAAAAAAATAAAAGGTTAAAAAAAACGAAATAGGAAAGTCCTGCATTCAGCTCTCCTGCTTCTCCTATACTTGTGTCCAGGGTCATTTGTGGGGCGGACCAATGTTACGAGTGCTTTTTCTATTTCTAAAATCGGCCACCATGATTTTGATAGGAATGATATTGGAACTGTGGGTGGTTTCTTGAACTGTGGACATTTTAACTAGATGAAGGCTCCGACCCCACAAGCCCAGGATGTCCTTCCAAAGTCTTGTAATTTTCAGTGTACAAGTCTTGCACTCCCTTGGTTCAGTCTAATTATTTTGTTCTTTTGGATGCTCCTGATAAGGGAGTCATGTCCTTAATTTCCTTTCTGAGTGCTCATCATTGGGACACAGCAAGGCTACTGATCTCTGTTCATTTTGTGTCCCACAACTTTACTGATTTCACTCATTAGTTCTTTTTTTTTTTTTTTTTTTTTTCACTCATTAGTTCTAACAGTTTTTGCTGGAGTCTCTCGGCTTTCCTGTTTCTAATGCCACATCTTCAGCAAATAGGGACAGTTTGACGTCCCCCTTACAGGTGTGGAACCTTTTCTGTTTCCTGTCTCTTGACTACGGTAGGACTTCCAGTGCTGAGAGGGGACTTCCTTGGCTTGTTCCTGCTCTTAGGGGAGTCGATTTCAAGTTTTCACCTTGAGGATGATGTCAGCTGCGGGCCTTCCTTGATTCTGTTTATATACGTTTCCTCAAAACCCACTATGCCAAAATAATAATAATAATAAGAAACCCGCTATGCTTTTTATGTTGTATTTTGTCAAATGCTTTTTCTGCAACTCTTGAGAGGATCCTATGCCTTTGTCCTTTCTCTTGTATTTGTTTTTAAGATTTTATTTATTTACCCATGAAAGACAGAGAGCGAGAGAGCAAGATGGAGAGAGAGAGAGAGGCAGAGACACAGTCAGAGACATAGACAGAGGGAGAAGCAGGCTCCATGTAGGGAACCCGACGTGGGACTCAATCCTAGGAATCCAGGATCATGCCCTGGGCCAAAAGCAGGCGCTAAACCGCTGAGCACCCACCCACCCGGGCTGCCCCATGTCCTTTCTCTTGTTAATGTGATGGATCATGGTGACTGATAGCCAGAGGGGACGGAGGTGGGAGATGGGCAAAATAGATGAAGAATATGAAGAGTGGGATCCCTGGGTGGTGCAGCGGTTTGGCACCTGCCTTTGGCCCATGGAGACCTGGGATCAAATCCCACATCGGGCTCCCAGTGCATGGAGCCTGCTTCTCCCTCTGCCTGTGTCTCTGCCTCTCTCTCTCTCTCTCCCTGTGTGAATATCATAAATAAAAATTTAAAAAAAGAACATTAAGAGCTATAAGCATCTGGTTCTCAAATAAGTAAGTCACAGATATTTAGAAAGTACAGCCTAGGCAATAGAGTCAGTACTACTGTGACAACTTCGTATGGGGACAGATGGTGATGACACTTCTCGTGGGGAGATCTGAGTATGCACAGAATTGTCAAATCACTAAGTCGTTCCCCTGAAACTACTGTAACATTCTGTGTTGACTGTACTTCAATAATATCAAAGAAAAGGGGTTTCTGATGGGACTCACGGTGGGTCCATGAAAGGCATTAAAATGGACATTACACATATGAAGGCACCTCTGAAGAGGGGATAAAGATGCTCACATGTCTTGATGTGAATTTTCAGAAGATTTACTTGAAAGAGGGTGCAGTGGGGAGGGGTGGAAGGAGAGGGGGAATCTGGAGCAGACTCCTCACATACCAGTTACCAGGTCTGGGTGAGGACCACGTGAGGACCACAGTCAGCAGGTACAGGTGAGCCCCATGTGGGACCCAGAGTCACCAGGACCAGATGAGGCTCAGGTGGGGACCAAAAAGACCAGGTCCAGGTTGAGCCCAAGGTGGAGCCCAGAGGCACCAGGTCCAGGTGAGGCCCAGGTGGCAACCAGATTCACCAACTCCAGGTAAGGCCCAGGTGGGGACCAAAGTCACAAGGTCTGGGTGAGGCCCAGGTGGGAACACAGTCTCCAGGTCCAGGTGAGGCAAAACTGAGGACCAGAGTCAACAGGTACAGGTGAGGCCCAGATGAGGATCAGAGTCACCAGGTCCAGGTGAGGCCTAGAAGGAGACCACAGGACCCAGGTCCAGGTGAGCCCCATGTGGGAACCAGAGCCACCAGGGCCATTTGAGGCCCAGGTGGAGACCACAGTCACCAGGTCCAGGTGAAGCCCAGGTGGGGACCAGATTCACCAAGACCAGGTGAGGCCCAGGTGGTGACCAGAGTCACCAGGTCTAGGTAAGGAACAGGTAAGGACCAGATTCACCAGGTCCGGGGGAGGCCCTGGTGGGGACCAGAGTCGCCAGGTCCGGGTGAGACCCAGGTGGCAACCACATTCAGCAGGTCCAGGTGAGGCCAAGCTGAGGACCAGTGTCACCAGGGCCAGGTGAGGACCAGATGGGGACCAGAGTCACCATGTCCAGGTGAGGCCAGAAGGACACCACAGGTACCAGCTCTGGGTGAGGTCCATGTGCAAACCAGAGACACCCGGTCCAGGTGAGGCCCAGGAGGGGACCAGAGTCACCAGGTCAAGGAGCGGCCCAGAAGGGGACCAGAATTCCCTGGTCCAGGTGAGGCCCAGGAGGGGACCAGAGTCACCAGGTCAAGGAGCGGCCCAGAAGGGGACCAGAATTCCCTGGTCCAGGTGAGGCCCAGGTGTGGAACAGATTAACCAGGTCCCAATGACACACAGGTGAGGACCAGAGCAACCAAGTAGAGGTGTGGCCCAGATGGTGATCAGAGTCACCAGGTTCAGGTGAGGCCAAGAAGGGGACCACAGTCACCATGTCCAGGTGAACCTGATGTGGGAACTAGAGCCACCAGATCCAGGTGAGGCCCATGTGGAGACCACAGAAACCAGATCCAGATGAGGCCCAGGATGGGAACAGAGTTACCAGGTCCAGGTGAGCCCAGGTGGGAAACAGATTCACTAGGTCCCGGTGAGGCCCAGGTGGGGAACACAGTCACCAGATCCAGGTGAGGCACAGGTGGGGAACACAGTCACCAGGTCCAGGTAAGGCCAAGCAGACGACCAGAGTCACCAGTTCCAGGTGAGGCCCAGGTGGGGACCAGAGTCACCAGGTACAGATGAGCCTAGAAGGAAATGAGAGACACAAGGTCCAGGTGAGGTCCATGTGGGAACCAGAGTCACCAGGTACAGGTGAGGCCAGGTGAGGACCTAAGTTAACAGATCCAGGTGTGTCCCAGGTGGGGAACAGAGAAACCCTGTCCTGATGATGCCTAGGTGATAGGTACCAGAGACACCAGGTCCAGGTGAGGCCCAGGTGGGGACCAGTTACCAGATCCAGATGAGGCCAAGCTGTGGACCAGAGTCACCAGGTCCCAGTAAGACTCAGGTGAGGCCCAGGTGGGGATCAGAGTCATCATGTCCAGGTGAGGCCCAGGTGGGGACCATAGTCACCAGGTCCAGGTGGGGACCAGAGTCACTGGGCCAGGTGAGGCACAGATGGTGACCAGAGTCACCAGGTCCGGGTGAGGACCAGGTAAGAACCAGATTCACCAGGTCCAGGTGAGGCGCAGGTGGCAAGCACACTCACCAGGTTCAGGTGAGGCCCTGGTGGGGACCAGAGTCACCAGGTACATGAGAACCTAGAGACACTAGAGCCACCAGGTCCACATGAGGTCCATGTGGGAACGAGAGTCACCAGTTACAGGTGAGGCCCAGGTGGAGACCAGATTCACCAGGTCCAGCTGAGACCCAGGTGGGAACCAGTGTTACCATGTCCAGGTGTGGCCCAGGTGAAGACCAGAGTTTAACAGGTTCAGGTGGGTCCCTGTTAGTGAATAGTGTAACCATGTCCTGATGCTACCCAGGTGGGTACCAGAGACACCAGGTCCAGGTGAGGCTCAGGTGGGGACCAGAGACTTGAGGTCCAGGTGAGGTCCCGGTGGGAACCACAGTCACCAGATCAGGCGAGGCCATGCTGAGGATCAGAGTCACCAGTTCCAGGCGAGGCCCAGTTGAGGCCACGGTCACCAGGTACAGAAGAGGCCAAAGTGAGGACCAGAGTCACCAGGTCCAGGTGAGACCCAGGTGGGGACCACAGTCACCAGGTCCAGATTGAGGCCCAGGTGGGGCCCAGAGTCATTAGGGCCAGGTGAGGCCAAAGTGTGGATCAAAGTTATCAGGTCCAGGTGAGTCCAAGGTGGGGAACAGAGTAACCATGTCCCAATGATGCCCAGGTGGGACCAGAGTCACAAGGTCCAGACGAGGCCCAAGTGAAGAGTAGATTCACCAGGTCCAGTTGAGGCCCAGTTGAGGCCGAGAGTCCCCAGCTCCGGGTGAGGCCCAGAGGGGGACCAGAGTCACCGGTCCAGGTGACATCCAGGTGGGGACCAGAGTCACCACGTCAGGGTGAGGCCCAGAGGGGGACCAGAGTCACTAGGTCCAGGTGAGGCCCCGATGTGGAACTGAGTAACCAGGTCCCATGATGCCCATGTGAGGACCAGATTCACCAGGTCAGGGTGAGGTCCAGAGGGAGACCAGAATCACCAGGTCCAGGTGAGGCCCAGGTGTTGAAGAGAGTAACCAGGTCCCAATGATGCCCAGGTAAGGACCAGAGTCACCAGGTTCAGGTGAGGCCCAAATATGGATCAGAGTCACGAGTACCAGGTGAGGCCAAGAAGGAGACCACAGGAACCAGGTCCAGGAGAGCACCATATGGGAACCAGAGCCATCAGATCCAGGTGAGTCCCATGTGGGAACCACAGTCACGAGGTCCAGGTGAGGCCCAGGTGGCAACAAGATTCACCAAGTCCAGGTGAGACCCAGGTGGGGACCAGAGTCACCAGGTAAGGGTGAGGCCCAGAGGGGGACCAGGGTCCCGGGCCAAGTGATGCCCAGGGAGGACCAGAATAACCAGTTAAGGGTGAGGCCCAGAGTGGGACCAGAGGTCCCTGGTCAAAGTGAGGCCCAGGTGTGGAATAGAGTATCCAGGTCCCAGTGATGTCTAGGTGAGGACCAGAGTCACTAGGGCCATGCGAGGCCCAGATGGGGATCAGAATCACCAGGTCCCAGTGAGGCATAGAAGGAGACCACAGTCACCAGTATCAGGTGAGCCCCATGTGAGAACCAGAGCCACTATATCCAGCTGAGTCCCAGGTCCATGTGAGGCCCACGTGAGGACCAGATTCATCAGGTTGAGTTGAGGCATAGCTGGGGACAAGAGTCACCAGGTCTGGGTGAGGCCTAGGTGGGGACGAGATTCACCAGGTCTGAGTTAGGTCAGAGAAGAAAAATAGAAAGAAAAAGAGAAAGAAAAAGAAAGGGAAAAAAGGGTGGGGGAAGCAAACAGAAATCAAAAAGCAAAAACAACAACAACAACAACAAAAACACCATGGAATATCTTCTGATTCTGTATACTTTATGTCCCTTGACTTCCCCTGGAACTTGGCCGTCTAGCTGGTGTTCTGGGGGAGGGGCCTGTTGTGCTGATTTTCAGGTGTTAGCACTTGGGGGAGCTGCTCAGCCCCCTGCCTGGTGCAGGGCTCAGTGGGGGTTGTTTACCCCGTGAGGCCCCAGGAGGAACAACCACAGTGGCGGTGGCAGCTCTAGAGCCCTGGATTCAGCTCCCACAGTAACTACTGAGCTCTCTGTCTGCAGGGCCTGGAGGCTCCGGGGCAGGGCCGCTGATCTGCTCAGCTTGGGGTAGGAGCGTCCTTGCTGTCCTGGGCCCTCCTGGCCTCTGCCTGTCCTGGGGGGAGATTGGATCCTGGGCTGTGTCCCTCCACGGCCTGGGCTCCGGGGCCTGCGCTGTTGGATTCGCACTCCCAGCCGCGCAGCCTCCTCCATGGAGCCGCTGCCCGAGCCCCTCCGAGCTGCTCCCAGGTCCAGTTGTGTGCGTGCTGCAGCCTGTTAGGGAGCTCAACCACGGGGAGTGGCACGCTCTCCCCGGGGCACAGGTGTCTGTTAGTGTCCCAGGGATCCTGAGGGCATCCCCACCCATCTGGGGTCCTGCTCTAACTCCCTGCCAGCGCCTTTCCACCCGGGAAGATTGGTGAAGCTCCTGCTTCTCTGGGACGGAGCTTTCCTGTGTTGGGGGCACTCGCCCCTGCCTTAGCCCAGCTCCTCACGGGATCCCTTTGCCTTGGATGCCTTTTGTTTCCTTATTTCTATTTTCCCCATCTTCCTACCTTGATAGAAGCATGAACTCTTCTCACTGTAGCATTACAGCTGTTCTCCCTTTAAATCTCAGGCCGAATTCATAGATTTTCAGGATGATTTGAAGGTTATCTAGGTAATTTTGTGGGGACAGGTGATTTGGGGACTCTTCTCTTCCCCAAACTTGCCCCTCTTCTGCAGATGGAGTTTTGAACATACTCACTAGAGATGTTTGTCAGACACTCGTGCGATGCAACTGGAAAAATTCAGGCTTGGAAGGTATGTCTCCAGGTGCAGTAGAACAGTATTCATGGAACCTCCTCATTGAGAATGCTCTTACATTATCACACCAATAAGTATGCAGCTAGTTGAAAGATAGCTTAAACCCTAACTCTAACCCTAAGCCATAACCCTAACCCTAACCTTAACCTTAACTCTCACCCTAACACTAACCCCAACCATAAACCTAACCTTAACAGAAACCCTAACCCTAACCTTAAACTCACCCTAAACCTAACCCTAACCCCTACACTAACCCTAACCCCTAACCCTAACCCTAAAACTACCCTAACCCCTAACCTTAACACTAAATCTTAACCCTAACACTAACCCTAACACCTAACACTAACCTTAACCCCTAAACCTAACCCTAACCCTAACGCTAACACTAACCCCTAACCCTAACCCTATCCCTAACCACTAACCCTAGCCCTAACCCCTAACCCTAACCCTAACCCCTAGCCCTAACCCTAACAACTAACCCAAACCCTAACCCTAACCCTAACCCTAAACACCCTAACCCTAACAATCCTAACAGTAAGCCTAACAACCCTAAACCAAACCCTAACCCTAACCCCTAACCCCTAAATCTAACCCTAACGCTAACCATAACCCCTAACCCTAACCCTACCCCTCCCTATACTCCTAACCCTAACCCTAACCCTAACGTTCACCCCTAACACTTACACTAACACGAAACCCTAAACCCTACCCTAACCAATAAACCTAACCAACTAACACGAATCCTACCCCTAAAACTTACCCTAACCGTAACCCAAACCTAACCCTAACCCTAACCCCTAACCCTAACCTTAACCCTAATCCTAACCCTAACCTTAACAACTCTACCCTAACCCTAACCACCCTAATTCTAACCCTAACAACCCTAACCCTAACAACCCTAACTCTAAACCTGACCTTAAACCAAACCATAACCCCTAACCCTAACCCTAACCCTAGCACTAGCCCTAGCCCTACCCTAACCCTAACCCTAACCCTAAACCTAACCTTAACCTAACCCTAACCATAACCCCTAAATGTAACCCTAAACCCTAAACCTAACCCCTAACCCTAACCATAACACCTAAACCTAACCCTAACCCTAACCCTGTAACCCTTATACTAACCCTCTAACACTAGTCCTAACCCTAACCATAAACCCTAACCCTAACATTAACCCAAACACCTAACCCAAACCCTAACCCCTAACACTAACACCTAAACTAACCCTCACAACTAACCCTAACCCCACACTGACCCTAACACCTAACCCTAACACCTACCCTTAACCTTAACCCTAACCCCTAATCCTAACCCTAACTCCTACCCCTCCTAACCCAAACACCAAACCCTAACCCAAAAAACTAACACTAACCCCAAACCCTAACCGTGACTCCTAACCCTAAGTCTCACCCTAACCCCTTACCCTAACACCTAACGCTAACCCTAAACCAAACCCTAACCCATAACCCTAACCCTATCACTAACCACTAACCCTAGCCTTAACCCCTACACCTACCCCTAAACCAAACCCCTATCCCTAACCCAAACCCTAACACCTAAACCTAACCCTAAAACTAACCCTAACACTTTACCGTAACCATAACCCTAAACCTAACCCTTAACTCTAACATCTAATTCTAACCCTAACCCTAACCCTCACCCTAACAACCCTACCCCTAACCCTAAACCTAATAACCCTAAGCCTAACCTTAACAACACTACCCTAATCCTAACACCCAACCCTAACCCTAACCTAAACCCTACCCTTAACCCTAACCTAACCCTAACCCCTAACCCTAACCCTAACACCTAGCCCTAACCCTAACCCTAACACCTAACCCTAACCCAAACCCAAACCCTACCCCTAACCCTGACTGTAACCCTAACACTAACCCAACCCTAACCCTAACCCTAAACCTTAACCCTAACTCTCACCCTTAACTCCTACCTTCACCCTAACCCTAAACCTAACATTAACCCCTAACCCTAAACCTAACGCCTAACCCTAACAACTAACCCTAACCCCTAACGCAACCATAACACCTAACCCTAACCAGCTAAGCCTAAGCCTAACCCTAACCCTATCCCTAACCCTAACCGAAACACTAACCCCTAACGCTAACACTAACCCTGTCCCCAAACGCTAACCCTAACCCCTAACCCTAAGCCAAACCCTAACCCCTAACAATAAACCTAAAACTACCCATAACCCTAAGCCTAACACTAACACTAATGCCGAAATCAAAATGTAACCCCTAACCCTAACCCTAACCCTAACACCTAAAGGTAATCCTAAAAACCTAACACTAACCATAACACCTAACACTAACCATAACACCTAACCCTAACCATAACCATAACCCTAACCCTAACCATAACCCTCTAACCCTAACACTAACTCTCTAACACTAACCCTAACCCTCACACTAAACCCTAACCCTAAACCCCAAAGTCTAACGCTAAACCCGAACCATAAAGCTATCCCAAACACCTAACCCTAACCCTTAACCCTAACCCAAACACCTAACCCTAACACCTAACAAAACCCTAACACCTACCCCTAACACCTAACCCTAACCCTACCCTAACCCTAACCCTAACAAACCTAACCCTAACCCTAACAACCCTAAACCTAACCCTATCCCCTAACCCCTAAAACTAACCCTACCGCTAACCATAACCCCTAACCCTAACCCTACCCCTCCCTCTACCCTTAACCCTCACCCTAACTCTAACCCCTAACCCTAACACCTAACCCTACCCTAACCCCTATTCCTAACCCGAAAACCTAACCCTAAGCCCAACAAATAACCCTAACAACCCAAACCCTAACAACCTTAAACCTAACCCTAACCCTTAACCCTAAAACTAACCCTAATGCTAATCCTAAACCATAACCATAACCCTACCCCTCCCTCTACCCCTATCCTAACCCTAACGCTCACCCGTAACCCTTACACTAACACTAAACCCTAAACCTACCCTAACCTCTAAACCTAACCTAATCCTACCCCTAAATCCTAACCCTAATCCTAACCCTAATCCTAACCCAACCGTAATCCTAACCCTAAACCTAAACCCTAACCCTAACCCTCACCCTAACCCCTAACCCTAACAACAAACCCTACCCTAACCCCTACCCCTAACCCAAAAACCTAACCCTAAACCTAACAAATAACCCTAACACCCTAAGCCTACCACTAACCGTAACAACCCTACTCCTAACCCTAACAACCCCTAAGCTAACATTAACAACCCTACCCTAAACCTAACCTTAAATCTAACACCCTAACCCTAATCTCCTAACCCTAACCACCTAATTCTAACAATCCTAACCCTAACCCTAAACCCTACCCCTAACCCTAAACCTAACAACACTAAGCCTAACCTTAACAACCCTATCCTAAACCTAACCCTAACCCCCTAACCCTAACCCTAATCTCCTAACCCTAACCCTAACACCCTAACCATAAAAACCCTAACCCTAATCCTAACAACCCTACTCCTAACCCTAACCCTAACAACCCTAACCCTAACCCTGACCCTAACCCAAACCATAACCCCTAACCCTAACCCTAACCACTAACCCTCACACTAAATCTCAAACACTAACCCTAAACCCTAACCCAAACCCTAACCCCTAACACTAACCCTAAATCTAACCCCTAACCCTAACCTTAACCTAACCCTAACCATAACCCCTAAATATAATCCTAAACCCTAAACATAACCCCTAACCCTAACCATAACACCTAACCCTAACCATAACCCTAACACTAACCCTAACAAACCTAAACCTAACCCTAACCCCAACCCTGTAACCCTTATACTAACCCTCTAATACTAGTCCTAACCCTAATCCTAAACCTTAATCCTAACCCCCAAACTCTAACCCTTAACCCTAACCCTAACCCCCAAACTCTAACCCTAAACCCTAACCGTAACCCTAACCCATACCCTAACTCTAACCCTAACCCATACCCTAACCCGTACCCTAAACCTAACCCGTACCCTAACCCCTAACCCGTACCCTAACCCTAGGTTTAGGTTAATCCTAAACCTTAACCCTAACCCCCAAACTCTAACCCTAAACCCTAACCCTAACCCATACCCTAACTCTAACCCTAACCCATACCCTAACCCGTACCCTAACCCCTAACCCGTACCCTAACCCTAGGTTTAGGTTAATCCTAAACCTTAACCCTAACCCCCAAACTCTAACCCTAAACCCTAACCCTAACCCTAACCCATACCCTAACTCTAACCCTAACCCATACCCTAACCCGTACCCTAAACCTAACCCGTACCCTAACCCCTAACCCGTACCCTAACCGTAACCCTATGTCTAACCCTAACCCGTACCCTAACCCGTCCCCAATCCCTAACCCTAACCCTAAACCTAGCCCAAACCCCTAGCCCTAATGCTAACCCATAACCCTAACCCTGCCTTAACCCCTAACCCTAAACTCTAACCCCATCCCCCACTCTAACTCTAACCCTAGTCCCTCCCCCTATCCCCTAACCCTCAACCCTATAACCTATATGGAACATAACCCTAATCCAGACCCTAACTCAGTTTCCTAATCCCTAATACCGTACCTTAACTCCTAACTCTTGACCCTTACCCCATCCCTCACCCTAACCAGTAACTCATACACATAACCATGATCACTAACCCATAACCACCTATTGCTCACCCTAAACCCTAACCCTACTCTCAATTCTCCCCTTTCACTTACCTTGTCGTTCTGAGCAGCCCCTGCGGAGGTGGATGTGACTCCGAACAGCGCCTCCAGGGTCCTCCCGCGGGTCCTGAGGAGACCAGGCTCCTGTCATGGCGGACGTGGCCCCATGATTTCCTGAGTCATAGACAGCGGGTCCTGAGGACGAGGGGGGTCCTGTCACTGTGGAAATGCCTCACACCCTCCGGAAGCCTCCCCCCGGGTCCTGAGGAGGCTGCGGCTCATCAGCGTGGTCGCGTCCCCAAGTCCTCCTCAGGCCTCCCCAGCACAGGCGGGCTCCTGTTAGTGCAGGCTGACGAGGCCTACTGCGCATGCGCGCCCCCTGGGCGGACGGGGGCTGGGGCGCCCCTGCGGGAGGCTCAGGCGCTGCAGGAGGCCGTGCAGGAGGCAGAGTCCCAGAGCCCCGGGCTGCACCTGCCTCCTTCCAGGCTCCAGCTGAGGCCTGTGAGCTTCAGAAACGTCTCACTGAAACGGAGCCCAATACCCGGCTTCCCCAGAAATACTTAAGGACAAGGAATTGGAGCCCACAGGATGCGAAATGAAATGTGGACCAGACTTTTACGATGTCCTGCAAAACTCACTCAACTCTCTTCCACTGTGGGTGGGACCGTGGGCTGGTGCAGCCGCCCTGGAAACAGTGTGGAGGCTCCTCAGGAAGTTACAAATAGAGCCGCCCTGCGACCAGCAGGTGCTCGGCCTGGAGCTCACTCCGAAGATACAGATGCAGTGACACTCCGGGACACCTGCACCCCAATGTCCACAGCAGCCGGGTCCACAGTAGCCACACTGTGGGAGGAGCCTCGGTGCCCTTGGGCAGATGATGGATAAAGAGGATGGGAGATAGATGATGGTCATAGATGATAGACAGATGATAGGAATGTTACTCAGCTATCAAAGAGAAGGAAATCTTGCCATTTGCAATGACGTGGATAGAACTAGAGGGATCATGTTAAGTGAAATAAGTCAGTCAGGAAAGAAAATTACCGTATGGTGTCATTCATAGGTGAAATTAAAGAAGCAAAGCAGATGGACATCTGTGAAGGGAAGGAAAAACGAAAAACAAGATGAAAACAGAGATGGAGGAAAAAGAGACTCAATCACAGGAAACAAACTGAGGGTCGCTGGAGGGGAGGGGAGTGGAGGGACAGGGTAACTGGTAGACAGGCATGAAGGAGGGCACGTGATGTCATGAGCACTGGTGTTATCTCCAACTGGTGAATCCCTGAATTCTACCTCTGAAGGTATAATACACTATACTGTTCATTAATTGGGTTTAAATTAAATTAAGTTTAAAAAATCAGTTGACTGAAAAAAAAAATCAGTTGACTGTATCAGAGTGCATTTTCTTCCAGGCTCTCTATTCTGCTCCTTCAGCTTATGCCAGAACCACACCCCTGTGGGTTTTGTTTGTTTAAGTAGGCTCCATGCCTCATCCACAGCCCAGCACAAGGCTAAAACTCATGACCAGGGCTAGATCAAGACCAGGGGTGAGGTCAGGAGTCGGATGCTTAACCAATGGAGCCAGCCGGGGGCCCGAGAACCCACTGCTTTATCCTGTGTCTCTGTGACATCGTTTGAAATAGGAAAGTGCTGCATCCAGCTCTATCCTGCTTCTCCTATACTGATTTGTGTCCAGGGTCATTTGTGGGGGCGGACCAATGTTACGAGTGCTTTTTCTATTTCTAACCTCGGCCACCATGATTTTGATAGGAAAGACATTGGAAAACTGCGGGTGGCTTCTGGAACTGTGGACATTTTAACAAGATGAAGGCTCCAACCCCACCAGCCCAGGATGTCCTCCCAAAGTCTTGTAATTTTCAGTGTACAAGTCTTGCACTCCCTTGGTTCAGTCTAATTATTTTGTTCTTTTGGATGCTCCTGAGAAGGGAGTCATGTCCTTAATTTCCTTCCTGAGTGCTCATTGTCGGGACACAGCAAGGCTACTGAGCTCTGTAGGGTCAGTTTGTGTCCCATAAATTTACTGAATTCAATCATTAGTTCTAACAGGTTTTGGTGGAGGCTCTCGGGTTTCCTGTTTCTAGGACCACATCTTCAGCAAATAGGGACAGTGTGACATCCCCCTTCCAGGTGTGGAACCTTTGCTGTTTCCTGTCTGTTGACTACATTAGGACTTCCAGCGCTGAGAGGGGACCTCCTTGGCTTCTTCCTGCTCAGGGGAGACAATTTCAGGTTTTCACCCTTGAGGATGACGTCAGCTGCGGGCCTTCCTAGCGGCCTTTATTCTGTTGATAGACATTTCCTCAAAACCCACTATGCTTTTGATGTTGTATTTTGTCAAATGCTTTTTCTGCAACTCTTGAGAGGATCGTATGCTTTTTGTCCTTTCTCTTGTTTTTCTTTTTTTAAAGATTTTATTTATATATCCTTGAGAGACAGAGAGAGAAAGGCAGAGACACAGGCAGAGGGAGAAGGCGGCTCCATGTAGGGAACCCAACGTGGGACTCGATCCCGGGACTCCAGGATCATGCCCTGGGTGGAAGGCAGGCACTAAACCACTGAACCACCCAGGCTGCCCCATGTCCTTTCTCTGCTTAATGTGATGGATCCTGCTGACTGATGGACAGAGGGGCCGTGGGTAGGACATGGGCAACATAGATGAACAATAGTAGCAGCTATAAGCGTCTGGTTCTCAAATAAGTCACAGAAATTTAGAAAGTACAGCCTAGGGAATAGAGTCAGTACTGTTGTGACAACTTTGTATGGGTCAGACGGTGACGCCGCTTCTCTTGGGGAGAGCTGAGTAAGGCACAGAATTGTCAAGTCACTAGTTGTAGCCCTGAAACTACTGTCACATTGTGTGTCGACTGTACTTCAATAAATATCAAGGAAAAGCGGTTTCTGGTAGGATTCCTGGTGGGTCCGTGAAAGGCATTTACACGGTCGTTACACACACGAAGGCACCTCTGCAGAGGGGATAAAGATGCTCACATGTCTTCACGTTGATTTTTAGAAGATTTACTTGAGAGAGGGTACAGTGGGGAGGGGCAGAGGGAGAGGGGGAACCTGGAGCGGACTCCTCACCCACCGGAGCCCGAGCCCCACGTGAGGCTCCACGCCACAACCTCGAGATCCTGACCTGAGCCAAACTAAAGAGTCGACGTGGAACCGACTGAACCACCCAGGAGCCCCTCAAATGTTCTTAAGTGCAACCCCATGCTGTGAACTCTGGGGGTCGGGGGGAACATCTGTGACCACCAGTCTGCCTAGAAGGGCGGAAGGCCTGCAGGGCGCGAGGATGGGAACTGAGGATGTGGGAGGGTGCCTGCAACCCCTGCCCACCCAGCGTGGGGACAGGACCCTCCCCCGGGACCCTCGGCCTTCAGGGTGAAGGGCTAAGTGCTGTTTGGACCCCGCCCGCCCACAGTGATGATGCGGGACCTCACTGTGGGCGGAACTGTGCTGACCCAGGGTTCCACTGCTGCATGGCGCTCACTGTGCCAGGGTTCCACTGCTGCATGGCGCTCACTGTGCGTCTGCAGACCTTCGGAAGCACTCGTGCTCCGGATCTGGCTCACAGCCACCGGACTCTCTGCTCTCCCCAGTAGCTCAGTACTCCCACACTCCTCAGTACCCCAACTCTCCCGCTCTCCCCAGTACCCCAGTACTCCCACTCTCCCCAGTACTCCAACTCTCCCACTCTCCCCAATACCCCAGTACTCCCACTCTCCCCAGTTCCCCAACTCTCTCACTCTCCCCAGTACCCCGGTGCATAAAGAGGAGGCACTCACACAGCAACAGGTCACAGGTGAGTGGCCGGTGATGCCTGCACAGGTGAGTGACCGCTGATGCCTGCTCCCCGCGGGCTACTCTGGGGCCTGTGGGTCCGGGTGGGGGCGCTGGCCTCCTGGGCTGGGGTCCAAAACACCCCGACCCCAATGCGATGACCATGAGCAGCTCCTGCAGCCCTTCCACAGCCCCACCGGGTGAGGGCGGCCCCCTAAGACCCCGTCTAGGGAAGGAGGCTGCAGTTGGAGTTTGGCAGCTCCCCCGGGACCCCGCTACCCTGTAAGCCCTGTGCTATGCAGGGAGACCCAATACATGACCTTTCCAGCCTGTCCTAGACACATGGACCCCGACAAGGGTGACACCCCCCGCCCCACCCTGTGGTCAGGGGAGGACGGTCAGGGCCTGCTGGGTCCCCCTGGCCAGTGAGCAGGCTTGCTCTTCACGCACTGGAATGCGGAGTCCCTTGTGCTTCCCCCATACCCCCCTCACACTATTCACGCATCGTTGCCCTCAGGGTGGGGAGTTTGGTCGCACTCTTGCTGGCATCAGGTTTTAATTTTCATGAAGTCCAGTCCGTTGCTTTCTCCCCTTGGTCATTGTGCTTGTGAAATCTAAGAGAAACCTTCGATCTCCCCCGGGCTGGGAGACATCACCCTCAGCATCAGATTGGCAGTTCCCTGGAGCCTCCTGGGTCCCCTGCCCATGTGCTCCTGATACCGGGGTGGGAGCACTCTGTGATCCCAGCATGACGGCGTGTCCTGGGACAGTGGCTGGGAAGGTGGACTGTAGGTGGGCGAGCGACAGACAGGCAGTGAGGGCCCATGTGTGATGTTCCAGCCCAGCCTGTGCCCCTCAGGGCTATGGGCTTGTCTCTGGCTCCGGTCAGACGGAGGGGTACCTGCCCATGGCGAGCACCCTGACCCATGTGTCCTTGGAAGGTTTTCATGCACCATCATTCTTGGATGTGTTTGGATTGCAGTACCATGCAGGAGGACTCGGAGACCCTGCTGGCCTTGCAAAGGGCCAATATCGTGGCCCAGTACCATCAGGTGAGGCCCAGAAGAGACCATAGACACTACACACCCACAAGAGGGGGGAACCATACCTGCAAGAGCAGGGGAGGCCGAAGAGAGGATCAGAGCCAAGGATGAGCCAGGTCAGCCCAGACAAGGACCATAGTCACCAGGAACAAGTGAGAGCCAGGGGCTTGTCCTGGTGTCAGTGGCAACTAAGAGTCCATCCTGGACCCTAGTCATTGGTAGCTGAGGAGCCCAGTCACCAGGTACGGTGAGGCCCAGGTGGGGACCACAGTCACCAGGTCCAGATGAAGTCCACAGCTACCATGTCCAGGTGAGGCCCAGGTGGGGACCAGAGTCACCAGGTCCAGGTGAGATCAAGGTGGACACCACAGTCACCAGGTCCAGGTGAAGCCAAGGTGGGGACTACAGTCACCAGGTCCACATGAGGCCCAGATGGGGACCAGAGTCACTAGGCCCAGGTGAGGCCCAGTTGGGGACTAGAGTAACCAGGTCTGGGTGAGGCCCATGTGGGGAACACACTCACTAGATCCAGGTGAGGCACAGGCGGGGAACACAGTCACCACATCCAGGTAAGTCCAAGCAGAGGACCAGAGTCACCAGTTCCAGGTGAGGACCAGGTGGGGACCAGAGTCACCAGGTACAGGTGAGGACAGGTGAGGACCAAAGTTAACAGATCCAGGTGTGTCCCAGGTTGGGAACAGAGAAACCCTGTTTCTCTGTTCATGATGCCTAGATGATAGGTACCAGATTCACCAGGTCCAGGTGAGGCCCAGGTGGAACAGAGTCACCTGGTCTGGGTGATGTGAGGTGGAGACAAAAGTCATAAGACCAGTTGAGGCCCAGGTGGGAACACAGTCACCCAGTCCAGGTGAGGACAAGCTAAGTACCAGAGACACGAGGTCCAGCTGATGCCCAGTTGGGGACTGGAGTGACCAAGAATAGGTTAGGTTAGAAGGACACCACAGTCATAAGAACGCAGCTAGTTGAAAGCTGGCTTCTAGGGATGCCTCCTTGTGAGAGCTGAGCTCAGGGCAGGACCCTCCCACATCCTGACTGCCAGTAGACATAGCTCCTAACATCCTTATCTTAGGAGCTGCAAGACGTTGCATGAAGAGCGTATGGAAGTGTCAGGCCTCTACTTATGTGTATCTGTGTCCACCCAGCGATGTCCAACAGCCTTCTTCATTAGAGTGGTGTTAGGTTCTAACTCCCATAAATGAGTGGCTAGCAGATATCTGCCTCCAAGGCGTACACACTTCTGAGAATTTAGCTAATAGCCTGTCCCTCCCACATCATGACTGCATGTACACTTTGCTTCTAACAGACCTAGGTTCGATGCCTGACAGAAGTGGTGTGAGAGGAAAGGGGAAGGCTCAGGCCCACAAGCCAAGTATCCACAAGCTCAATCCAGCGATTCCCGAGGAATTCCTCTCTTAGATTGGTGCTACATACTAACTTCCATCCATGAGAAGCTAGGGGAAGGCAGTGTTCAAGGGTAACTTGCTTCTGAGAGCTGAGCTGGCACGCAGTCCCTCACAGTTCCACACTGCCTGCAGATTGAGTTGCGAACATCCTCACTAGAGATGTTTGTCAGAAGCTCGTGGGAATCAAGAGGAAAAATTCTGGCTTCGAATGTGAGTCTCCAGGTGCTGTAGAGTTATGCATGGAAACTCCCGACATAGAATGATGGATGCTACTTTCTCACTGCAGCAAGAACGCAGCTTGTTGAAAGCTGGCCACTATGCATGCGTCTTTGGGAGACCTGACCTCAGGGCAGGACCCTCCCGCATCCTGACTCCCTGTAGACATAGCTCCTAACATCCTTATCTTAGGAGCTGGAAGACGTGTGGAAAGCATGTGGAAGTTTGAGGCCTGTACTCACGTGTATCTGCGTTCAACACAGCGATGTCCAACAGCCTTGTTCAATTAGAGTGGTGCTAGGTCCTAAGTCTTATAAATGAGTGGCCAGCAGATATCTGCCTCCAAGGCTTACACACTTCCGAGAGTTGAATTTTTGATCTGTACCTCCCACATCCTGACTGCATGGACACTTCGCTTCTAACAAGCCTAGGTTCGATGCATGACAGAAGTGGTGTGAGAGGAAAGTGGAAGGTGCAGGCCCACAAGCCTAGTGTCTCCAAGCTCAATCCAGCGATCCTGAGGAATTCCTCTCTTAGATTGGTGCTACAAACGAACTTCCATCCATGAGAAGCTAGGGGAACCCACTGTTCAAAGATTACTTGCTTCTGAGAGCTGAGCTGGCACACAGTCCCTCACAGTTCCACACTGCCTGCAGCTTGAGTTTCGAACATCCTCACTAGAGATGTTTGTCAGAAGCTTGTGGGAATCAAGTGGAAAAATGCAGTCTTGGAAGGTGTGTCTCCAGGTGCACTGGAGTGTTATTCATGGAACCTCCTGTTAGGATATTGCTACGATCTCACTGCAAAAGGAACGCGGATAGCTGAAAGCTAGTTTTAAGGCGTGCTTCCTTGTGAGAGCTGAGCTGAGGGCATGGCCCTCCCTCATCCTGCCTGCCTGTGGAGATAGCTGCTAACATCCTGATGTTAGGTGTTGGAACAGGTTGTTTGAAAATCATGTGGAAGTGTCAGGCCTGTACTCACGGGTATCAGAGTTCAATACGATTGCCAACGGCCTTGTCCAATTAGAGTGTAGGTAGCTTCTAACTCCCACAAATGAGTGGCTAGCAGACATCTGCCTCCACGGCATACACAGTTCTGAGAGTTGAGCTTATGGTCTGTACCTCCCACCTCCTGACTGCATGTACACTTCGCTTCTAACAGGCCTAGGTTCGATGCGTGACAGAAGTGGCGTGAGAGGTAAGTGGAAGGTGCAGGCTCAGAAGACGAGTGTCTCCAAGCTCAATCCAGTGATTTCGGAGGAATTCTCTCTTAGATTGGCGCTACATACTAACTTCCATACATGAGAAGCTGGTTGAATGCATTGACAAAGAGGACCTTTCTTTTGAGAGGTGAGCTCACACGCAGACCCTCACAACTGCCACAATCTGCCTGCAGATTGAGTTTCGAGCATCCTCACTAGAGATGTTGTCAGACGCTCTTTGTACATAAGTGGCAAGCTGCAGGCTTTAAAGTTTATTTCCCCAGGTGCAGTAGAGTGTTATTCATGGAAACTCCTCACTTAGAATGCTGCTACGTTCTCACTGCAATAGGAACAGGAATGCAGCTAGTTGAAAGCTGGCTTTGAGGCATGCTTCCTTTTGAGAGCTGAGCTGAGGGCAGGAACCTCCCGCATCCTGCCTGCCTGTAGACATAGCTGTTTACATCCTTATGTTAGGTGCTGGGAGAGGTTGTGTGAAAAGCATGTGGAAGTGTCAGGCCTGTACTCACGTGTATCAGAGCTCAATACAGCGATTGCCAACGGCCTTGTTCAATTAGAGTGTAGCTAGGTTCTAACTCCCGTAAATGAGTGGCTAGCAGACACCTGCCTCCAAGGCATACACACTTTTATGAGTGGAGCTTTTGGCCTGTACCTCTCACATCCTGACTTCCAGTACACTTCGCTTCTAAATGCCTATGGTCGACGCGTGACGGAAGTGGTGTGAGAGGTAAGTGGAAGGTGGAGGCCCGAAGGCTAGTGTCTCCAAGCTCAATACAGCGATTTCCCAGGAATTCTCTTCAATTACAGCAACATACTCACTTCCATATCTGAGAAGCTAGTTGAGTGCTGTCTGCCAGGGGAACATCCTTCTTCTAGTTGAGCTCACTGGTGGTCCCAGCCATTTCCACTCTACTTGCAGGGGGAGTTTCGTACATCCTCACTAGAGATGTGGTCAGAAGTTCGTGGGGGGCAACTGGCAATCTGAAGCCTTGGAAGTCTTATGTCTCTGGATCCAGGAGACCGGTATTCACGGAACCACCTCACTTAGAATGCTGCTGCGTTATCACTCCAATGGGAACGCAGCTAGTTGAAATCTGGCTTCTAGGCATGCTTGCTTGTGAGACCTGAGCTCAGGGCAGGACCCTCCTGCATCCTGAATGCCTATGGACTCAGCTCCTAACATCCTAGGTTTCGATGCTGGCAGAGATTTATTTAAAAGCATGTGGAAGTGGCTGTCCCATAGTCATGTGTATCCGATTTCAGTACAGCGATTTCAAAACACTGTCTTTAACTAGAGTGAAGCTAGGTTCCAACTCCAATAATTGAGCACCTAGAAGACAGCTGCCTCCAAGGCATACACACTCCTGAGAGTTGAGCTTATGACCTGTACCTCCCACATCCTGACTGCTAGTACCCTTCGCCTCTAACAGGCTTATGTTCGATGTGTGACAGAATTGGTGCCAGAGGCAAGTGTCATGTGCAAGCCCAGAAGATTTGTGTCTCCAAGGTCAACCCCGTGATTTCCAAGGAATTCCTCCCTTCAATTGGATCTACCTACTAACTTCCTATGTGAGATGCTAGTTGAAAGCTGTCTCCCAGGGGAAGTTCCCTCTGAGAGTTGAGCTCACACGCTGTCCCTCACAGCTCAACACTGCCTGCAGATTGAGTTTCCAACATCCTCACCAGAGATGTTTGTCGGAACATCATGGGAGGCAAGAGGCAAGCTGCAGGCTTAGAGGGCTTGCATCTCCGGGCCAGGAGAGTGGTGCTCATGGCACCTCCTCATTTAGAATGGTGCTACATTCTCACTCCAATAAGAACGCAGCTAGTTGAAAGCTGGCTTGTGGGCATGCTTGCTTGTGAGGGCTGAGCTCAGGGCAGGACCCTCCCCCATCCTGACTGCCTGTGGACTTTGCTCCTAACAATCTTAGGATAGATTCCAGCTGAGGTTGTGGGAAAAGCATGTGGAAGTGGCTGGCCCGTGTTCATTGTATCTGAGTTCACTATAGTGATTTCCTTGTAACACCTACTTTAGAATGGCACTAGGTTCTTATTCCTATAATTGTGTGGGTAGCTGAAATCTGCCTCCAGACGTCTGAGGGTTGAGCTTGTGGACTGTACCTCCCACATCCTTATTGACTCTACACTTAGCTTCCAAGAGGCTTATGTTCCAAAAATGACAGTAGTGTGAGAAGCAAGTGGAAGGTGACCTCCCAGAAGACTTGTGTCTCCAAGCACAGGAAACAATTTCAGAGAAACATCTTCCCTTACGTTCGATCTAGAATCTGACTTCCATAAATGAGAGATTAGATGAAAGCTGTCTTCAATAGGAACTTGCTTCTGTGAGTTGAACACACTTCCTGGCCCTACAGTTCCACACTGCCTGCTGATTTAAATTCTAATATCCTCATTTTAGATGTTTGTCAGAAACTTGGTATCCACGTGGTAAGCTGCAGGCTTGGAAAGCTTATGACTCCGAGTACAGTAGAGCGGTACTCACCTAGAATGCTGTTACATTCTCACTCCAATAAAAACGAAGTTAGTGGAGAGCTGTTTTCCAGGCATGCTTACTTGAGAGAGCTGACCTCAAGGCAGGACCCTCCCACATCCTGTCTTCTGACTTCCTTAGGTTAGATGCTGGCAGAGGTTGTGTAAAAGCATGTAGAAGTGGCAGGCCCAGGAGTCATGTGTATCCGAGTTCACTGTAGCGATTTCCTAGTAACATCTTCATTAGAATGGAGCTAGGTTCTTACGGGAATAAGTGAGAGGCTAGCTGAAATCTGCCTCCCAGGCATACATACTTCTGAATGTTGAGCATACGGCCTGTGCCTCCCACATCCTGATCAACTCTACAGTTAGCTTCTAACAGGCATATGTTCCATGCATAACAGAAGTTGTGAGGCAATTGGACTTGTGTCTCCAAGCTCAGTACACCTATTTCAGAGGAACATCTGCCCTTACAGTGAATCTTGAATTGAACTTCCATAAATGAGAGGCTACGTGAAATCTCTCTTCAAAGGAATTTGCTTCTAAGATTTGAACACACTTCCTGTCTCTCATAGTTCCATACTGCCTGCAGATTTAGTTTCAAACATCCTCATTATAGATGTTTGTCACAAGCTCGTGGGAGGCACATGGCAAGCTGGAGGTTTGGAAGGCTTGTGTCCCTGAGTACAGTACAGCAGAATTCATGGAACCGCCTCACCTGGAATGCTGCTACATTCTAACTCCACTAAGAATGGTACTCATTGAACGCTGGTTTCAAGGCATGCTTACTTGTGAGATCTGAGCTCATGACAAGACCCTCCACATCCTGACTGCCTGTAGACTTGGCTTCTAACTTCCTTAGTTTAGATGCTGGCAGAGGATGGGTGAAAAGCATGTTGAAGACACAGGCCCAGTAGTCATGTGTATCCAAGGTGACTATAGTGGTTTCCTTGGAACATCTTCATTAGAATGGAGCTAGGTTCTTTTTTTTTTTAAGATTTTATTTATTTATTCATGAGAGACACAGAGAGAGACAGGGAGGGGAAGAGACACAGGCAGAGGGAGAAGCAGGCTCCACGCAGGTAGCCTAACATGGGACTCGATCGTTGGTCTCCAGAATCACGCCCTGGACCGAAGGCAGCGCTAAACTGCTTAGCCACCCGGGCTGCCCTGGAGTTAGGTTCTTATTCCATTAAATGAGTGGCTAGCTGAAATCTGCCTCTAACACACACATACTTCTGAGAGTTGAGCTTATGAACTGTACTTGCCAATCCTGATTGCCTGTCTCTTATGGGCTTTTAACAGGCTTATGGTCGAAGCATGACAGAACTAGTGTGAGAGGCAAGTGGAAGCTGCAGGCCGAGAAGACTTGTGTCTCCAAGCTCAGTAAAACAATTTCAGAAGAATATCTTCCCTTATGTTGGATCTAGAATCTGACTTCCATAAATGAGAGGTGAGTTGAAATCTGTCTTCAATAGGAACTTGCTTCTGTGAGTTCAGCACACTTGCTGTCCCTACAGTTCCACACTGCCTACAGATTTAGTTTCAAACATCCTCATTATAGATGTTTGTCACAAGCTCGTGGGAAGCACATGGCAAGCTACAGGTTTGGAAGGCTTGTGTCTCTGAGTACAGTACAGCAGAATTCATGGAACCGCCTCACCTAGAATGCTGCTACATTCTAACTCCACTAAGAACGGAACTCACTGAACACTGGTTTCAAGGCATGCTTACTTGTGAGATCTGAGCTCATGACAAGACCCTCCAGCGTCCTGACTCCCTGTAGACTTGGCTTCTAACTTCCTTAGGTTAGATGCTGGCAGAGGTTGTGTGAAAAGCATGTGGAAGTGGCAGGACCAGGAGTCATGTGTATCCGAGTTCACTATAGTGATTTCCTTGTAACATCTTCTTTAGAATGGAGCTAGATTCTTACTCCCAGAAATGTGGGGCTAGCTGAAATCTGCCTCCAGACATCTGAGGGTTGAGCTTATGGACTCTACCTCCCACATCCTGATTGACTCTACACTTAGCTTCGAAGAGGTTTATGTACCAAGCATGCCAGAAGTAGAGTGAGAGGCAAGTGGAAGGTGCCGTCCGAGAAGACATGTGTCTCCAACCTCAGGAAACGATTTCAGAGGAACATCTTCCCTTACATTGGATCTAGAATCTAACTCCCATAAATGAGAGTCGAGTTGAAAGCACTCCTGAATGGGAACTTGGTTCTGAGAGTTGAGCACACCTGCTGTCCCTCATTGTTCCACACTGCCTGCAGATTTACTTACACTTTCGATGTTTGTCAGAAGCTTGTGGGAGGCACTTGGCAAGCTGCAGTCTTGAAAGGAAATGACTCTGAGTAGAGTACAGCGGTATTCATGGAACCCCCTCACCTACAATGCTGCTATATTCAAACTCCAGTAAGAATGAAGCTAGTTGAAAGTTGGCTTCCAGGGATGCTGACTGGTGAGAGCTCAACTCAAGGCAGGACTCTCCAGCATCCTGAGTGCCTGTACCCATAGCTTCTAACATCCTTATGTTAGATGCTGGCAGAGGTTGTGTGAAAAGCATGTGGAAATGGCAGGCTCAGGAGTCATGTGTATCCCAGTTCACTATAGTGATTTCCTAGTAACATCTTTAGAATGGACCTAGGTTCCTAGTCCCACAAATGAGAGGCTAGCTGAAATCTGCCTCTGAGGCATACATACTTTTGAAAGTTGAGTTTAGAGCCTGTACCTCCCACATCCTTATGGTCTCTACCCTTAGCTTCCAACAGGCATATGTTCCATGCATGACAGAAGTTGTGTAAGGCAAGTGGAAGGTGCGGGCCCAGAATATTTGTGTCTCCATCTCAGTACACCTATTTAAAGGAACATCTGCCCTTACAATGAATCTTGAATCGAACTTCCATAAATGAGAGGCTACGTGAAATCTCTCATCAATAGGAACTTCCTTCTGTGAGTTCAGCACACTGGCTGTCCCTACAGTTCCACACTGCCTGTGGATTTAGTTTCAAATATCAAATTTATTATTAAAAAATAATAATAAAATAAAATAAAATTTACATTTAAAAAAAAAGATGTTTGACAGAACGTCATGGGAGGCACATGGCAAGCTGCAGGCTTGGAAGGCTTGTGCCTCCGATTATAGGACAGCGGAATTCATGGAACTGCCTTACCTGGAATGCTGCTATATTCTAAAGCCATCAGGGAAATACAAATCAAAACCACAATGAGATATTACCTCACACCAGTGAGAATGGGGAAAATTAACAAGGCAGGAAACAACAAATGTTGGAGAGGATGCGGAGAAAAGGGAACCCTCTTACACTGTTGGTGGGAATGTGAACTGATCCAGCCACTCTGGAAAACTGTGTGGAGGTTCCTCAAAGAGTTAAAAATAGACCTGCCCTACAACGCAGCAATTGCACTGTTGGGGATTTACCCCAAAGATTCAAGGCAATGAAACGCCAGGACACCTGCACCCCGATGTTTATTGCAGCAATGTCCACAACAGCCAAGGTGTGGAAGGAGCCTCAGTGTCCATTGAAAGATGAATGGATAAAGAAGATATCGTTTATGTATACAATGGAATATTACTGAGCCATTAGAAACGACAAATACCCACCATTTGCTTCAACGTGGATGGAACTAGAGGGTATTATGCTGAGTGAAGTAAGTCAATCGGAGAAGGACAAACAGTGTATGTTCTCATTCATTTGGGGAATATAAATAATAGTGAAAGGGAATATAAGGGAAGGGAGAAGAAATGTGTGGGAAATATCAGAAAGGGAGACAGACTCCTAACTCTGGGAAACGAACTAGGGGTGGTGGAAGGGGAGGAGGGCGGAGGGTGGGGGTGAATGGGTGATGGGCACTGAGGGGGACACTTGATGGGATGAGCATTGGGTGTTATTCTGTATGTTGGTAAATTGAACACCAATAAAAAGTTAATTTATTTAAAAAATACATTCTAACTCCAATAAGAAGGAAGCTCACAGAATCCTAACTGGGAAATGAACTATGGGTGGTAGAAAGGGAGGTGGGTGGGAGGTGGGGGTTACTGGGTGACGGGCACTGAAGGGGGCAATTGATGGGATGAGCACTGGGTGTTATTCTATATTTTGGCAAATTGAACACCAATAAAAAATAAAATTATATATAAAAAGTCTTTGGGATACAACAAAAGCAGTCCTGAGGGGGAAATACATCACAATACAAGAAGCCATCCAAAAACTGGAAAGAACTCAAATACAAAAGCTAACCTTACACCTAAAGGAGCTGGAGGAAAAAACAGCAAATAGATGCTACACCCAGCAGAAGAAGAGCATCAATAAAGATTCGAGGAGAACTCAATGAAATAGAGACCAGAACTGTGGAACAGATCAACAAAACCAGGAGGTGGTTCTTTGAAAGAATTAGTAAGATAGATAAACCATTAGCCAGGCTTATTAAAAAGAAGAAAGAAAAGACTCAAATTAATAAAATCATGAATGAGAAAGGAGAGATCACCACCAACACCAAGGAAATACAACCGATTTTAAACACATATTATGAGCAGCTATACACCAATAAATTAGGCAATCTAGAAGAAATGGATGCATTCCTGGAAAACTACAAAATACCAAAACTGGAACTGGAAGAAATAAAAACCTGAACAGGCCAATAACCAGGGAAGAAATTGAAGCAGTCATCAAAAACCTCCCAAGACACAAAAGTCCAGGGCCAGATGGCTTCTGTCACGTTTAAAGAAGAAACCGTAACTATTTTACTAAAGCTGTTTGGAAAGATAAAAGGTGTGAAATACTTCCAAACTCGATCTATGAGGCAAGCATGACCTTAATTCCAAAACCAGACAAAACCCCACCAAAAAGGAGAATTACAGACCAATATCCCTGATGAACATGGATGCAAAAATTCTCAACAAGATACTAGCCAACAGGATCCAACAGTACATTAAGAAGACTATTCATCATGACCAAGTGGGATTTATCCCCTGGATGCAAGGCTGGTTCAACACTTGTAAAACAACCAATGTGATTCATCATATCAGCAAGAGAAAAAACAAGAACCACAGAATCATCTCAATAGATGCAGAGAAAGCATTTGACAAAATACAGCATCCATTCCTGATGAAACTCTTCAGAGTGTAGGGATAGAGGGAACATTCCTCAACATCTTAAAAGCCATCTACGAAAAGCCCACAGCAAATATCATTCTCAGTGGGGAAGCACTGGGAGCCTTTCCCCTAAGATCAGGAACAAGACAGGGATGTCCACTCTCACCACTGCTATTCAACATAGTACTGGAAGTCCTCGCCTCAGCAATCAGGCAACAAAAAGACATAAAAGGCATTCAAATTGGCAAAGAAGAAGTCAAACTCTCCCTCTTCCCCGATGACATGATACTCTACACACCAAACCCAAAAGCCTCCACCCCAAGATTGCTAGAACTCATACAGCAATTTGGCAGCCTGGCAGGATACAAAATCAATGCCCAGAAATCAGTGGCATTTCTATACACTAACAATGAGACTGAAGAAAGAGAAATTAAGGAGTCAATCCCATTTACAATTGCACCCAAAAGCATAAGATACCTAAGGATAAACCTAACCACAGAGGTAAAGGATCTATACCCTAAAAACTATAGAACACTTCTGAAAGAAATTGAGGAAGACACAAAGAGATGGGAAAATATTCCATGCTCATGAATTGGAAGAATTAATATTGTGAAAATGTCAATGTTACCCAGGGCAATTTACACATTTAATGCAATCCCTATCAAAATACCACGGACTTTCTTCAGAGAGTTGGAACAAATTATTTTAAGTTTTGTGTGGATTCAGAAAAGACCTCGAGTAGCCAGGGGAATCTTAAAAAAGAAAACCATAGCTGGGGGCATCACACTGCCAGATTTCAGGTTGTACTACAAAGCTGTGGTCATCAAGACAGTGTGGTACTGGCACAAAAACAGACACATAGATCAATGGAACAGAATAGAGAATCCAGAAGTGGACCCTCAACTGTACGGCCAGCTAATACTCGTCAAAGGAGGAAAGACTATCCACTGGGAAAAAGACAGTCTCTTCAATAAATGGTGCTGGGAAAATTGGACATCCACATGCAGTAGAATGAAACTGGACCACTCTCTTTCACCATACACAAAGATAAACTCAAAATGGATGAGAGATCTAAATGTGAGACCCGAGTCCATCAAAATGCTAGAGGAGAACACAGGCAACACCCTTTTTGAGCTCAGCCACAGTAACTTCTTGCAAGATACATCCACGAAGGCAAAAGAAACAAAAGCAAAAATGAACTATTGGGACTTCATCAAGATAAGAAGCTTTTGCACAGCAAAGGATACAGTCAACAAAACTAAAAGACAACCTACAGAATGGGAGAAGAGATTTGCAAATGACATATCAGATAAAGGGCTAGTTTCCAAAATCCCCTAGGGATTTCTAGATGGCCACCAGAAAGAGTCCACCTCTACCCTCCCCCGGCTCCTGATGGGTCTCACTTCTCATCCTTGTTGAGCCACTCCATAGACTTGAATGAGGCCCTACATGGATTCTTGGGCTGTAGGTTGTAATTACCTGCAGCCACCTGGAGCAGCATGATCTCTGTCATTACTTTGTATTCCTGGGCCAAGAGAGAAGGACAGGATGCATATAGACCCTGGGTAGGAAAGCTGCAGGGCTTTGTGAGGATTGAGCAGTGGGCCAGAGGATCAGTCTCTGGTCTTTGCACACATGCCAACTCTCCTTCCTGAAAATTCATCCAGTTCCTACCTGTTCTCAGGTAGAGTAAATATGGCCCCTCCTCCAGGAAGTTATCCTTGATGCCATTCCTCTATCCGCAGTTACTCACTGAATGGGTCTTCCACTTATTTATTATCAAACTACCCCAGTATATGTGAGGTGGAAGGGATAGAAAGCCAAGGAATGTTCTTCCCAGGGACATCTCTGATACCTACTCCTCTACCTTTCCCTATAGGAAGTGACACAGATGCTCACCTTATTCTTTTTCTGGTGGTTGATCTCATTCCCCTGGAAAGCAGCCAACCAAAGTCCATCAGAAAAAGCCCTCTGTGAAGAAAGTGGCAAGGAAGGAGACGACACCCTGTGTCATGGGGGTGGGGATGAGATGAGTCTCTGCTCTTTGGTGCCCATAGAGACTCTCCCCTGAAAATACTTCAGCCTCCTGGGCCCCAGCTTCCCACGTGGAGCAGCCTAGGACCCTTAGCAGCCTCCTGTCAATTCTCTTTCCCCCCACCCTCCAAGAACATCACCTCCAGGCCTGCTTTTAGAAAATCACAGGGTATGTAGCCCTGTGGCTCTCCCCACCAACAAATCCATTCTGTATCCAGTTTTTATAGACCCTTCTCCTAGGTACTTCTAAATAAGAATTTTAGAAGGTGTGGCAACAGGAGGCAGAGCTGGAGTCAGAAGGACCACCTGTCTTGATTTGGAGGCCTCCAGCTGTGAGAGAGGAGCCCTTCTTCTCTGATTCTGGGGGCCCTGTAACTCAGGCACACCCACCTTCATCTGCAGCCTTTTCTGGGCTCTCCAGAAATCCATCACCAAGGTGACAAATTTAGATGGCTACTCCTGCAAGGGCCAAGGATAAGGTCATTGAGACCATAATATCTTCAGTCCAATTCCCTCCACCATCTTTGACTTTAGAACCTGGACATCTGACTCAGGACCCAGAGTCAGCAGAGAGCAATGCTACATTATCCTTAAGCATGCCATGAGTGACTCTAGAACAATCTCAGCTCCAACATTCAGTCCATGTGTGACCTTAAGCTTGCAGCCTGGCCTCCCTGAGCCTGGTTCCTCATCGGGAAAAGTGAGAACTCCAGCTATCTCCCATGGTCTCCTGAGGACCCAGTGTCCTATTACTACCATCACTGTTGTGGCCCTCAACCCATCCCAACCCCATCACTGAGCAGAGGCCTGTACTCTGGGCTCTCAAGGTTGGTAGAGGCCCCCATCTGGACCAGCTATTGACAAAGAATGATAGGATATCTAGACTAGGGATTCTAGTTGAATGACATTGCTTGTCCCACCTCCAGTGGAGTCTTCACCCCAGGCTGTAATCACATACATGCCAAAGGCTTCACCTCCCTATGGAATGCTTCAGGCCATTTTCCTACACAGCAGTCTTTCTTCATCCACTCAGGACCCTGTTCCCTCACATCCTTCCTCTCCTTCCAGACCTGTACCTTCTGTGCTACCTGGACAAGCAGTTTCCTGCTATGTGGGTTGTATTCGGTGCACAGCTTTTTAAATTTTTGAAAGCTCTTCTGGAATAGGGGGAGAGAAGGCAGGATCAATATACGAATAATGTGGCAAATTTGAGTGCAAGTCCCTTTTGAGAACCCAAAACAGTCCAGCTGCCTAGATGAGAGTTTTCTCTGGGTTCCTCTGAGCACTCAGGTCTTTGTAGGACATGGGAGGGAGCTCTCATGTTGGTCATCCAGTGCCTCCATTCCTATATTAATTGAGTAGCTCTGCTTTGGTCAATTTTGGTTTCAATTGGACAAGGCTAGTCCTTTATGCTGTAAAGTAAACACGTGAAGATATTTAATTTGGCTCAGCTCAATGTGGGACATTTAGGAAAACTGATTTCTAAAGCAGGAGGCATGATGGCCTGTTCTCCAGAGGGCTGAGTGACCCACCCACCAGCTCGGGTCCTGTTGTCAAGGTTTGCTCTCACGAGGTCCCAGCTGACTGAGGGGGGTGGGGAAACAGGTATGTAGGAGATCCCTCATCCATCCTGTTCTTTCTATAGAGAGAGGCCTACTCACCTGGAAACTTTCTCCCATGTCTTCTTCAGGCAGTGAATTGAGGCACTTTGAAGAGCAGAGAGGATGGCATGCAGTGAAGAGTATTTCTACAAGATTTTACAGGCTGGGAGAGGGAGGAGAATGAGCTGTCAGGTGGGTAGCAGGACCTTCAGTCTCCCTCAGTTTAAATCTCCCCTCCTGGATGAAGTCCAGGGACCTGCAGAAGGGCACATGTAAGAGCCAAAAAGTAACACTTCTGGGGAGAGGGAGAATTTTACCTCACTCCAAGGAAGGAGCCAGGTAGGAACTGAGCATCTCAACATTGGGCCATGCAAGTGAAGGTCAGCATGTCTCTGGAAGGAAGAACCTAGGGACTGTAGAGTTGTAGAGCAACTCAGTTGGGCCTCCTATAGCATACCTTGGCCACTATATCCAGTGATCCACCACTGTCTGTACAGCCTGTCCCGGGCTGTCATGCTTGGGTTGCCATGGTATATGGTGATGACACATTTGGCCACACCACTGAACTGGATGATGGTGGCATGGACTGTTGGTGCCAGGTGCTCATTGCCAGGCTTATTCCACTTGGACTAGATGGAGTCCAGGCACTGATGGGGCAGCACTTCTTAAAAAGCTCCTAGTGAACAGGCAGTGTTTTGTTCACCCAGCCACTTCACATGCAAAACTAATGTCCTAGGGAGGGGTCACAGGTTAGAGCTGGAGTTCAGGAAGCCAAGAATGTGGCCTGAGCCTGATTAGACTCTCTGGATTTCATTCCATTCTTTTTTACTGTGAGAACTCAGTACAGGATGACCCAGGAGGGAATACTGGCAGGGAGGGAATGGAGGGCATTTGCACCCTGATCATCTTCACGAACTTCAAGCTCCAGGTGACAGTTCAAGGCAACTCCTCACAAGGGGACATCTTCACCTCCAACTGTTCATCCCTCTGGTCCTACTCCCCTTTCACCTGGGCCATGCATTCTTACATGGTAGCTATAACCAGTTTTGTTTGCCCCCATGCTTAAGTATACATCAGTCCCCTAATAAGTGTGGAGGGTGCTTAGCCTCCAAGGCAGATGGGAGGGTGACCCATGCATTTGGCTGCACACAGTGAGCTGCCGCCCCCCCCCCCCAAGGACCAGGGCCTTCCAACTTTTGCTCTGGCTCATTTAATCTACACAATTTGCATCAGTTCTTATCAGTGTCTATCTCTAGAGACCACAGCTGGACAGTGAAGGCTTGAGCTTAAGGATCTTGATGGGTTGACATGGTTGGTAAATGGTGGAGCTGAGATTTGGACCCAGACCATAGGAGTATGCATCAGGAAAGCCAAGTTTGGGGCAGCTGCTGGCAGAGGTAACGTGTGCCCCTGACCCACCCTGACAGCCGAGCTGCTCACCACATCTGTGTACATCAGTTGCTCTACCACTGACTTGGGAGGAAAGTCCATTCTCCTCATTCAGCTGGATCTTTAGGGCAGAAAGCATATGGGGCTGGAGTTGGCTCTGTCTCTATTTTTAGAACTGGGGTTTAAATTCCATGTAATGATCATGGTTGAGCTGACTGCAACTCAGGATATGGCATGCATGCAGAAAATGTGAGCCCTGTTCCAGTTCTGGAATGGCTGATGGAGATGATGCTGGCTCTGATGCTTGAGGTGATGGTTGAAGCAGAGGTGGGTTTGTCTCTAGCTCCATAGTAGGCCCTTTTTCTGGATCAGCAGCTGGAAGGAGCCCTGGAGCTGACACTAGAGCAGGATAAATAGCAAGGTTCATCCACAAAACTGACTTCCCATGTGCCTTTCCAAAAACAAGACAGAACCCATGGCCTTCAAAGGAATACCCAGCCCATGACCCCAACCTGATATTGTTGCCAGCTTGCAATCCCTCTCACCCTCTGCCTCTGCCTCAGTGGGCTCCAAAAGTTCCCACTGCTGCAGGATAAGTGTGCCATGGTTCTTCAGATCCCAGTCATTCCCTTCACATGCACATAGGCCACCTTCACCTCAAAATGGGCACAGTGCAGGGACTGCCAGGTAGCCTGCAATTACTGGTCAGGCCAGGTACTCAAGATGGGAGAGAGGATGCTGAGGAGAGTCATATGAGAAGTAGAGGCAGAGGCCTGGCCACATGGTATTCGCACAGCATCATTCTTTCTATGTGGGTCCCAGAGGATGACCTAGTCCACTTACAACCCCACTGTAGCTGCCCTTGAAGCGGAAGGTCTGGTCATCCAGAAAACCTGTATGATTCTGGTTTTTCTACTTTACCTCTTCTCTCCATGGTCATGGGCCTAGTGTACTCGTTACTCCATGCAGACCAGTATCAGGGCTTAGGTTTGAGGCAGATTTGTTAGCACTCTGCTTACCACAGCTTCTGTTCTTGGCCCCAGTTGTGGTGGTCAGCAGAGGTGGTATGGTGGTATGGGCAGGCATACCAAGATGGGACAGTGGAAAGGATGGGTCTTTGAGGCACTAACTCAGCCCAGACTGTGCTCTGCTCCCAGATGGCTTGGGACCCCATCCATAGCTCTCTTTGACTCATTTTCTTCTTCCCAGAAACCTCCCAAACTTAAGCCCTCCCATGGAAATCAAGAGATTGAGAGATCCATGGTTCTGAAAGTCCCTCCCCAGCCACAACCCTTGTAGTATCCCACCCTGCTTTGTGGAGGCAGGAGGCCCTCTTTCTGGGCCCAAAGTAAAATCATGTTTTTACTTGGTCTTATAGTCCATCACAAAGGTCCAAATATGGGTGGATCCATTCATACCTAGAGGAGGCTATGAAGATGTCACATCTAATGATGATGGACATGAGTGCTGTCTGACCCTCTGACTAGAATTGAGATCCAGGCATTGTGTCTTATTTATTCACTGAATTATCATAGTGACTAGAAAAGTGCCCACATTATCAAGTGCTTAATATATATTGTTGAATGAAGGAATCCTAACCAGTACTTTCCAGATACTGTGTGGAACTTGGGCTTCTCTGCCTGCCCCCAGTGACCCCTAATCTGGCCATGTAAATGACAAGTACCAGGAAAAGCTAGATGGAATCTTAGAAGTCCTTTGCAAACAGGAAAACTGCCTGATTTCCATTCACTTTTATAAATCCTTCAAGGCCAAAGGCCATGAGGGTTGAGTTTGAGAGCTTCTTCACTGGAGAGCGAGAACTATTAAACATGAAAGTGCTCGACATGTCCAGGAGCCCTTTCTACAGAGCCAGGCACCAGCTAAGCCCATGCCACATTTTCTCCTATGATTTCCCACAGTAGCCCTATGAAGTTCATCCTCTTACCACACCACTTTTCAGAAGAGGAAAGTGGGGCTCAGAGCGGTGCAGTGATATTCCCAAGACATACAACTAGTAGATGGGAGGATCACCCCTGTGCCTATTGTGAGCATTCACCTATTGAACTGCTGGACTAGGGCCTGCTGGGCTGAAGTGAAAACCTGGTATATGCAGAAAATGGTTGTGATGTTTGAGGTATTTCTATCTTAGAAGGATGGTGCTAGGGACTGTATGAGATTCTCTATTCCTTCCTTGAAACCAGCGTCATGCAGGCCTCACCCATGGACAGAGTTGATTCCTTTTCACACCAAGTAGACAAGAGGGGAGCAATGTAATCAGCTTCAACACAATGAACCACTGGGAAGATCAGGATCAGGCACTCTGACCAGAGACTCCCATCCTTTTGGGAACTTGTACAAGAGAAGGGACTTGAGTGCCCACACAGAAAGAGGTTCTAGGCTTAAAAGTATAGTTGGCTTTAGGGGTAAAAAATAAAAAACAAATTGGTAACCAAGGCATTCTGTTAACTGAGCAACAGTAGCACTTCTATTAATAGCCTCTATTAAGGGCAGTATGCCAGTAAGTCATCATCAGTAAACATCTCCACTGTAGTTGGGACAAACAGAGGGTTAGAATCTCAAATGCTGCTTAAGATTATCTATGTTGGGCCTGAGAGTAGTCTAAAGAAGAGCTGCATGGCATTTCCTCTAAGCTTATGAGGGTTGGTCTGTTCCTGACATGGGGAGAAAGGTTCTGGGGGGAACCACCTTCTTCAGCAGGCCCTAAGAGAGCCAGCTGTTTCTAGTCTGGGTTCTGGGCTTGCCCTCATTCTCTCTGGGTCAGGAGATTGCAAATGAATCTGAACCTGTTCTCACTCCAGACCAGCACTTGTTGGCGGCCTGATGCACCTGCTACTTGTCAAGGGAGACTGAGTTGCTGAACCTTTGGAGCAGCTCATCATGGATTTCCTGGGTGGAACTCTGAAAAAACAGAACCAGTGGCCTGGCCCAGGAGGCATCGGTGGCCTTCCACCCAATCTGTGGTTCTATGTTATGTTAGATCTTGAATTAAAACAGTTAGGACACTTAAGTTGTTCCTTGAAGCATTGCTGAAATGGTAACAGAATTGAATCATGTTAAGTTCCAACTGCCTTGAAATGCTAAATTACAGTAGGCAGATGACCTCCTTTATGGAATATTATGAAGACATATAGGGACAGAGCTTGTGACCTGTTGGTCCTACAATGATTTGATGTATTCTGAGAGATGACATGTTGCAGAGAAAAATATAGAATGGCTTCGTCCCACACTTTCTCTTGTGTTAAATCACTCTTTTAGTGTGATGGTTTGTAAGGGCTTGGAGAAGTTCTGCAAGGACAATGGAGCTGAGTTCTACACAGGATATCTGGGACGAGTAGGTGAAATAATAAAAACAGTAGTAAAGAGCAAAGATACACTTGGCCTTGTGAAAAGTAAAAAGTAAAACAGACCAAAAAATCTCCCCAAAACATTAAATATGTTCTCTACCATTCCAACATAATGTGAAAGGTATCTTCACATAGCTGGTGGCAGAGATGTGGAGATTCAGATTACTTTGGGCCTGTGGAGCACTCTTGTAAAAATACTATGGGGGGACCCAGGTTTGTCCCCATATTTGTGTGGGAGCCCTAGGTGTGGAGAACCCTCTTCCCTTCTCACCTCAGAGCAGCAGGGACCTGGTGCACCTGACACTTGTCTAGGGATCCGGAGTAGTTGAAGCTGCAGACTAGCTCCTCAAAGATCTCCTGGGTGCAGCTCTGCAAATACAGGCCAAGAGACATTAGGGCCTTCCCTGGACATCACCACAAGGGGACACCCCCATTAGAAATCGTGTTCTCCAGTTCAGGCCAAGGGGGCAGCTGAAAAGACATTCAGCAAGGAGGAAGCCAGATGAAACTCAAGGACTCATGAATACCATATAGGTAGCTGAACTTCATCCCTAGCACTCGTCTTATCCTGCTATGACCTGGGGTATGAGCATGAAAGATGTACCAGGCTTTCAACACATGGCACCTTGCTTCTGCCCAGGAAGGGCATGTCCCTCATTTTCTGTCCCCTCTTCTCTTTTTTTAAAGATTTTATTTTTTCATGAGAGACACAGAGAGAGAGACAGAGACACAAGCAGAGGGAGAAGCAGGCTGCATGCAAGGAGCCCGATGTAGGACTCGATCCTGGACGCCAGGATTATGCCCTGGGCTGAAGGCAGGAGCTAAACCGCTGAGACACTCGGGTTCTCCTCTGTCCCCTTTTCTGACACATACACACATACACATACACACACATACACACACACACACACATACACATACACACACACACACACACACATACACACACAAATGAGGGGGGAAAGGTGTTGGCCTCTCCGCATCACTTGCCATCAGGGAAATATAAATCAAAACTACAATGAGATACCACCTCACACCAGTGAAAATGGTGAAAAATAACAAGACAGGAAACAAATGCTGGAGAGGATGTGGAGAAAGGGGAACCCTCTTGCATTGTTGATGGGAATGTGAACTGGTACAGCCACTCTGGAAAACTGTGTGGAGGTTCCTCAAAGAGTTAAAAAATACATCTGCCCTACAACCCAGCAATTGCACTGCTGGGGATTTACCCCAAAGATACAGATGCAGTGAAATGCCAGAACACCTGCACCCCAATGTTTATAGCAGCAATGTCCACAATAGCCAAACTGTGGAAGGAGCCTCAGTGTCCATCGAAAGATGAATGGATAAAGAAGATGTGGTCTCTGTATACAATGGAATATTACTCAGTCATCAGAAAGGATGAATACCCCCCATTGCTTCAATGTGGATGGAACTGGAGGGTATTATGCTGAGTGAAGTAAGTCGATTGGAGGACAAACATTGTATGGTTTCATTCATTCAGGGAATATAAAAATAGTCAAAGGGATTAAAGGGGAAAGGAGAGAAAATGAGTGGGAAAAATTAAAGAGGGAGACAAACCATGAGGGATTCCTTTTTTTAAAGATTTTATTTATTCATGAGAGACAGAGACAGACAGAGACAGAGAGACAGAGACAGAGACATAGGCAGAGGGAGAAGCAGGCTCCATGAAGGGAGCAAGAGACTCCTAACTCTGGGAAACAAACAAGCGGTAGTGGAAGTGGAGGTGGGCAGGGGGATGGGTGACTGGGTGACAGGCACTGAGGAGGGCACTTGGCAGGATGAGCACTGGGTGTTATGCTATATGTTGGCAAATCAAACTCCAATAAAAAAAATATACAAAAAAAAAGAGATGTTGGCCTGTTCAGGTGGGATCACAGTTGTGGCTTGCTCTCCGGTGTACTGTTGGTATCTCCTACCACATGACCAGAAGCTCTGGAGAAGAGGGCTGAGCCAACATCTATAATGATATAAAAGTCTCTATCTGGACTTTCTTGAGCCCAGAGCCCCTGAAAGTAGGAATACAGCAACAGAACCTCTTGTACTCTTGAATGTCTCCAGTCAAGTGAGCTGGAAAGCAGGCTGTCTCTAGACTCTAGGTGCCTAGTCACCAGAGTTCTAAGTTCATTTGGGGGCCTATCACCAAGGAGGTGAGGTCACTTTTTCAAGATTCCAGCACCTGGTCCCCTTTGTTCAGTCATACCTATCCAAAGTCCCTTCTTGGCAGTTGACTAGCTTACCTTTCTCACCCATGTCACCTCCTTAACAACTGTACACAATGAGTTAAACATGCCCTAGCCACAACTCTCTAGAAATGTAATTAGAGTCCTAATTTTCAGGAGACAGAATTGAATTCAGACCTTTTCTTGTTTGTTTGTATTCCCAATTGTGTTCTTATTCATTGTGTCTTTCATGTATCCCCCAGTGTCCCAACCTGCATAGTGGGATCAGGCTGGAATCTACTTCCTAGGGACATCATCAAGTGTATGTGGATAATATTTATAACGTGTGGGCTGGTATCTTGTGTATCTGCAGCACAAATTTAAGGATGGAAGAGGATCCCTGGGTGGCTCAGCAGTTTAGTACCTACTTTCAGCCCAGGCCAGGGCATGATCCTGGCATCCCAGGATCCAGTCCCACATCGGGCTCCCTGCATGGGAGTTTCTCTCTCTGCCTGTGTCTCTGCCTCTCTCTCTGTCTCTCATGAAAAAATAAATAAAATCTTTTAAAAATAAGGATGGAAGGATTTCAAGAAGGGGTGCAAGCTGGCATGAAGTATCACTCAAAAGAGGCCTGGGTTCCAGCAATTTTATTTTGGAAAAGTCATTTTCCCTCTTGGCCTCATTTTAACGTAGGCACCATGATAGGCTGGAAATGCACAAAGATGCAGACATTGTCATCTTCTGTAGTAAAGCTGTTTAAGTTGTTTCCTGTTATATATAGAATGAGACCCAGTTGCCTCATTTTGGACTCTGAGGGCAGCAGTCTTTACAATGGCTCCCAGCAATCCTGACCTGTGGTATAGGCATCACTCTGTAACCACTAGTGGTTGGGTACTGGCTTCTGACGAATAAGATACAGCCAATGTGATGGAACGTCATGTCTTAGTTTCAGTTGCAAAGAGTTTCTGACTTCCTAGTTACTTCCTCTCATGTTTCCCTTCTCTTTTCCTCCCTTTCCCTTTTACTTTCTCTATCCCTGAACCTAAATTCAAGTACAGATGTTTTCAGCTGCCATATAGAGCTCACATGGCAGAGAACCAAGGCAGTGCCAAAGCCAAAAGACACACAGAAACTCAGGCTCTGAGTCCAAATGGCATCTGGAATCATGTGAGCAAACTTGGGAGAAAATCCTCTGCCAGTCTGGCCTCAGTCACAGCCACAGCCTCTGACATACTTTGAGGCTGAGGAACCAAGCTAATTACCTGGATTCTTCATCCAAAAAACCTGTGTATTTTAAGATGAAGGTATTGGGGCAATGTAATAACAGAGGAACAACAGATAACTAACAGTCTACCAGGTCTCAGCATCTCTTTCTGCCCTCCTCCTTCCTCACTGCTAGTTTCCCTGCAGCCACACTGGCCGTCTCTTTCACCTCATCTGCCAAATTGGCTTCTGTAGTGAGTGTCTGCAGCAGTGATCCCTTCTTTCTGACACTCTGCACCCAGACTCATGAATGTCTAGCTCCCTTTTGTCATTCTGTTCCCAGCAACATCATCCTCAGTAAGGCCTTTCATACCTTCCTATCCAATGACTCCCAGCCTTCTTTCATAGCACACTTCATTTGTAGTACATATTACTTGCTGTCTTCTATCACGTGCCTTTGCTTTTGTGCTTTTATCCATCTCCAGACTGTGAGTTCCTAACGGCAGGGAGACCTTAGTATTTTCAGCTCCACACATGGGCCCACCAAGGTACCTGGCAGAGGGTGCTCAGGACATAGTTACTGAATGAGAAGGTCTTAGAGCCCACCTCTCCTTCTAACCACCTAGACTGCAGGGAAAAATGCTACTAACAGCTTCAAGCTGTTTCTGGGCAAGGGAGACAACCAACCAAAATGGCCTCTGCATGACTGTTCCTGTTCCAGTTCCTCCACCAGAACTCTCTAGGTGCCATGGACAAGGAGGCTTCCTGCATCGTGTTGTCCAGTCTCAGGCAGGCACACTACCAAAGAAAGGGATGCCTTTATTTGGGTGTCCTCAAAGCAGTGGCTTTCCAGAATCACAGGGGCAAAGGAGCAGGATCTTCCTCTAGAGGCAGATTAAAGGACCTCAAAAGCTTCCTTTTACTCCCTTTTCTGTTCACTCCCATGGTGTCCTCTTTACTAACACAGCACTCTCAAGCAGCCAGAAGAGTGATTCTGCACCCACTCCTGTACATCCAAATGAGGACCTTGAAAGTCTAATGGAGAGTGGACTTGTCCCTCAATCCCAGACACAGTGTACAGTGCTCTGGGATTTTCCCAGAGAACATAAACAAATGACAAACAGATAAATAAAAAGGTGCTCAACATGACTAACCATCAGAAAAATGCAAACCAAGAACACAATGAAATATCACATCACATCATTTGGAAGAGCTATCATAAAAAAGAGATAACAAATGCTAGTGAGGATGAAGAGAAATGGGAATCCTTGTCCACTGTTGGTGAGATTGCAAATTGTTACAGTAATTATGCAAAAACACTTAGAGGTTCCTCAAAATATTAAAAATAGAACTATCTTATGATCCAGCAGTTCAACTTCTGGGAACATATTCATAGAAAGTAAAACAAGGGCCTCTGGGTGGCTCAGTGGCTCAGGGCATGATCCCGGGGTCCTGAGACCAAGTCCCACATCAGGCTCCCCACACAGAGCCTACTTCTCCTTCTGCCCATGTCTCTGCCTCTCTCTCTGTGTCTCTCATAAATAAATAAATGAAATCTTTATCCTAGAGGAGAACACAGGCAACACCCTTTTTGAACTCAACCACAGTAACTTCTTGCAAGTTACATCCATGAAGGCAAAAGAAACAAAAGCAAAAATGAACTTCCCAAGTGGAAGCCTTAAAAACAAGAAAGATTATGGACCACAGAGGCAGACTTAGGGAACTCAGCCACTTATTAAAACAATAACATTCATATCATAGGAGACTCAGAAGATGAAGAGAGAGAAAAGGTGGGCCTTGCTCAGCCATTAGAAACGACAAATACCCACTATTTGCTTCAACGTGGATGGAACTGGAAGGTATTATGCTGAGTGAAGTAAGTCAATCGGAGAAGGACAAACAGTGTATGTTCTCATTCATTTGGGGAATATAAATAATTGTGAAAGGGAATATAAGGGAAGGGAGAAGAAATGTGTGGGAAATATCAGAAAGGGAGACAGAACATAAAGACTCCTAACTCTGGGAAACGAACTAGGGGTGGTAGAAGGGGAGGAGGGTGGGGGTGGGGGTGAATGGGTGATGGGCACTGAGGGGGGCACTTGATGGGATGAGCACTGGGTGTTATTCTGTATGTTGGTAAATTGAACACCAATAAAAAATAAATTTACTTTAAAAAATAAAAAAATAAAAAATAAAAACAATTATCAATAAAAATTCAATCCTTTAAAAAAGAAATCTTTAAAAAATGAACAATTCTTAATTGTGTGTACATATACAACATCTGTTACTCTCTGCACAGATACTTGGGATTGCTTTTATGGTTTAGCTATTATGTACAATGATGCTAATGAAAATGTGTGTTCAGATATGGCTTCAAGACGGTGTTGTCAATTAATTCCCCAGAAGCAGAAATGACCAGAACACAGTAATTTTAATTTTTTTAAAGAACTCCCATACTGACTTCACAGCAACTAAAACCGTTATGCATTACTACCACACACAGTGAACAAAGTTTCCAAATTCTCCATATCTTTGCAAACAATTGTTCTTATCTTTTCTTCTCTGTTTTTTTAGTCATCTTAATGGATCTAAGATGTTATTTCATTGTTTTGTAATTTTCATTTCCTAATGATTAGTGATGTTATCATTTACAATTTCTTTTCATGAGGATAGGTCTATTCAGTTTTTGCACATTCACATATCCCATTTGGTTTGTTTTTTGTTGTTGAGTTTATGTGTTTTTTATATATTCTTGATATTAAGCCCCTGTCAGATACACGGTTTGCAAATATAGTGTCCCATCTTATGGATTTTTTTTTACTTTGTTGAAAATGTCTTTTAAGTCACAAAGATATTAAGTATTCCTAATGTCCAGTGTGTGGATTTATTTTTCTCTTATATCCTGTGCTTTGCATGTTATATCCAATTAAATCATTGCCCAATCCTATTTTGTGAAGCTAATGAAGATGATTACCATTGACCTCCAACTTCATAGGTGAAAAGGTTTATTGGTGGAGCAAGACAACAACATGAACTGAAGGAACAGAGGCATGATGATGGTATCATGATGACATATTATGGCATGATGACAGGATATGTGTGGTGGCCAGCATGAGATGTGCACGGGAAACAATACCTTGTCCAATTTTGTTCACTGTCTCTGAGGATGATGGGAGGAGTGGGACATATGAATGGATGTGTCCTGAAGCTCAGCCTTTCTTCTAAGTTAGCTTTTTATCTCACTCTGATCCATTGATGTTTGAAGAGTTTTGTAATCAGATGAGAGACCAAGTCTTACATGCTATAGGGTAATGAATAATATGGTATGGGTAACACCTGTCTCCAAGGAACTTCCAATCCCTCTCATCTTGGTGAGCCATTTTCTGGAATCAATTGCAAAGAAGTTTAGAATGACTAAAGGGCACTGGACTAAAAAAACCAAAGAGAGAACAGTAGGTTACTCACATGCTGAGCTGAACTCAGGTAAGACCTCTGTATATTTGCTGTCTGTCTGCAGTTCATGGTCACTAAGTTCTGCATGTTTCTACATGGGAGACAGGAGATGGACATGTTTGAAGGTGAGCTGGTGCTATATCACCTCCATGAATAACATGGAGACTCTGACCCAGTCACCCTGCAAGTGAAAAAGTAGTCAATGTCACTAAAGATAAAACCATCACTCCACACAAAGCAAAAATTTTTTTAAAAATTTAAAAAAAAAAATCACTCCCCAGTATTCATGCCACCTGTGTGGAAAACTTATGAGAGGGTGCTCATCGAAGTAACTCTCGTAGCAAGTACTGATGTCACCTACCTGAGGTGACTCATCTTGAAGAAAAAAAAATTTGCCCTCCGGTACTCAGAATTGACTAGAAGGGCAAGAGGATTAGAACTAAAAGCATTTTTTAGGGCTAAAATAAAAAAGGGAGAATGCCATGAGAAATGGCTCATCTTGGGGGGGAGGGGCAAGATAGCGGAAGAGTAAGGTCCCCAAGTCACCTGTCCCCACCAAATTACCTACATAACTTTCAAATCATCCTGAAAACCTATGAATTCGGCCTGAGATTTAAAGAGAACAGCTGGAATGCTACAGTGAGAAGAGTTCGTGCTTCTATCAAGGTTCGAAGACATAAAAAAAAAAAAAATGAAAGAAAGAAAAAGCATCCAAGGGGGAGGGGCCCCGCGAGGAGCCAGACTAAGGCCGCAAGGCGAGTGCCCCCACGACAGGAAAGCCCCGTCCCGGAGAAGCAGGAGCTTCACCAATCTTCCCTGAAGGAAAGGCGATCACAGGGAGCTCAGGCAGGATCCCAGGAGGGACGGGGATGCCCTCAGGCTTGGGCAGGATCCCACGAGGGGCACTAACAGAGGACCTGCGCCCCGAGGGAGAGCGCGCCACACAACCCGGCTGAGCTCCCTAAAGGGCTGCAGCGCATGCCCCGCGGGGCCCCCGGAGCAGCTCAGGCGGCGGCTCGGGCGGTGGCTCCGCACGGAGGGGGCTGCGCAGCCCCGGGAGCATGATTCCAGCAGCACAGGCCCAGGAGCCCAGGGCGCCAGGGGACACAGCCCAGGATCCGGACAGGCGGAAGCCAGGAGGGCACAGGACAGCGAGGACGCTCCTGCCGCTGGGGAGCCCCGAGCTGTGCAGATCAGCGACCCCGCCCCCAGGGCATCCAGGCCCCTGCAGACTGAGAGCTGCGGTAGTTACTGCGGGAGATGACTCCAAGGCTGGAGAGCTGGCCACTACGACTGTTGTTGTTCCTCCTGGGACCTCACAGGATAAACCACCCCCACTGAGCCTCACAGTGGCCTCACAGGATAAACAACTCCCACTGCGGTGAGCACCAAGGAGGGGGCTGAGCAACTCACTGAGTTTTCTCAGTGGGCTGAGTACTGTTTCCTCGACATTTAATAGTGAAGCTTGCAAATTCCAAGATAAAGAGAAGATCCTCAAAGCAGCAAGAGACAAGAAATCTCTTTAATGGTGAGAAATATTAGATTAACAGCAGACCTCTCCACAGAGACCTGGCAGGCGAGAAATGGCTGGCAGGATATATTAAGGGTCCTAAATGAGAAGAACATGCAACCAAGAATACTTTCTCCAGCAAGGCTCTCATTCAGAATAGGAGGAGAGAATAAAGAGCTTCCAATATAGGTAGAAACTAAAAGAATATGTGACCACGAAGCCAGCTCTATAAGAAATACATGACCAACAACACCCAGAACCAAGTGGAATAGTGTGCTGGTTCATTCTGTAAGATTATATTCTCTGTTCATTCCCATTCTGTCCCCTTCTTTTATCTCATTTATGTTTTGGTGGTCAATGTTGTGTCTCTCTACAAGTATTGCTGGTTTATATAAATTTGGGATTGAGCATCGTCTAACATACAGAACAAAATACACTCAGAATCAAGAGAATCAAACTCTAGGACCCTTCAGGTAGACTATATTCTCCCTTCATTACCACTTCTTCACCACCATCATCTCCCAACCTTTTTTTTTTTTTTTTTCGTTTTCTTCTTTACTTTTTTTCCCCTTCTTTGTGGTTTTTGGCCTTTAATTTTCACTACTTTTTTTTTTTTTAAGATTTTATTTATTCGGGGGGGGGGGGCAGAGTCACAGGCAGAGGGAGAAGCAGGCTCCATGCAGGGAGCCCGACGTGGGACTTGATCCCGGGTCTCCAGGATCACACCCCGGGCTGCTGGCGGCTCCAAACCACTGCGCTACTGGGGCTGCCCCACTACTTTGTTTTAATACTTCTTTTTCCCTTTAGTGGTCCTTTTGTTTTATTTTGTTCTGTTTTTTTTCTGTTGTTTGTTTGTTTGTTTGTTTTTCATTTTCTGGTCTCGGACCTCTTCAGAATCATCTAGGGTGTGTTTTACTTTGGTTGTAGTTGATATTTTTTACTCAGCCCACTCATACAGCCACTCTGCACTGAATAAAAGGACTAGAAGGAAGAATTCATCACAAAAGAACCAGAAACAGTACTCTCTGCAGCAGAGTTACAGAATATGGATTTCATTATGTCAGAAATTCAATTCAGAAGCACAATTATAAAACCACTGGTAGCTCTGCAAAAATGCATAAATTACTCTAGAGACTTCGTTACTGCAGAATTGAGATCTAATCAGGCCAAAATTAAATAGATTCAATGAGATGCAATCCAAACTGGATGTTCTAACTGCTAGTGTTAATGAGGTGGAAGAAAGAGTGAGTGACATAGAAGACAACTTGATGGTAAGGAAGGAAGCTGAGGAAAAAAGAGAAACGCGATTAAAAGCCCACAAGGAAAGGCTTAGGGAAATAAATGATAGCCTGAGAAGGATGAATTTACATATAATTGGGGTTCCAGAAGAGGCTGAGAGGGAGAGATGACCACAAAGTATATTTGAACAAATCATAGTCGAGAACTTCCTAAATATGAGCAAGGAAACAGGCATTCAGATCCAAGAGAGAGGACCCCAAAAAATTCAATAAAAACCATTCAATACCTGGACATTTAATAGTGAAACTTGCAAATTTAAAGATAAAGAGAAAATTCTTAAAGCAGTGCAAGACAAGAGATTCTTAACTTATATGGGGAGAAATATTAGATGAACAGCAGACCTCTCCACAGAGACTTGGCAGGCCAGAAAGGGCTGGCATGATATATAAAGGGTACTAAAGAAGAACATGCAGCCAAGAATATTTTATCCAGAAAGGCGCTCATTCAGAATACAAGGAGAGATAAAGAGCTTACAGGATAGGGAGAAACTGAAAGAATATGTGACCACCAAACTGGCTCTGCAAGAAACATTAATGGGGACCTGTAAAAGAAAGAATCCAGAGAAACAATCCACAGAAACAGGGACTGAATAGGTAGTATGATGACACTAAATTAATATCTTTCAATAGTTACTCTGAATGTGAATGGGCTAAATGATCCCATCAAAAGATGCAGGGTATCGGAATGGATAAAAAAACAAGACCCACCTATATGCTGTCTATGAGAGACTCATTTTAGACCACCAGCCTGAAAATGAAGGGGTGGAGAACCACTTACCATTCAAATGGTCCTCAAAAGAAAGCTGGAGTAGCAATCCTCATATCAGATAAGTTAAAGTTTATCCCAAAGACTTAGTAAGAGATGAAGAGGGACACTATATCAAACTTAAAGGGTCTAACCAACAAGAAGACCTAACAATCCTGAATATTTATGCCCATAATGTGGGAGCTACCAAGTATATCAATCAATCCATAACCAAAGGAAAGGAACACTTAGAAATAACACACGAGACTTCACCATAGTGCTCTCAGCAAAACACAGATCTTCTAAGCAGAACATCACCAAAGAAACAAGGTCCTTGAGTGATACACTGGACCAAATAGATTTCACAGATATATACAGAACATTGCATCCTAATGCAACTGAATACACATTCTTCTCAAGTGCACGTGGAATTTTCTTCAGAACAGACCACATACTGGGTCACAAATCAGGTCTCAACCGATACCAAAAGATTGGGATTGTCTCCTGTATATTTTCAGACCATGATGCTTTGCAACTAAAACTCAATCACAAGAAGAAATTTGGAAGAACCTCAAACATAAGCAGGTTAAAGAGCATCCAAAGAGATGAATTGGTCAACCAGAAAATTAGAGAATTAAAAAGATTCATGGAAACTAATGAAAATGAAGATACAATTGTTCAAAATCTTTGGGATATAGCAAAAGTGGTCTTAAGAGGGAAATACCTCACAATACAAGCCTCCCTCAAAAAACTGGAAAAAAACTCAAATATACAACTTTATTAATTTTAGTATATTTAACAAATGTTTGCATACTGTTATAAAAACACTGTTCCAGGCACTGTTTTTATCCACTGAATTAGTAGATGATCCATATTCTAGTGACATCTTTTGAAGTTTATTTATTCATGGGAGACATAGAGAGGCAAAGTCATACGCAAAGAGAGGAGAAGCAGCCTCCCTGCAGAGAGCCTAATGCAGGACTTGATCCCAGGACCTGGGATCACACCCTGAGCCAAAGGCAGACACTCCACCACCAAGCCACCCAAGTATTCCTCTATTGACATTTCTAGTGAGAAATCCTTAAGAAGTCATTTATTATTATGTGTAACCTTATGTATATTTTTTCTTAAAAGAAGGCAATAACAAAAAAAAAAAAAAAAAAAGAAGGCAAGAACACCTGGTTGGATTGACCAGATGAACTAATATATGTGAAAAGATATTGTCTTGCCCTTCTAGAGAGAAATAAGTCGTAACTAATGGTTTTTGAATGAGTATTCCTCTGGTTCGTCTACTCCAAGAACCAGTATTTTTATGTAATCAATATACTTGAGGTTCACTCCTTAAATTGCAACATTTTGAAGAGGACAAAGGACATGAAAATAAATTCATCCTAGAATAACATCGTTTACTGTACAACTAAGATAAGCATAATCATTTATGACCCTAAATGTTATTTAATAAGCCTCTAATTTTATAATTCCTTTATATTATGAAGAACTGGTGAAAATCCTTGGCCAACTGTGATCTGGTTCAGCCCAGACACTTCTTTTCTAGGATTATCCAAGTTTTGCTGAAACTCTTCTGAAAATCCCATTGTTTTCACTTGTCACCTGTGTCATCACACTGCCTTGTATTGGAGCCCTTAAGACTCTTTGTAGATATGTTGTTTTTGTTGTTGTTGTTTTTGGTTGCAAAATAAACTCTGACCAAAGCCTTTACCAGTAATAATTAACCATTACTTCTATTACCAATTTTAATTAAAACCATCTGTTTGCTATAAGGAAATTTAAAACTAGAACAACATAATAGAAAAGTAGATTTCTCTGCATCACGTTTTAAAGTTCATCACTATGACCCTCAGTCTCCTCCAAGACTCTTATGATGATCCTAGGACTTGTTTGATGAAAATGCAAAAGCTGCTTAAAAAAAAAATCACACAAAAACAAATACTGCCATATCCTGTCACATTGTTTCTCAAATGAAGGTATAGAAAATTTAGGTAGTATAGCAAATGAATATTTTTAACTTAGAAGTTATATACATTTTGATAAATAAATGTTTATATGACAAATATAACTGACATATAAAACTCATAATTTCCACAAATACTATTTCCTAGGACAAGGTTAAAAATGTTAATTCCCTTTAAGCAAATATATTAATACTGAGTATGATAAAAACTGTAAAGGAAACACACAAATGACTGAGTTTGAGAAATACTTTTATGTTTATTTCAAGTTTATTTGAGTCATTACACTGCATCACTGCCTTAAAGCTTACATAATTTTTAAAAACTTTGTATCATAAAAGTTACATGTGAATAATTACAGATTATTGCCTACAAGGTTTCTAGGCATTAAAAAAAAGTTTGATTTCAGATTTGGAACATGATTCTTAATATAATCTTACTTATAAAATAAATTATTTTCACTATTTATATCCTCTCCTGGGAATATGCTACTAATTTAAGACCTAAATTTATTTTAGTTTCAATGCATTAAAAGTTTTTATAAGCTTTTTTTTCCTCTGTGAATAATGATATTGAATTGGATAAAAAGATCTGACCTAGTTTTCATACATTTATATATTCATATGATTTTTCCACCATAAGTTATGTGCTGCTGCTGGGTAAGTGAAGGACTGGGACCTAAGGGTTTCTCACATTTACTGTATTCACATAATTTCTCCCGAGTATGGATTTTCCTATGTTGATTAAGGTGTGCACTCTGGCTAAAGGCTTTGTCACATTCATTACATTTATAAGGTTTTTCTCCTGTATGAGTTCTCTCATGCTGGTTAAGATGTGTCCTCTGGCTGAAGGCTTTCCCACAAAAACTACATTCATATGGTTTCTCTCCGGTATGAAGTCGATGATGTTCAGTAAGGGATGTGATACGGCTAAAGGCTTTACCACATTGATTACATTTATACGGCTTCTCTCCAGTATGAATTCTCAGATGTTGAGTAAAGGATGAATGTTGACGAAAGGCTTTTCCACATTCATTGCATACAAAAGGTTTTTCTCCTGTGTGAATTCTCTGATGTTGAATAAGATGTATCCTCTGGCTGAATCTTTTCCCACATTCATCACACTTATAGGGTTTCTCTCCTGTAAGGACTATCTGAGGTTGAGTAAGAGATGAGTTGTGGTTGAAGACCTTCCCACATTCACTGAGTTTCTCTTCAGTATGAATATGATTAGTAAGAAGAATATGTTGATTGAAGATTTTTCCACACTCATATTCATAAGGATTCTTTCTTACATAGTTCCCCTGATAGTAAATCAAGTCTGAATTATGTTTGATGCAATTTCCTTGTGTGTCCAAACTAAGGGGTATTTTAATTGAAGGAATTCTCTGATGCATAATAAGGTTTGAGTTCACGTTATAGTTTTCTCCAAATCTATCACAGTCAAGGTTTCTCTCCTGTGTGATCTTTTTGTGGGTCAAAGATACTTGTGCTAAATGTCCCTGCTGGATTTCTTGATTAAACTCTAACTGGTAATCAAAATTCCAGAGTCTTCCTAAGATGGAGTACCAGAAACTGTCTCCTGTTAGTCTCTCCATTACCATATCATGATTTTGATTTTCATCAGAAATATTCCGGTTTGGGGTTGATTTTTTGATTTCAGGTCTATTCTCCCCATCTAAAAGAAATTCAGAACATACAAGTACTTTGCCACCTTCTCTGTTTTGAAAAAGAAATTGTTGCACAATGAATTACCAAGTGAAACTTATAGTAATGCAGACAAATCACATGTGGTGTAAGTTTTAAAATATGGCCATGTAACAAGGGAGAAGACTATAAAAGGATGACAAACATGTATGGTAGTTATAAGAGGACATCCAAGAGTATCCATGGATGAAAGGAAATAGAAGAATAATAAATACCAGAGAAAGGTCTGCGGTTAGAGGTGGGAGATACTAGAGGAAAGATTGTACAGGTTCGAGGGCATCACCCTATAAATCTCATCTGTGGGTTATTCTATTTTAGTGCCAGCTACTTGTTTATTTAAAAAGTATTTCTTATTTTTAATCTTTTGTTTAAAATTATAAAATGGGGACACCTGGGTGGGTCAGCAGTTGATCATCTGCCTTCAGCTCAGGGCAGGATTCGAGGTTCTGGGATTGACTCTCAACATTGGGCTCCTGCAGGGAGCCTGCTTCTCCCTCTGCCTATGTCTCTGCCTCCACCTGTGTGTATCTCATGAATAAATAAAATCTTAAAAAAATAAAATGATAAAATGAATATTTGCTTATAATAACATATTCAAATAAGGTGGATATGCATAAAGGAAGAATTTCACCCCCTTAGAGGTCATTATTGGTAATAGTTTGGAGCCTATCAGATTTTTTTCCTGTTCATACAAATATAAATGTAAATCATATTTTGAACAAGCATGAATTGTGATAAAAACAAAATTTCATTTCAGTCTCCCACCATTTCTTTAAACTTAATTTGGGGAGGGCATTATTATTCTGCTTCTGGATGAAGATTTGGGCAGGTTTCATGGTTCCCCCTAATTCTTAGATAACAGATATTCTTACTGTTACAGTAAGTTACAAATACAGTCTATTCGGTAATTAAAATGTTGTCACCTGTTTGGTAATTAAAACTCCAAAATTAATCCCCTTTCCTTCCCCTGGGCTGTTAGAATCATTTTTTCCTCTTTCCCCACCACCTATCACTTTCCCCACTCTATTCTCTCCCTGCTATTTTTTTTTACTTGACTACCCTCTCACTTCTTTCCCCATTTTATCTATTTCCCTGCCCATGTCTTCCTTCACTCACTAATCGTTGTTCTTTTGTTGTTGTTGTTGTTTAGGTGGGGAGGAGCAGAGGGAGAAAAAGAGAATTTTAAGGAGGCTCCACACCCAGCACAGAGCCTGATGCTGGGCTTGATCTCATGACCCTGAGATCATGACCTGAGCCAAAATCAATAGTTAGGCACTTAACTGGCTGAGCCACCCAGGTGCCCCTGTTTAGTTCCCTTCTAACAAGAGATGGAGGATAGAAGCTGTGTGGAGGGAAGGATTAAGGGACAGGCCAATTTTTGTAGGATTGGGTGGCTTCACATTCTACCCTGGCAGAAAGTTAAACAGGACTCACTTTGGAAACTTTTATGACTTTTGGGAGGCCCTAGCTGGACCTCTTTTTCTCCTCTCATTTTCCATGATCTAGATAGATAAAATTCTACTTCAGACAGTCCCTTGGGAACAGCCCTATAGCAACAAATCCTACAGGACAAGATCAAAGATCACAGTGGCTGACTAATAAACACTCATGATACCTTGTCTTGACAAACTTGGGTAGTCCAGATGATCCTAATTCAACAGTTTCTCTTGGCTCACCTACAAAAGCTATTTCATCAGTCATCTGTTCTTAACCCTTGGACTGCTTGAGCTTTCTCAAATGTAGGTCATGCACTAGTCTTGGTCTTCCAATCATAGATAATGTATATAAAAGCTGAAGGAATGTTGCCCTTGAGGCTTGCACATATGATTATCATCCTAATTAGGACACTTGACAGCAAAAAGAAGCACCATTAATAATTATGCCAAGCATTGTCCTGGGAAAATAAAGTGAAATTACACCATAATATTGTTTTGTATTTTGTGTTGGTTTTTTTGTTTGTTTGTTTTGGTTTGGTTTTGGTTTGTTTTTAAGAAAGAGTGAGTGGGGGACAGGCAGAGAGAGAATCCACACCCACTGGATGATGTAGGGCATGATCTCACAACCCTGAAATCATGACCTGAGCTAAAATCAAGAGTCCAGAGCTTAACAGAGCCACCCAGGTGCCTCTGCATTTTGTTTTTACATTACTGCATATCATGAACACATTTCCATGTCAGACCTTACATTGCTTACCCCTCTGTTGTCTCAGATTATAGAAAAAGTGCTACTTGGGAAGAAAGTGTTTTCAGACATGGGAGCAGATCTTCCCCTGCCTACACTGTGAGAATGACATGCATTCTCTTTTGTGTCCTAGTTCTAAATTAAGTAAGTGTAATATCATATTTACAGCTACAGACTAAGTCTCTTTAGTTTATTAGGCTTTCATTATTCTTTCATTATTTTTTATGTAGGGTTCTACATAAAGAAAAATAGGAGATTTGCATAGACTACTGCAGTCTCAATGTGGTTACTATTTGTCTCCACCGATTCCATATTCCCTGAATCAACTCTTGGGGTTATGAACCTTCAATAAAATTAGATTTCTAGGATACCTAGACTTCTGACCTGCTTTGCATCTAAGAAGGGATACCTTCTAGATAGGATCTTAGTATAAGCGTTTTGTGATGCCACTGGGCAACTTGAACATCATGAAGGGCCTTTTGAACTACTCCAAACCTCACCTAGTAGACAACTTACCCTACTTAGCCTCATTCAATGCCTTTTGAACTGAATTATTTAGAAGCAGGAAGGAAGGAAACAAGAAAGAAAAGAGGAAGGGAGAAAAGGATGGGAGACAGGAGGGAGAAAAGAGAAGAATTAGGGAGGGCAGCCCCAGTAGCACAGCAGTTTAGTAGCACCTGCAGCCCAGGGTGTGATCCTGGAGACCCAGGATCGAGTCTCATGTCAGGTTCCCTGCATGGAGCCTGCTTCTCCCTCTGCCTGTGTCTCTGCTTCTCTCTCTCTCTCTCTCTGTGTCTATCTCTATGAATAAATAAATAAAATCTTAAAAAAAGAATTAGGGAGAAAGGGGAAGGAGGAAAACATTTTAAAGTTTATCCTTTCTATGTGCAAAGCACTATAGTATTTCTAGTTCTCTTTTGTTAATTAAAAAAAAGTGCCATGATTTATAGTGGGTTATAATATTAATTTAGTGGGTAGAAAATAAATTAAAAGCTGGAAAAAAACAAAACAGGCTAAAAACAATTAGAAACTATCACAGTATCAGTAAGGATAAACATTGGTAAAATTTTTTAAGATTTTACTTATTTGAGAGAGAGAGAGAGAGAGAACAAGCAATGGTGAAGGCAGAGGAAGAGAGAGAGAGGCAGACTCCCCACTAAGCAAGAAGCCTCACCCGGGGCTCAACCTCAGGACCTGAGCTGAAGGCAGACACTCAACTGAATGAGCCACCCAGGTGCCCCTATTTGAGATAATCCTTTGTCTCACTTTTATAGATTGTATATATATCTTATGGGTTGCAATAAAAATGCATTTCTTAAAAAAATAATAATAAAAAAAAATAAAAATGCATTTCTTAATGAAAGTGGTGGTTATGGGATCCCTGGGTGGCGCAGCGGTTTGGCGCCTGCCTTTGGCCCAGGGCGCGATCCTGGAGACCCGGGATCGAATCCCACATCGGGCTCCCGGTGCATGGAGCCTGCTTCTCCCTCTGCCTGTGTCTCTGCCTCTCTCTCTCTCTCTGTGACTATCATAAATAAATTAAAAAAAAATTTAAAAAAAAAAAAAAAAAAAAAAAAAAAGAAAGTGGTGGTTATAAATAAATAAAAACTATTGTTTTAGCAGAGGTAAGTTTTTTCTCTAAAGTGTCATATAGTAAATATTTAAGGTTTTGCAGGTCATATGGACTTATTGTTTACTCAACTCCACTGTTATAGTGTGAAAACAGCCACACACAATACAAGTGGCAGAGTAAGTGTGGCTGGATTCCCTTAAAATTGTTTACAAAAACATGTGACTCTAGACAATGTTTTGTTCATCCAAAGAGTCTACAACACCTAATAGAGTTATCTGGAAAGGTAGCCCCCTTTGATAATCTAAGACACCTTTATGTTCGTCTTACACTAGCAATGTATGAGAGTGCTTTTTCCCCTATAGACTTACCAACAGTGTGTGCAGACAAATTTTTGGATTTTTGCTAAACTGATAGGTGAGAAAAGATAATCTGGTGTAGTTTTGGTTTGTGTTTCTCTTACTGTGAGACTGAATATTTTTTCCTACATTAAACATATTTGTATTCCTTTATCTAGGAACTCTTCATATATGTGTACACTTCTATTAGGCTGTTGGACTCTTACTGATTTACAGCAGCCTTTTATTAATAAGAGCTTAGCCCTTTGATATAAGTTGCAAATATTTCCCTTCCTCGTCTCCTTGTCATTTGCCTTTTTAATCTTATTATTCTATACCATGCAGAGTTTGGGGATTTGTATCTGTTGAATATAGAAATCTTCTGTTTTATGACTTTCAGATTTTGAATCATAGTCCGAAATGACTTCCCCATTTCAAGGTTATAAAAGATTTCTCCTACGTCTCTTATGGTTTCATATTTTAAATTTAAAGTCTCTGATTCTGGGAAGACTGGGTGGCTCAGTGGTTTAGTGCCGCCTTCAGGCCAGGGCCTGATCCTGGGATGGAGTCCCATGTCAGGCTCCCTGCATGGAGCCTGCTTCTCCCTCTGCCTGTGTCTCTGCCTCTGTGTGTGTGTGTGTGTGTGTGTGTGTGTCTCATGAATAAATAAATAAAATCTTTTAAAAAAATAAAATGAAATAAAGTCTCTGATTCCTTTGGAGTATCTTGGTCTAAAGACTTTATGGTACAGCCACTCTAGAAAACTGTGTGGAGGTTCCTCAAAGAGTTAAAAATAGACCTGCCCTACGACCCAGCAATTGCACTGTTGGGAATTTACCCCAAAGATTCAGATGCAATGAAACGCGGGGACACCTGCACCCCGATGTTTATAGCAGCAATGTCCACAATAGCCAAACTGTGGAAGGAGCCTCGGTGTCCATCGAAAGATGATGGATAAAGAAGATGTGGTGTATGTATACAATGGAATATTACTCAGCCATGACAAATACCCACCATTTGCTTCAACGTGGATGGAACTGGAGGGTATTATGCTGAGTGAAATAAGTCAATCGGAGAAGGACAAACATTATATGGTCTCATTCATTTGGGGAATATAAATAATAGTGAAAGGGAATAGAAGGGAAGGGAGAAGAAATGGGTAGGAAATATCAGAAAGGGAGACAGAACATAAAGACTCCTAACTCTGGGAAACGAACTACGGGTGGTGGAAGGGGAGGAATGCGGGGGGTGGGGGTGAATGGGGTGACAGACACTGAGGGGGGCACTTGACGGGATGAGCACTGGGTGTTATTCTGTATGTTGGCAAACTGAACACCAATAAAAAATTTATTATTAGAAAAAATAAAATAAAGACTTTATTCATGAGAGACACAGAGCGAGAGAGGCAGAGACATAAGCAGAGGGAGAAGCAGGCTCCCTGTGAGGAGCCTGATGTGGGACTCAATCCCAAGACCCTGGGATCATGACCTGAGCCAAAGGCAGACACTCAACCATTGAGCCACCCAGGTGCCCCTGGAGTATCTTGGTTTAAGGGGTAAGTTATGCATCCAATTTTATCTCTTTTCAGATGGCTACCAACTATTCATTAAAAGGTCTACCTTTCATAATACTACTTGTGATGAGCACAGCATAAAGATGAATCACTATGTTGTGCACCTGAAACTAATGTAACATAGTATGCCAATTATACACAAATTTTTTTAAAAGTCTACTTTTAAATACCAGTTGTCTCAATACTATTTTATTAAGATGTCTATTTTCTCCTTCCTGATTTGAAATAATGCCTTTATCATATACTAAAGTCCTGGGTCTATTTCTGGATTTTCTACTCTGTGCAGTTGGTCTGCCTTGTTCTTAAATTTTTACTATGTATTTCTAGTTGAGATAATCCTTTTTTATTGTTTTTCCTTTCAGATTTTCCAGATTATTTTGGTTTTGGTTTCTCAACATGAACTTTAAAATGAGCTTATCTAGATCCTTCTAAAATCCTGAAGGCACTTTTTATGGGATTACATTATATGTATACTAGGGACACTGATATCTTGGTATGTCCATTTATTCAAGTATATTTTTGTGTCAGAGTGTTTTAAAGTTTTCCTCATGCAAGTGTTGCACATCTCTTGTTAAAAGTTGACTTCTTTGTGTTTTATCTTTCTAGCTACTATTAAATGGGTTCTTATCTTCCATCTTATTTTCTGATAGCTGTTTGTGTTTTTATCTTTACTCCACTTCAACAATTATTTACCTGGTTATACAGTTATACTCTGAACTTAGATCCATATAAAGAATCTCACATTCAGTGTCACACTCTCCTGCTTAGTCATTAGACCTGCCCTTGTTCACGTTCTACGGGGATGTAGATCTCATCTAGAGATCATTCTGATCTCATCTAGACCTCCACCACTTTAACTCTTCGGTTGTTTTCTAGTTTCCAGCCCACTTCTTGTCACTTCCTGGAATCTATGTCAAATCACCTGAATTAACAAACTCTCAGTTTTCCTTCTTTAGTTCTAGCCATCTAACAGGCCCTCAGCCTGGACTCTAAAAAGCCTTTCCGGTGCCAAGTAAAACAAGAGAAATGGCATATGCATGGACAATGGAAACCACAAATGCATAGGGTAAAATCTCATTTGGACCCTCAAAACTGCTTGGTAATCTCCTGATTCATCTTTAGTCAGCTTCCATTGACCTTAATAACCTAAAGCAAGTGATCCTCAAGTTCTGTACTTATTCCCCACCATTACTTTACATTCAATAGACCTTGCCTCCTACTTTACCAAGAAAATAGAAATAACCATGTGAACTCCCCCAAATCTTCCATCAACAAATTTATTTATATACACAATCACCCTAATCTCTTTCCAATCCCATTTCCATCTCTTCTAGAGCCTTGCTCCATATTTTGTATGCATTTTTTACTTATTCCCCTCTATTAACCCCTCCCCTTCAGTATTACAAATAAGCTAAAACCATTCCTTCTTAGAACAAACCTCTTTTGACATTACCTTCTATTCTCCCATATATCCTCTATTGTCTCCCTCATTCTAGCTTCTTGTAAGAACACTGTATATTTACCAGCTCTACCTTTTCACCTGTTCACTGAAAGATGTATAACTGATTGTTCTTCTAGTCACTCCCCTGTTGTTTCTCTTATTAATATAATTACTAACCTTCTTGTTGCTAAATACATTGGACATTTTCCAGGTCTTACCTTACTGAGGAAGACGTTTCTAGGTAAATAGGCATCAGTAGATAGATGCCAATAAGGCAAGCAATACCCCAGAGGGCAAGTCAGACTTAGATGAGTCCATCAACAGAAATGTTTTACCACATCCTCATAAGCGGAACCAGTCACTGCATCTCTATGGCTTACAGGATAATGCAAAAATGCAAGTTGTCCCCTTGAAGGAGACTGCCAGACTGCTTATGCCTGACAAGGAGGGTACAAGGAAATGATCTGTTCAAGCACATCTGTGAACCAAGAGCCTTAGGCATCCACAAAGTAAGTTCTGGAAATTTTCTTAAGTTAGCAATTATTTTCTCTAGCTGAGGGTCTGTGGATAGGGACATAATGGAGATAGCATGGGTCCTACAAATAGATATGCCTATGGGGAAAAAATATATACCTGAGGGAAAGAATAGCTTTGCCTTCTGCTGAAAGTGCCTATGCTGCAATTCATCTGGGAAGGGAGTTTTTAATTTTCTTCCTTTAGCTTCCTCCTTTCCAGGTTTCAGGGTGTGGAGATTCATACAAATAACATTACCTACTGCTGTTGGGGAAAATGTCATGGGTTCCTGAAAAGACAGTTTAATTATCAGCTTTTACCCATGGAATGCCAGAACTGGTTGGACCAAAATTCAGGCTCATTGAGGCTGAAAGAGGAACAGGTTTCCTGCCCAAGATGACCCAGAACACTAAAAGCCAGAAGGGAAGCCAAGTCAAAGCCACCTTGAAAAAGATGCAAAAGTTTGAATAACAGAAAACCAAGTCCAAATGGGAAAACCAGGTGCCAGGGCCAAGAATCAGAGTAGAAACTAGATAGAGATGGGGTAGGTTAGTCTGGATTAATAAACCAAAGTGGAAAATACCTAACTCAGTATCTGGCTACTTGTGAATATAACCAGAAAGAACTCTGTAGTGGTATGTCAACAACAGGGAGCTAAGGTTTGGATATTTTTGGTCAAAAACTCTCAGATTTAATGAATGCTTTAAAGAGAGGGTATAAAGTCAACAGATCCAGATTATGAAATACTTAATTAAAATGACAGCATGACATTCATAAACAAAAAAATATCCAAAATCTGGGAAGAGAATGTGGGGGAAATATTGAGGCTAGAAATACAGAAATAGGAAAATGTCATCAAAGAGCTACTTTAAAGCAATGTACTACAGAGCAAAACATCAAGCCTTGTACTCCTACAGGAAAATACAAGGGAGGAGAATTAAAAGGGAGGCAAGGCAGTGAAGGAGCAGATAGAGATAAAGGACACAGACTGTAAGAGGCAAGAATTGTGTATGTTACAAGCCAGAACAGAAGAGAATTTCAAGAAAGTCAAGTCAACACAATCAAATACAAGATCAGAGGGGACAATCACTTTTTTTTAGCCACTAGATTTGACTGAAGGAAATTAGTGGTAATCTCCAAGAAAATAATTTTAATAGTGCAGATAGGATGGGGTCATATCATAAAGGTAAATCAAAAGAATTAAAATTAAGGCTATAGGTTTTAGACTAGTTTAAAGAGTGTGATATTAAAAGGAAAAAGAATGAAAAGTAGGTCAAAATGGCAGAAGATCTTTGATATGGAAAAGATTTAAAGAATACTGAGGATATATGAATAGAAAAACAATAAGTGCCATGTGGAGATTTACAACATCAAGGTATTTATGAACATTAAAATTAATGCCTTCAAACTAACTTTTGTTTGTGTGAGTTTTTTAATAAAAAGTATATTTAATATATTTTATTATATTTAATTGGGAAAAATGAGAGGGCCATTTCCATTTTGGGACAAAGCCAAACATAAACTGAATTTTTTAAAAAGCCTCAATATTCTTTAAATCCCAGAGGCATAGACTTGGACAACATTCCAATGAATATTTAAAGAGTGACTGCTTCTCTTCACTGAGCCAATACCCAAAAGCTTGCTTCTCACCTGCATGACTCTCCAGTGGGCTGTCTCTTTCCATCACCCACTGCTCCTCTTGCTCCAGCTGAGAGATCACCTCTGGCTTATAAAGTTGATGCCCTATTCATGGAAAAAAAATGTATGTCACAGAAGTTTGTACTTGGGACAAAAATTTCTCTTAGAACTCATTTCCAGGGATCCCTGGGTGGCGCAGTGGTTTAGCGCCTGCCTTTGACCCAGGGCGCGATCCTGGAGACCCGGGATCGAATCCCACATTGGGCTCCCAGTGCATGAAGCCTGCTTCTCCCTCTGCCTGTGTCTCTGCCTCTATCTCTCTCTGTGTGACTATCATAAATAAATTAAAAAAAAAAAAAAGAACTCATTTCACACCTTTTTAGTCTTTAGGGCCTCTGGATTTGGAAAGGGGAAATTTCAGAGGCAGCAAAATAAAGCTACCCATCTCACACTCAATAAAATCAAGGTTTTTTACCTGAGAAGACACAGCAGGAAAGAGATCCTCTGTCTCCAACACTGCTTAGCATTCTATCCTGGCCTGAACCATATTCACAAAAGATTTGGAAATTTTCAGTAATTAAGGAAATAAGCCCATTTAGCATGGTTTCTAGTTTTACAGGGACAACATCCTTACCCAGTGCTACCAGATTCCTATAGTTCTCTAGCATCACGTCTCGGTAAAGGTTCTTCTGAGCAGGATACAGCTGGTCCCACTCCTCTCTGGTGAAGTTCACAGCCACATCCTGGAATGTCAGGGATTCCTGAAAATATCAAGTACATCCCTGCTTAGCCAGAAACCATTTTTTTGTCCCTTAGGCGTAGGGACAAAGGTGTAGCAGTGGAAAAGGTCTGAGTCGTTGTAAGCTAAGTAATCTAGGTCAAGATTTTTGAAACAATTAGTATCTATCATCTTTCAAGACAGACAAAAACATGCATGAAACAATGCTTGCTTTTAAGCTTTTTACAGTTTGTTGCAAAGGAAAGGCTCTCATCATCTAAACAATTTTAAAAAATGGGAAATTCATGCTATAAAATTTCAGAAATAGGGGATCCCTGGGTGGCGCAGCGGTTTGGCACCTGCCTTTGGCCCAGGGCGCGATCCTGGAGACCCGGGATCGAATCCCACATCGGGCTCCTGGTGCATGGAGGCTGCTCATGTCTCTGCCTCTCTCTCTCTCTCTCTCTCTCTCTCTCTCTGTGTGTGACTATCATAAATAAATAAAAATTTTAAAAAATTAAAAAAAATAAAATTTCAGAAATAAAAGAATACAAGATTTAAAAAAATAAAGAATGCAGGATTGGTTGAAATATGGTAAGGAGGTGTCAGAGTTTGTAGATTTTGTGTATCTTGAACAGATCCTTAACATATTTTTAAACTCTGGACAGAACTGGAGAGAAAGGATATTCCAGTGGGTGAAAGAAAGAAAGAAAGAAAAGCAAGCAAGCAACAAGGGCAAACATGTTTAGAGTAGAGGACACATTATGCATGTGGGGATCAGTAAAATAGTCTACCTTGTGGGGCACCTGGTTGGTTCAGTGGCTGAGGGTTTGCCTTCGGCTCAGGATGTGATCCTCAGGGCCCAGAATCAAGTCCCATAAGGGGTTCCCAACAGGGAGCCTGCTTCTCCCTCTGCCTATGTCTCTGCCCCTTGGTGTCTCTCATGAATAAATAAAATCTTCTAAAAAAATAGACTACCTTGTTACAGGTAGGAAATTCAAATAAAAAAGTGTCACCTTTAAATTTCCTCCACTGTCAATGCTTTTTAACAATCCTTCTGCTTTAAGAGACACAGATATATAAACACAGGCACATAATACACCAAATATATACCTCTCCCTCTTCCCTTACTACTTAATCCCTCCAAAATACCGCCAATTTCTGGATATAATAACTCAACTCTTCAGAATGAGTGTGGTGTTACGAGTAAGTTCTTTCCCTCATAAGTTAACAGTCAATATCTAAGGCCAGGACTGGCATTTTATTTAAATTAATTTTCATGCTTTGATAACATATCTTTCGAAAACATATTTCACTTAAGTGACATAGGCAATTTAGAGATGAATCACCAAGGCTGGAAGAAATTATTTATCCAAGGACATACAACTAATTAATTAGCAGGAACTGGATTTAATCTTCGATCTTATCCTAAAGCCTAGGTTTCCATCATACCACAAAGATGTCTTTTCTGCTTTTATGAATATTTTCCCTCTTGTGACTTTTACTTATAATTTCCATTTCACACTCCCCATGTTTCTTGAGGGTAGCACCAGGGTGAGGAAAACTATGAATTTACAGTCTACTTTCTTTAATATCTGCATTTGTAGTTCCTTTTTGGCTGTTTTAATTAGTATTTTCTCTTTCTTTCTATACCTTCTAATGATGCTCTTACACTTAGGTTACTGGTTTCTTCTTATATTTTCTTTTTTACTTCTTTAAAAAAATCTTTACTTAAATTATATTTTAATTAGAATATTAATATGTTAGTTAATATAAAGACACACCAAAAAGTATTTAGTAAAAAAAAAAAAAAAAAAATCTCTCCCAGACTTCTTTCCTCTCTATCCAGTACTTACTCCTAATCACTATTTATAGTTTTTAGTGCATTTCCCCAGAATTCTTTATGCAAATATAAATGTGGGTTCTTACTTCTACCCACTTTTTTTTTAACCTCAAAGATAACATATTATACACATTGTTTTCTAACTTAACAACTTAATGCTGGAAATATTTCCATTTCAGACATATTAGGATATGGCTTCCTTATTATTGTTTTTAAACTAAAAAACTTTTTGATGTAATTTGACTTAAAAGTTGCAGGAAAAAAAATTCCTTCCTCTCTTCTCCCTTTTTCTTTCTATAATTTTTCTAGACTGTTTAAAAGCAAGTTGCAGGTATGATGCTCCTTTACCTCTAAAAAAATTCAGAAGTAAAAAAAAAAATTCAGAAGTAAAAAAATTCAGAGGTTTATTCTCTAAAAACAAGGAATTCTCTTACATAACAGCAAAATGATCAAAATCATGAAATTAACATTGATACAGTAGATACAGTACTGTTATCTAAACTATATATTTATTCAGATTTCACTAAGTGTCCTAATAATGTCCTTTATAAGAAAAAAATTCAAGACCAAGTATTTTATCTTCCATCTTTTCTCTCCTTTAATCTGCAACAGTTACTAAGTCTTTCTTTACATTTTCTAACAGATATTTGGAAAAGTATAGGCTAGTTATTTTGAAAATAAACCTCAGTTTGGACTTCTCTAATATTTCCTTATGAATAGATTCACACAATACTTTTGGTAGGGATAGTATGGAAAGGATACTGGATTCTTCTCAATGAACTGTATCAGGAAACACACATTATTGACTAGTTCCAGGCAATGTTACCTTTGATAATTTGGTTAAGGTGGTATTTACCAGTAATTTCAGCTGGTAAATTACTATTTCATCCTATAATAAGTATCTTCTGGGGAACATATTTTGCAACTGTATAAATATCTTGTTCTTCCTCAAACTTTTACCCAGTAGTTTTAGCATTGATACTTCTTGCCTGAATCAATTTTGATAGTTGCTAAATGGTGCTTTTCTAAATCCATCATTCTTTGTATAAGTTAGCTTTCTACTGTGATGACGAGGTTTCCATTCTTATTCATTCATTAATTTATATCAGGTGGATTTATTTACTTATTTTATTCAGTAAGTTATAATCATTTATTACTGTTACTTATTTTAATGCTCCGATTGTCCTAGATTTAGCCAGTAGGAGCCCTTCAAACTGGTTTTTGTGTCCTTTTGACACATCCCTATCATTCTTTGAGCACTTTACTTTTGGGGACAGAAAAAATGTTCTTTCAAGGTATATTTTGTGTTTTTCTGCCTCATGGCTGGAACTAGTCATTTCTCCAAGGATCAGTAGTTTCTTCTAATGGTCAAATACTGAGTAGCTCTACTTCTAACTAGAGGATATGCAGAGTTGCAGTGTCTTATGTTCTGTTGGTCAAACACTGAGTGTTTTGTCTAGTTCCTTTTAATGGAGAATGGCATTTAAAAACTAAGATGCAGGCATTAGTTGTGTTCAACACTAATTGGATTATCGCTTCTAGCACCTTTCAGTGGTTGTTGAAAAAAAAAATGGGAAACAGAAGTATGTATGTAATGATGTATGTTTACATGAACACACACACAACTCCATAGCCATTTCTATATAAAGACCCATGAGTTCATACTGATACTTCTAATTCTAATCCAGTGTGGCAGAGTTCATTTTATCCTCCTCTCTTTTCATGCTAATTCATATCTCTCCACATAAGAAGTCTAAAATAAGAGTTCAATGTTCACAGTTGCTTTGTTTTTAGCCAATGGGTCAAGTCCAACTATTCAGGTTTAAAGATTAACTCCTTTTCCTGTTTCCTTCAGTTGGCTATTCAGTAAGCGGAAATCCAGTTTGGTTCATTTATTTTGGTTGCACTCAATTTTAGGCCCTCCTCCCTCTCCTCCCCTCACTCAATTTTAGGCCTTCCTCCCTCTCCTCCCCTCACCAACAACCTCCCCCACCCCCATTCCACCTATCTTTTTCACCCATTCTCATTAAAGAGCTGTTGGCAACCAATCTCAGACTCTCAATCTTCTGGTGTTCCTTTTTGCTGAAATGAGCAAATACATATATATGTATGCTTTTATTTCCCTTTCTTTCTTTCTTACACAAAAAGTAGTGCACTGTAGATACTCTTTTGCATTTTGCTTTCCTCACTAAACAGTGTGTTCTGGGAATCAGTTCATGGATATCTTCGTCATTCTTTTTTTTATAGCTGCATGATACTCTATTGTGTGAACATTACACAATTTATTTAACTAGTCTATTAAAGAACATTTTCGCTGTTTTCTACTCTTGCTGTTATAAATAATGCTACAGTGAACTATCTTGTATATATATTATTTTCCAACTGTGAACAAGTCTATCTGAAGAATCAATTTCCCAAAGTAAGATATCTAGTAAAAGAATATCTGTAATTCTGATATATACTGTCAAACTGATTTCTTATAAGGGTTCAATCAATTTACATCCTATTAAGAGCCTATTGTTGCATAAAAAACTACCCCAAAATTTAGCAGCTCAAAACCACTACTATTTATTTTGCTCACAAAATCTGAAACACAGGCAGGACTCAGTGGGACTAGCTTAATTTTGTCCCATTTGGTTTCAGCTAGAGTGGCTCAATGTTGGGCTGTCAGATTCATTTTTAAGATGGCTTGCTCATACGGCTGTAAGTTTGTACTGGTTGTCAGAAGGGTGCTCAGCCAGGGGCCTCAGTCTCTCTCCCTATGGGCCTTTGGACAGGCTGCTTTGGCTTCTTCATGGCATGATAGTTGGATCTTGAGTACAAACTTCACAAGAGAACCACTGTTTATGATCCAACCTCAGTGATCACATTACTCACTTCTATACTCAGGCCTGCCCAGATCCAGAGGGAAGAGACAGTCCCTCACCTCTTGATGAAGTTTTTAAATCACATTATAAGAGGAGTCTGTGGGGTGGCAGAAATTATATATGCCATTTTTTGGAAATTACTATCTGCCATAGTCTACCTTCTAGAATATAAAAATGCAGGGGCACTTGGTTGGCTCAGTTGGTTAAGTATCTGACTCTTGACCTCAACTCACGTCTTGATCTTAGGGTTGTGCATTCAAGCTCTGTGTTGAGTTCCATGCTGGGCATGGAGCTTACTTAAAACAAAAATCACATCCCTCTCAAGTGCAAAAAACACCCATCTTCTTCCCCAAGACCCCCAAATTTCATTCCATTATGGCATCTGCTTGAAGTCCAGGATCTTGTCATCTATATTAAGTCCACATACAGATCAGAATCTTAAGAGTGCAGTTCCTCAGGTATGGGGCCTTGAATGCCACGACCTATGAAGTAAAGAAGTAGTTATTTGGCCCATCCTCAACCCCTGCCCCCAATATACAATGGTGGGAAAGGCACAGAAATAGTCACTTGAGACACAGCCAATCAACTGAACAGCAGTTCATCGCAATTCTAAAATGCAGCTGCACTGTGCACATGTTGAGAGATGTAAATGAGAAAGTTTTATTTCCAAACCTAGTAACTCTTGGTTTCTTATATGTAAGCATTCTTTTTTCAGCCTATGTTTTTCTTTTACATTTTACTTTAGGTAGTCAGAAGCCTAAAGCAGTTGGGGCTTTCAATTTTCTACCTGAAAATCTTAGATAGATCACTGAGTTCAGTAAGTATATTTTCTATTGTCCTTATTATTAAGGTGGTAACATTGCTCAATATTTTTTCTTTGAAAGTCTCCTTTCCCCCAACTTATAGCAACATTTTCTTAACTAGCCTTTAAGCCCTGACAAAGATCCTTTAAGCTTCTAGCTCTCCTTTAAGCTCTTTATGATTTCACTAACAGTCTTTTCCTTTCTATCCTCTATTACTCAACTGGCTCTGTTTCAAAGCCAATGCCATATGTTCCAGATCTCTGTTTTGGCAGTATCCCACTTCCAGGTCCAAAATTGGTAATAGTTATCTACTGATATATAATAAAAACACTCCAACATGTAGGGTACTAAAACAGCAATCATTAGGATAGCTAGGTGCCTCAGTCCATTTAGCATCTGCCTTTGGTTCAGGTCATGATCTCAAGGTTCTGGCTCAATGGGAAGCCTGCTTCTCCCTCTTCCACCCCCCCCTGCTGGTGCTTGCTCGCTCTTTCTCTCTCTCGCTCTCTCTCTCTCTCAAATAAATAAAATTTTTTAAAAATACCCAGCAAGGGCAGCCCAGATGGCTCAGTGGTTTAGCGCTTCCTTCAGCCCAGGGCATGATCCTGGAGATCTGGGATCAAGTCCCACATCTGGCTCTCTGTATGAAGCCTACTTCTCCCTCTGCCTGTCTCTGCCTCTCTCTCTCTCTCTCTCTCTCTCTCTCTCTGTCTCTCATGAATTAAAAAAAAAATCCCCAGCAATTATCATCTCTTTTATTTACAAATCTGAAATCTGGGCAGGACTCAGTAGAGGCAGCTTGCCTCTGATCTATGTGGCATCAGCTAGGAGCGTTTGACTTTGGATTGAGGAAACCACTTTCAAGATGGCTTACTCACATGACTGGCAAGTTGATGCTGACTTTCAGCTGAGAGCCACTAGAGCTGTGAGCATTAGTTCTTCTCCAGGTGGGCTTCTCCATGGGCTGTTTGGCTTTCTTCATGACAAGGTAGCTGGACTTAGAGCAAGCATCCAAAGAGAATGAGGTCAAAGTCTTACTGCTTTTTAACTTGCCTTGGAAGTCATATAGCTTCACTTCCACTGATCACATGCTTGCCCAGATTCAATGGAGGGAATACAGAACTCAATGTCTCTTGATACAATGAGTATCAAAGACATATTGTAAAAAAAAAGAAAAAAAAAGTGTTTCCGATGGGAGATGTTTTGTTCTTTTTTTATAAGATTTTATTTATTTATTCATGAGAGACAGAGAGAGAGACGCAGAGACACAGGAAGAGGGAGGAGAAGCAAGCTCCAGGCAGAGAGCCTGATGCGGAACTCAATCCCAGGACTCCAGGATCATGCCCTGAGCCAAAGGCAGACACTCAACCACTGAGCCACACAGGCATCCAGTTTTTGTCATTTTTCTGAAAATTCAATTTCTTACACACTCATGCCAGGAGTGAAGAGAGTGCCAGTTTCTCCAGAAGCTTAGTCAAAAGACTATGTTATTAAGCTTATGGAAAATATCAAACTCATGGTATATATGAAGCTTGATAAAATATCAAGCTTTCTCTACTTTTTTTTTTTTAAACAATTTTTATTTATTTATGATAGTCACAGAGAGAGAGAGAGAGAGGCAGAGACACAGGCAGAGGGAGAAGCAGGCTCCATGCACCGGGAACCCGACGTGGGATTCGATCCCGGGTCTCCAGGATCGCGCCCTGGGCCAAAGGCAGGCGCTAAACCACTGCACCACCCAGGGATCCGCAAGCTTTCTCTACTTTTAAATTTCCTCTTGTTATGAGCATAGAGGAACATTTTCCTTGCATTTAAGTTCTAATTTTTTTCCTGTAAATTCTCTTTTTATGCTATTTGTCCACATTTTAAGTGGATCCTAATTTCTTACTGACTTAGAGGAGTGTTTTATATATTTCAAAGATTAGCCCACCACTTGACGGGATGAGCACTGGATGTAATTCTGTATGTTGACAAATTGAACACCAATAAAAAATAAACTTATTAAAAAAAAGATTAGCTCACAGTTATCTGACTGGCAAAATATTTTTCTTCATTTGCCAATGTCTTTTTATTTTGCTAATAGTCTTTTGTCATGCAGATTTCTGGATATTTTTTTAAGGAGTGGAACCCATCAGTTTTTTCTTTTATGGCATCTAGATTCCCAGTAATTATAAAGTCTTTCCCCAGTGAAGGTTATAAAGTAATTCTCCCATTTCTTTTTTTTTTTTTTTTTTTTTTTTTAATTCTCCCATTTCTTATTGAAGTATAATGGAGATAAATTGTGTTAGTTTCAGGTGTACAACATAATGATTCCACATTTACATACATTGCCAAATGATAACCATATTGTCTATTTATCATCTCTTACCATACAAAGTTACCAAATTTTTTTCTGATGGTCAAAACTTTTAAGATTTACTTTCTTAGCAACTTCCTAATCTGCATACAATATTATTGACTATAGTCCCCCTGCTATACATTACATCCCCATGTCTTAATTCTATTTATTAATTTATTTTTGCAGTTTCTTTTATTTAAATTTTAGGTAGTTAACTGACGGACTTCTTCACTCGGCATAATATCCTCCATTTTTATCCACATAGAAGCAAATGATGGGTATTCGCCATTTCTAATGGCTGAGTCTATATATTCCATTCCATATATAGACGACATCTTCTTTATCTATTCATCTTTCAATGGACACCAAGACTCCTCCCACAGATTCGATATTGTGGACATTGCTGCTATAAACATTGGGGTGCAGGTGTTTTGGATTTTCACTGCATCTGTATTCTTTGGGGTAAATCCCCAGCAGTGCAATTGCTAGGTCGCAAGGTAGCTCTATTTTTAATTCTTTGAGGAACCTCCACACAGTCTTCCACAGTGGCTGCATCAGTTCACATTCCCACCAACAGTGCAAGAGGGTTCCCTTTTCTCCACATCCTCTCCAACATTTATTGTTTCCTGTCTTGTTATTTTTACCATTCTCACTGGTATCAGGTGGTATCTCATTGTGGTTTTGATTTGTGTTTCCTTGATGGCAAGTGATGCAGAGCATTTTCTCATGTGCTTGTTGGCCATGTGTATGTCTTCTTTGGTGTTCATGTCTGAACAATGAACATGTCTGTTCAATTTCTGTTCATGTCTTTTGTCCATTTCATGATTGGATTGTTTCTTTACTGTTGAGTTTAATAGGTTCTTTATAGATCTTGGAAACTAGCCCTTTATCTGATAGGTCATTTGCAAATATCTTCTCCCATTCTGTAGGTTGTCTTTTAGTTTCATTGACTGTTTCTTTTGCTGTGCAGAAGCTTTTTATCTTAAGTCCCAATAGTTCATTTTTGCTTTTGTTTCCCTTGCCTTCATAGATGTATCTTGCAAGAAGTTGTTGTGGCCAAGTTCAAAAATGGTGTTGCCTGTGTTCTCCTCTAAGATTTTGATGGATTAGGGGATCCCTGGGTGGTGCAGCGGTTTGGCGCCTGCCTTTGGCCCAGGGCGCGATCTTGGAGACCCGGGATCGAATCCCACATCAGGCTCCCGGTGCATGCAGCCTGCTTCTCCCTCCGCCTGTGTCTCTGCCTCTCTCTCTCTCTCTCTCTGTGGCTATCATAAATAAATAAAAATTAAAAAAAAAAAGATTTTGATGGATTATTGTCTCACATTTAGATCTCTCATCCATTTTGAGTTTACGTTTGTGTATGCTGTAAGAGAATGGTCCAGTTTCATTCTTCTGCACGTGGCTCAATAGAGAAACCAGAAATGGGCCCTCAACTCTATGGTCAATTAATACTTGACAAAGCAGGAAAGACTATCCACTGGAAAAAGGACAGTCTCTTCAACAAATGGTGCTGGGAAAAATCTTCTGACTATTTCTTAACTGGATTATTTTTTTTTTTTTGAGTGTTGAGTTTGATAAGTTATTTATAGTTTTTGAATACTAACCCTTTTCCAGATACGTCACTTGCAAATATCTTCTCCTATTCCGTAGGCTGCCTTTTAGTTTAATGATTGTTTCCTTTGCTGTGCAGAAGGCTTTTTATCTTGAAGTTCCATTACTTCATTTTTTGTGTTTCCCTTTCCTGTGGTGATGTGCCCAGTAAAAAAGTTGCTGCAGCTGATGTCACAGAGGGTGCTGCCTATGTTCTCCCATAGGATGTTGATGGATTGCTGTCTCACATTTCAGTCTTTCATCCATTTTAAATTTATTTTTGTGCATGGTGTAAGGATATAGTTTAGTCTCATTCTTCTCCATGTGACTGTCCAATTTTCCCAGTACCATTTGTTGAAGAGACTGTCCTTTTTCCACTAGATATTTTTTCCTGCTTTGTCAAAAATTAACTGGCCATATAGTTCTGGGTCCATGTCTGCGTTCTCTATTCTGTTCCATTGATCTGTGTGTTTGTTTTTGTGCCAGCACCACACTATCTTGATGAACACAGCTTTGTAATACAGCTTAAAGTCCGGGATTCTGATACCTCCTGCTTTGGTTTCTTTTTCAACATTACTTTGGCTATTTAGAGTCTTTTCTGGTTCCATAAAAAACTTAGGATTGTTCTAGGTCTGTGAAAAAAATGCTTGCAGTATTTTCATCAGGATTGCATTGAAGGAGAGGGAGGGGCAAGATGGCGGAAGAGAAGGGTCCCCAAATCACCTGTCCCCACCAAATTACCTAGATAACCTTCAAATCATCCTGAAAATCTACGAATTCGGCCTGAGATTTAAAGAAAGACCAGCTGGAATGCTACAGTGAGAAGAGTTCGTGCTTCTCTCAAGGTAGGAAGACGGGGAAAAAGAAGGAAATAAACAAAAGGCCTCCAAGGGGGAGGGGCCCCACGAGGAGCTGGGCTGAGGCCGGGGCAAGTGTCCCCAAGACAGGAGAGCCCCGTCCCGGAGGAGCAGGAGCTGCACCAATCTCCCCGGTGAGAAAGGCGCCGGCAGGGAGTTAGAGCAGGACGCCAGGAGGGCGGGGATGCCCTCGGGCTCCCGGGGACACGAACAGGCACCTGCGTGCCCAGGAGAGTGCGCCGAGGTCCCTAAGGGCTGCAGCGCGCACGGCGGGACCCGGAGCAGCTTGGAGGGGCTCGGGCGGTGGCTCCGCGGAGGGGGCTGCGGGGCGGGATCGGAATCCAACAGCGCAGGCCCGGAGCACAGGGCGCCGGGGCATAGCCCAGGATCCGGCCTCCCCCCGGGACATGCAGAGGCCGGTAGGACACAGGACAGCAAGGACACTCCTGCCCGGAGCTGAGCAGATCAGCGGCCCCGCCCCAGAGCCTCCAGGCCCCTGCAGATGGAGAGCCCCGGAGTTACTTCAGGAGCTAACTCTAGGGCTGCAGAGCTGCCTCTGCCACTGCAGTTGTTCCTCCTGGGGCCTCACGGGGTAAACAACCCCCACTGAGCCCTGCACCAGGCAGGGGGCAGAGCAGCTCCCCCAAGTGCTAACACCTGAAAATCAGCACAGCAGGCCCCTCCCCTAGAAGACCAGCTAGACGGACCACTTCCAGGGGAAGTCAAGGGACTTAAAGTATACAGAATCGGAAGATACTCCCCTGTGTTTTGTTTCGTTTTTCTTTTTGATTTCTGATTGCTTCCCCCACCCTTTTTTCCCCCTTTCTTTCTGTTTCTCTTTTTCTTCTCTTTTTTCCTTTTTTTCTTCCTTTTTTCTTTTTCTCTTTTCCTTCCTTCTTTCTCTCTTTCTCCTTTTCCCAATACAACTTGTTTTTGGCCACTCTGCACTGAGAAAAATGACTAGAAGGAAAAACTCACCTCAAAAGAAAGAATCAGAAACAGTCCTATCTCCCACAGAGTTACAAAATCTGGATTACAATTCAATGTCAGAAAGCCAATTCAGAAGCACTATTATACAGCTACTGGTGGCTCTAGAAAAAAGCGTACAGGACTCAAGAGACTTCATGACTGCAGAATTTAGATCCAATCAGGCAGAAATTATAAATCAATTGAATGAGATGCAATCCAAGCTAGAAGTCCTAACGATGAGGCTTAATGAGGTGGAAGAACGAGTGAGTGACATAGAAGACAAGTTGATGGCAAAGAGGGAAACTGAGGAAAAAAGAGACAGACAATTAAAAGACCAAGAGGATAGATTAAGGGAAATAAATGACAGCCTGAGGAAGAAAAACCTACATTTAATTGGAGTTCCCAAGGGCGCGGAAAGGGACAGAGGGCCAGAATATGTATTTGAACAAATCCTAGCTGAAAACTGTCCTAATCTGGGAAGGGAAACAGGCATTCAGATCCAGGAAATAGAGAGATCCACCCCTAAAATCAATAAAAACCGTTCAACACCTCAACATTTAATAGTGAAGCTTGCAAATTCCAAAAATAAAGAGAAGATCCTTAAAGCAGCAAGAGACCAAAAATCCCTGACTTTTATGGGGAGGAATATTAGGGTAACAGCAGACCTCTCCACAGAGACCTGGCAGGCCAGAAAGGGCTGGCAGGATATATTCAGGGTCCTAAATGAGAAGAACATGCAACCAAGAATACTTTATCCAGCAAGGCTCTCATTCACAATAGAAGGAGAGATAAAGAGCTTCCAAGACAGGCAGGAACTGAAAGAATATGTGACCTCCAAACCAGCTCTTCAAGAAATTTTAAGGGAGACTTCTTAAGGGAATCCCCCTTTAAGAAGAAGTTCAGTGAAACAATCCACAAAAACAAGGACTGAATAGATATCATGATGACACTAAACTCCTATCTGTCAATAGTAACTCTGAATGTGAACGGGCTTAATGACCCCATCAAAAGGCGCAGGGTTTCAGACTGGATAAAAAAGCAGGACCCATCTATTTGCTGTCTACAAGAGACTCATTTTAGACAGAAGGACACCTACAACCTGAAAATAAAAGGTTGGAGAACCATTTACCATTCAACTGGTCCTCAGAAGAAAGCAGGGGTAGCCATCCTTATATCACATAAACTAAAATTTACCCCAAAGACTGTAGTGAGAGATGAAGAGGGACACTATATCATACGTAAAGGATCTATGCAACAAGAGGACTTAACTATCCTCAATGTATATGCCCCGAATGTGGGAGCTGCCAAATATATCAATCAATTAATAACCAAAGTGAAGAATTACTTAGATAATAATACACTTACACTTGGTGTATTATTCTGGCTCTTTCTACCATCGATAGGTCTTCTAAGCACAACATCTCCAAAGAAACGAGAGCCTTAAATGATACACTGGACCAGATGGATTTCACAGATATCTACAGATATCTATTACATCCAAACTCAACTGAATACACATTCTTCTCAAGTGCACATGGAACTTTCTCCAGAATAGACCACATACTGGGTCACAAATCAGGTCTGAACCGATACCAAAAGATTGGGATCGTCCCCTGCATATTCTCAGACCATAATGCCTTGAAATTAGAACTTAATCACAACAAGAAGTTTGGAAGGACCTCAAACACGTGGAGGTTAAGGACCATCCTGCTAAAAGATGAAAGGGTCAAGCAGGAAATTAAGGAAGAATTAAAAAGATTCATGGAAACTAATGAGAATGAAGACACAACCGTTCAAAATCTTTGGGATGCAGCACAAGCAGTCCTAAGGGGGAAATACATCGCATTACAAGGATCCATTCAAAAACTGGAAAGAGGGATCCCTGGATGGCGCAGCGGTTTAGCGCCTGCCTTTGGCCCAGGGCGCGATCCTGGAGACCCGGGATCGAATCCCACGTCAGGCTCCCGGTGCATGGAGCCTGCTTCTCCCTCTGCCTGTGTCTCTGCCTCTCTCTCTCTCTCTCTCTCTCTCTCTCTGTAACTATCATAAATAATAAATAAATAAATAAAAAAAAAAAAAAAAAAAAAAAAACTGGAAAGAACTCAAATACAAAAGCTAACCTTACACATAAAGGAGCTAGAGAAAAAACAGGAGATGGACCCTACACCCAGCAGAAGAGAGTTAATTAAAATTCGAGCAGAACTCAACTAAATCGAGACCAGAAGAACTATGGAACAGATCAACAGAACCGGAAGTTGGTTCCTTGAAAGAATTAATAAGATAGATAAACCATTAGCCAGCCTTATTAAAAAGAAGAAGAGAGAGGACTCAAATTAATAAAATTATGAATGAGAAAGGAGAGATCACTACCAACACCAAGAAAATACAAACGATTTTAAAAACATATTATGAACAGCTATACGCCAATAAATTAGGCAATCTAGAAGAAATGGACGCATTCCTGGAAAGCCACAAACTACCAAAACCAGAACTAGAAGAAAGAGAAAACCTGAACAGGCCAATAACCAGGGAGGAAATTGAAGCGGTCATCAAAACACAAAGTCCAGGGCCAGATGGCTTCCCTGGGGAATTCTATCAAACATTTAAAGAAGAAACCATACCTATTCTACTAAAGCTGTTTGAAAAAAAAGAGATGGCGTACATCCAAACTCGTTCTATGGGGCCAGCATCACCTTAATTCCAAAACCCAACAAAGACCCCACCAAAAAGGAGAATTATAGACCAATATCCCTGATGAACATGGATGCAAAAATTCTCAACAAGATACTAGCCAATAGGATACAAGAGTACATTAAGAAGATTATTCACCAGGATCCCTGGGTGGCGCAGCGGATTGGCGCCTGCCTTTGGCCCAGGGCGCGATCCTGGAGACCCGGGATCGAATCCCACATCGGGCTCCCGGTGCATGGAGCCTGCTTCTCCCTCTGCCTATGTCTCTGCCTCTCTCTCTCTCTCTGTGACTATCATAAATAAATTTTTAAAAAAATTAAAAAAAAAAAAAGAACATTATTCACCATAACCAAGTAGGATTTATCCCCGGGACACAAGGCTGGTTCAACACTCGTAAAACAATCAATGTGATTCATCATATCAGCAAGAGAAAAAAGAACCATAGGATCCTCTCATTAGATGCAGAGAAAGCATTTCACAAAATACAGCATCCATTCCTGATCAAAACACTTCAGAGTGTAAGGATAGGGGGAACATTCCTCAACATCTTAGAAGCCATCTACGAAAAGCCCACAGAAAATATCATTCTCAATGGGAAGCACTGGGAGCCTTTCCCCTAAGATCAGGAACAAGACAGGGATGTCCACTCTCCCCACTGCTATTCAACATAGTACTGGAAGTCCTCGCCTCAGCAATCAGGCAACAAAAAGACATAAAAGGCATTCAAATTGGCAAAGGAGAAGTCAAACTCGCCAATGACATGATACTTTACATACCAAGCCCATACCAACCCTGAACTCATACAGCAATTTGGTAGTGTGGCAGGATACAAAATCAATGCCCAGAAGTCAGTGGCATTTCTATACACTAACAATGAGACTGAAGAAAGAGAAATTAAGGAGTCAATCCCAATTACAATGGCACCCAAAAGCAGAAGATACCTAGGAATAAACCTAACCAAAGAGGTAAAGGATCTATACCCAAAAAACTATAGAACACTTCTGAAAGAAATTGAGGAAGACACAAAGAGATGGAAAAATATTCCATGCTCATAGATTGGAAGAATTAATATTGTGAAAATGTCAATGTTACCTAGGGCAATTTACACGTTTAATGCAATCCCTATCAAAATACCATGGACTTTCTTCAGAGAGTTAGAACAATTTATTTTAAGTTTTGTGTGGAATCAGAAAAGACCCCGAATAGCCAGGGGAATTTTAAAAACGAAAACCATAGCTGGGGGCATCACAATGCCAGATTTCAGATTGTACTACAAAGCTGTGGTCATCAAGACAGTGTGGTACTGGCACAAAAACAGACACATAGATCAATGGAACAGAATAGAGAACCCAGAAGTGGACCCTGAAATGTATGGTCATCTAATATTCGATAAAGGAGGAAAGACTATCCATTGGAAGAAAGACAGTCTCTTCAATAAATGGTGTTGGGAAAATTGGACATCCACGTGCAGAAGAATGAAACTGGACCACTCTCTTTCACCATACACAAAGATAAACTCAAAATGGATGAGAGATCTAAATGTGAGACAAGAGTCCATCAAAATCCTAGAGGAGAACACAGGCAACACCCTTTTTGAACTTGGCCACAGTAACTTCTTGCAAGATACATCCACAAAGGCAAAAGAAACAAAAGCAAAAATGAACTATTGGGACTTCATCAAGATAAGAAGCTTTTGCACAGCAAAGGATACAGTCAACAAAACTAAAAGACAACCTACAGAATGGGAGAAGATATTTGCAAACGACATATCAGATAAAGGGCTAGTTTCCAAAATCTATAAAGAACTTATTAAACTCAACACCAAAGAAACAAACAATCCAATCATGAAATGGGCAAAAGACATGAAGAGAAATCTCACAGACGAAGACATGGACATGGCCAACATGCACATGAGAAAATGCTCTGCATCACTTGCCATCAGGGAAATACAAATCAAAACCACAATGAGATACCACCTCACACCAGTGAGAATGGGGAACATTAACAAGGCAGGAAACAACAAATGTTGGAGAGGATGCGGAGAAAAGGGAACCCTCTTACACTGTTGGTGGGAATGTGACCTGGTGCAGTCACTCTGGAAAACTGTGTGGAGGTTCCTCAAAGAGTTAAAAATAGACCTGCCCTACGACCCAGCAATTGCACTGTTGGGGATTTACCCCAAAGATTCAGATGCAATGAAACGTCGGGACACCTGCACCCTGATGTTTGTAGCAGCAATGTCCACAATAGTCAAACTGTGGAAGGAGCCTCGGTGTCCATCGAAAGATGAATGGATAAAGAAGATGTGGTTTATGTATACAATGGAATATTACTCAGCCATTAGAAACGACAAATACCCACCATTTGCTTCAACGTGGATGGAACTGGAGGGTATCATGCTGAGTGAAATAAGTCAATCAGAGAAGGACAAACAGTGTATGTTCTCACTCATTTGGGGAATATAAAAAATAGTGAAAGGGAATATAAAGGAAGGGAGAAGAAATGTTGGGAAATATCAGGAAGGGAGACAGAACATAAAGACTCCTAACTCGGGTAAACAAACTAGGGGTGGTGGAAGGGGGGAGGAGGGCAGGTGTTGGAGGGGAATGGGTGACGGGCACTGAGGTGGACACTTGACGGGATGAGCACTGGGTGTTTTTCTGTATGTTGGTAAATTGAACACCAATAAAAATTAATTTAAAAAAAAAAAGAAAAGAAAAGAAAACCAGAGCTGGGGGCATCACAATGCCAGATTTCAGGTGGTCTACAAAGCTGTGGTCATCAAGACAGTGTGGTACTGGCACAAAAACAGACACATAGATCAATGGAACAGAATAGAGAACCCAGAAGTGGACCCTCAACTTTATGGTCAACTAATACTCGACAAAGGAGGAAAGACTATCCACTGGGAAAAAGACAGTCTCTTCAATAAATGGTGCTGGGAAAATTGGACATTCACATGCAGAAGAATGAAACTGGACCACTCTCTTTCACTATACAGAAAGATAAACTCAAAATGGATGAAAGATCTAAATGTGAGACCCGAGTCCATCAAAATCCTAGAGAGCACAGGCAATACCCTTTATGAACTTGGCCACAGTAACTTCTTGCAAGTTACATCCAGGAAGGCAAAAGAAACAAAAGCAAAAATGAACTATTGGGACTTCATCAAGATAAGAAGCTTTGCACAGCAAAGGATACAATCAACAAAACTAAAAGACAACCTACAGAATGGGAGAAGATATTTGCAAACGACATATCAGATAAAGGGCTAGTTTCCAAAACCTATAAAGAACTTATTCAACTCAACACCAAAGAAACAAACAATCCAATCATGAAATGGGCAAAAGACATGAAGAGAAATCTCACAGAGAAAGACATAAACATGGCCAACATGCACATGAGAAAATGCTCTGCATCACTTGCCATCAGGGAAATACAAATCAAAACCACAATGAGATACCACCTCATACCAGTGAGAATGGGGAACATTAACAAGGCAGGAAACCACAAATGTTGGAGAGGATGCAGAGAGAAGGGAACCTTCTTACACTATTGGTGGGAATGTGACCTGGTGCAGCCACTCTGGAAAACAGTGTGGAGGTTCCTCAAAGAGTTAAAAATAGATCTGCCCTACGACCCAGCAATTGCACTGTTGGGGATTTACCCCAAAGATTCAGATGCAATGAAACGCCGGGACACCTGCACCCTGATGTTTCTAGCAGCAATGTCCACAATAGCCAAACTGTGGCAGGAGCCTCGGTGTCCATCGAAAATGAATGGATAAAGAAGTTGTGATTTATGTATACAATGGAATATTACTCAGCCATTAGAAATGACAAATACCCATCATTTGCTTCGACGTGGACGGAACTGGAGGGTATTATGCTGAGTGAAATAAGTCAATCCGAGAAGAACAAACATTATATTGTCTCATTCATTTGGGGAATATAAAAAATAGTGAAAGGGAATAAAGGGGAAAGGAGAATAAATAAGTGGGAAATATCAGAAAGGGAGACAGAACATGAAAGACTCTAACTCTGGGAAATGAACTGGGGGTGGTTGAAGGGGAGGTGGTGTGGGTGTTGGGGTGACTGAGTGACGGGCACTGAGGTAGGCACTTGACACGATGAGCACTGCATGTTATTCTGTATGTTGACAAATTGAACACCAATAAAAAAGAAATTTATTAAGAAAAAAAATATATCTCTTTTGCTTACTATGTATTTCTCACACCAAGCACAATTTCTGGCACATTTTAGCTGCTCAAAAAATACTTGTTGAATGAACTACCTTGTTTCTTAACATAACAAGGGGTTCTGGATAATTAAAACAAACCCCTTTGGCTGGAATGCCAAGAAGCAGTTCACTATATCACTTGAGTTCTTTGAGGTCTTCCTAGTACTGTCTGTGAGGAGCCTTATAATTAAGAGTGAACTGAATATAAGTCTATTCCCTGCAATCCAAAGATCCCAAAGCAGCAATGTACCAAATAATGCTCAGCTGCAGCTGACAATCTCCTTCTTCCTTATTGTCCCTGCTCTTGCACAAATTTTATTTCCTGTCTGCAATGGTCCTGTCTTCTTTAATCTTCAAATTACTGATATTAGCAAAAATTCAAACTCCACCTTCTTTATGAACTCTACTCTCATTCCTCTAGTCTCAAATCAGATTTCTCCCTTCTCGAATATAAATAATAGTGAAAGGGAATAGAAGGGAAGGGAGAAGAAATGGGTCGGACATATCAGAAAGGGAGACAGAACATGAAGACTCCTAACTCTGGGAAATGAACTAGGGGTGGTGGAAGGGGAGGAGGGCAGGGGTTGGGGGTGAATGGGTGATGGACACTGAGGGGGGCACTTGATGGGATGAGCACTGGGTGTTATTATGTATTTTGGCAAACTGAACACCAATAAAAAATAAATTTATTATTAAAAAAAAAAAGATTTCTCCCTTCTCTGAGTACCTCTTGTATTTGTTGTATTTTGCATGCTTAGCAGCATCCAACATTATACTTTTCTGAATATTGTAGGTTTCACTGGGTAAAATCTCCTCTGATGAGTTTATTGGGTACCTATAGACAATGTTTATATCATATAATCTAAAGCATTTGATACTAGTATCTGGTGTGTTAAGGTAAAAACTGGTTAAAGTTGAGATCCACAGAAGATATCTTAACACTTTCATTTCAAATATATAACTTCATATTCATTTGCTCATCTTTTGATGTGAAACCAAGCCTTTTCTATGAGAGTGATTTTAATAATGAAATGCCCATACTCCTAACGCATCAGTTTCTGGTTCATTAAAATGCAACAAGCAAGTGACAGTTTGGAAATAATATAGGTGTAGAATCCTCTAAGATTTTTATGATTTTCCTTCAGTGTGTTACAGTTTGCTCACACATAATTTGATAGCAATTTTTTAAAAAGTGACTGACATTTATAAGGTCTTTCCAAAGCATTTGAAACAAATCCTTGTCATAGTTACACCTCATCAGTTTACATAATACATAATCGAATTCTAAAATAGTTAGCAACAGGCTTAGACAGCTTTTGCAAGAGGTACAACAGACTCTTGATAAACATTAACTCCTGGCAGATGTCCTCAGGCATATTAAATAATGTCATTAGTTCCAAGTAGTCATTGTGACCTGTACATCATCGTTTACAGAGAGAATGGCAGTCATTGTTTGCAGAGAATGGCAAGTGTTGTTTAAAGTCTGCTAAAATGCTTAAGTGATGGGTGATTAAAAGATAGTCTATGGCTTCATTTTCTTTTACAATATCCAGCACAGACCTGAGCCCATGATCTACTAAAAATGCTGCGAAGGAGAGAAGAGCTATAAAGGGTATATAAAGTGAATGGGAAACATCCTATAGAGATTATCGGCTGTCCTAACAGTCTAAAGGGCTCTGGATTCACTTCTGAGAATTGAAAAATAAAAGTGCCCACGTTCTTAGAATTATAACAGCATTTCAGAAAAGAGTAAAACTGAACTTACCTGAGACCTGACTATCTGTGATCCATCATTCAATTCCTTTTCCTCCATGTTCTCCCCTTGGGAAAGTATAGCATTATAAGAGGGCAAAACTGGGAAAAAGAAAAAAGAAGCATCTGGTAAACACATGACGTTAATGCTGAAACTAACCTTTGGAATGTTTACTTCCTGTCAGGATGGCAGACAGTTTAGAGAGAAGCCCTCTAAGACAAAAGCTTAAAGGTTGAATAACTTATTGAGGAATTCAGTGTAGGATCTTCTCTTTCTCTTATTGTGGCATATAGGAAACTCAAGAAAGCTCAGTGGATTTTAGTACTGACTACACACTTCAGGGATTTTTTTTAAATGCCAATGTTCAGCCCCCATTCCCAGAGATTTGGTTTTTCATTTTTGTTTCTTTTAATTTTATTTAAATTCTAGTTAGTTTAACATACAGTGCAATATTGGTTTTAGGGGTGGAATTCAGTGAATCATCACTTACATACAATACCCAGTGCTTATCATCACCCATCCAGTCCAGAGATTTGGGTAAATCCAGGATTATCCAAAATGGTCTGGGGTGGGCCTAGGAAACAGCATCTTAAATCTAAAGTCGCCCAGTGATTTTAAGTAGGAGATGAGATCCACTGAGATGAGCTGATACAAAAATACCTATGTTAAGGGCCTAATCTTATTCTTTAAGGTGATAAATTCATTCCCAAATTCAAACTCCAAAGATCTTCTCTCCTTTATTCGTTTTTTTTTTTTTTTTTAAGATTTTATTTATTTATTCATGGGAGACACACAGAGAGAGGCAGAGACACAGGCAGGGGGAGAAGCAGGCTCCTCACAGGGAGCCCAACGTGGGACTTGATCCCAGGACACTGGGATCATGCCCTGAGCCAAAGGCAGGCGCTCAACCGCTGAGCTACCCAGGCATCCCTCTTTTGCTCTTTTTAACATGATCTTTCTCATATACAAAGGAGATTTCACTCTTCTCAGTTTTAAGAGTGTTCACCTTCTTTTCTGAGTGCCGGATTCAGTGCACCACCATGATTCCTACACCTCTGTACAGTTCGTAAGTTGTAATGTCACCAAAGATCTGCTCTCTTCTAGAAGGACCATCAGGAGACACACTAGGACTAACAGTCTCAGTGTCCTTGCCAGTCCCTGCAAGTTGATTTTCCAGTGCCTTATGGAGAATAGTCACTCCCAGGTATTAAAGGTGCCTCATCTCTGATGAGAGCCTCAGGAGCCAAAAGCTATCCACAAGATTTCAGCTTCTCAGGGGCAGCCACTCTTAGAATCTTGCTTTGTCATGCAGAATTGAGATGTGGGGATTCCTGAAGATGGCTATTACTTTTTTTTCCACTAAAGGCATCGATTCTTCATGTATGGACTTCACTATGACATTCAAATCTCTCTCCTGGCAGGGATCTTATAAGACACAATATCAGGTTGAGCACCTGTAATGAGATGCACCAGTCAACAAAAATCCAGCAGTCTGAGTCAACTAGGGACCTAGAGAGTCTGTAAAGAAACATATAAACTACGATTCATAAAGACAGGACATACTACAGTGTGGGATTCTTTAAAAACATTCAAAAAGCATTTTGAAAATTTCTTAGATTCACATATTACAAAAAGCAGAGATATACATATCCATCAGCTACAACAAACTTTAGCCTCAGTTCCTACCCACCCTCTTCTCAGACTAGAAAACACGTGGTCCTTGCTTAGTGAAAGATTTTCAGAAAGACTTTCACCAACATTAACATCAGGGTAAAATACTTTGAATTGCTAAGAAATGTGGAAGGATACATTCTTTTTCTGTTCACAAAGGTTAGCCTGAAAATTTCTCTCAAAAGTTAGTGATGGAACTGAAGAATGAAGTCATTTACTGAGAAACAAGTTTTTTAAACAAAGAAAATCACAGTTCCAGTGGAATGGTCTATTAGATGAGGCAGCCACCCACCACTCAAGATATGGCACAAATCCACAGTTTTACAACCAGTCAACTAAGAGGCAGACCTTTCAGGCGTAATTTAAAAGCACTTTAAAAAGCAAGTCCTATTGGTCCAAGGCAAAGCTCTACAAGGGTCCTACTCTCTGAAGAGCCACCAGCAATCTTCTGAGAATACTTGACATTTCAAACCCAATCACTTCAAAACCAACTATTCACAACAATAAAAACATTTACCAAGTAAGGCAGAACATGTTTCTGTCATATGTGTGAACCCAAGGGGATGGGGAGTGTCAAATATATGATATAGTTTATGCAAATTTAGTTGAGAATTTTTTATGCATCTGATAAGACTAAGTCTCCAGAGAACACACACTTGGAAATGCTGATTTAGTTCTCAGTGTTTTGGTTTAATGAGGGATCTGAAACTGAAGATCCTGGTTCACAGCTCTAGGTTCCTTCTAGGATACACTGAAGTTCTCCTTAGTACTTGTTCTGTACCTTTTCATTGTTGGTATCTGATCTCCTTTCTTCTCATAATTTCCCTTTCAATTCCTGTGTTGGAAAGATACACACACAAAACCCCTGTAAACCAACCACTCCCCACCACCAAATTGTAATTTTTTCATACAACACACACAAAGACTTTTCCAGACTTTTCTAGTAATCCCACAGGCTTTTTCAAATAAGTAGGCATGATAGCTTGGAAGGTAACAAATTTCCTTGACTGTCTAAGGAATACAAGAATTATAATCGGAGTGCGCCGAGCTCCCTAAGGGCTGCAGCGCGCACGGCGGACCGGAGCAGCTCGGAGGGGCTCGGGCTGCGGCTCCGCGGAGGGGGCTGCGGGGCTCCAGGAGCAGCTCAGCGGCGGCGGCTCGGGCGGAGGAAGAGGCTCCGCGCGGAGGGGGCGGCGCGGCCCGGGAACAGCTCGGAGGGGCTCGGGCGGCGGCTCCGCGGAGGGGGCTGCGGGGCGCCGGGAGCAGCTCGGAGGGGCTCGGGCTGCGGCTCCGCGGAGGGGGCTGCGGGGCGGGAGCGTGAATTCAACAGCGCAGACCGGGAGCACAGGGCGCCTGGACACAGCCCAGGATCCGGCCTCCCCCGGGACAGGCAGAGGCCGGGAGGGCCCAGGACAGCAAGGACGCTCCTGCCCCGAGCTGAGCAGATCAGCGGCCCCGCCCGGGAGCCCCCAGGCCCTGCAGACGGAGAGCCCCGGAGCTACTGCGGGAGCTGACTCCAGGGCTGCAGAGCTGCTGCCCCACTGCGGTTGTTCCCCCTGGGGCCTCACGGGGTAAACACCCCCACTGAGCCCTGCACCAGGCAGGGGCAGAGCAGCTCCCCCAAGTGCTCACACCTGAAAATCAGCACAGCAGGCCCCTCCCCCAGAAGACCAGCGAGACGGACCACTTCCAGGGGAAGTCAAGGGACTTAAAGTATACAGAATCGGAAGATACTCCCGCGTGGTTTTTTGTTTTAGTTTTTGTTTTGTTTTGTGTTTTTTTTTCTTTTTCTTTTTGATTTCTGTTTGCTTCCCCCACCCCACCCCCTCTTTTTACTCCTTTCTTTTTCTTTCTCTTTTTCTTCTCTTTTTTCCCTTTTTTTTCCTTCTTTCTCTTTTTTCTTTTTCTCTTTTCTTTCCTTCTCTCTCTTTTTCTCCTTTTCCCAATACAACTTGTTTTTGGCCACTCTGCACTGAGCAAAATGACTAGAAGGAAAACCTCACCTCAAAAAAAAGAATCAGAAACAGTCCTCTCTCCCACAGAATTACAAAATCTGGATTACAATTCAATGTCAGAAAGCCAACTCAGAAGCACTATTATACAGCTACTGGTGGCTCTAGAAAAAACCATAAAGGACTCAAGAGACTTCATGACTGCAGAATTTAGATCCAATCAGGCAGAAATTATAAATCAATTGAATGAGATGCAATCCAAGCTAGAAGTCCTAACGATGAGGCTTAACGAGGTCGAAGAACGAGTGAGTGACATAGAAGACAAGTTGATGGCAAAGAGGGAAACTGAGGAAAAAAGAGACAGACAATTAAAAGACCAAGAGGATAGATTAAGGGAAATAAATGACAGCCTGAGGAAGAAAAACCTACGTTTAATTGGGGTTCCCGAGGGCGACGAAAGGGACAGAGGGCCAGAATATGTATTTGAACAAATCCTAGCTGAAAACTGTCCTAATCTGGGAAGGGAAACAGGCATTCAGATCCAGGAAATAGAGAAATCCACCCCTAAAATGAATAAAAACCGTTCAACACCTCGACATTTAATAGTGAAGCTTGCAAATTCCAAAGATAAGGAGAAGATCCTTAAAGCAGCAAGAGAAAAAAAGTACCTGACTTTTATAGGGAGGAATATTAGGGTAACAGCAGACCTCTCCACAGAGACCTGGCAGGCCAGAAAGGGCTGGCAGGATATATTCAGGGTCCTAAATGAGAAGAACATGCAACCAAGAATACTTTATCCAGCAAGGCTCTCATTCAAATTTGAAGGAGAGATAAAGAGCTTCCAAGACAGGCAGGAACTGAAAGAATATGTGACCTCCAAACCAGCTCTGCAAGGAATTCTAAGGGGGACTCTTATTAAAATTCCCCTTTAAGAAGAAGTTCAGTGAAACAATCCACAAAAACAAGGACTGAATAGATATGATGACACTAAACTCATATCTGTCAATAGTAACTCTGAACGTGAACGGGCTTAATGACCCCATCAAAAGGCGCAGGGTTTCAGACTGGATAAAAAAGCAGGACCCATCTATTTGCTGTCTACAAGAGACTCATTTTAGACAGAAGGACACCTACAGCCTGAAAATAAAAGGTTGGAGAACCATTTTCCATTCAAATGGTCCTCAAAAGAAAGCAGGGGTAGCCATTCTCATATCAGATAAATTAAAATTTACCCCGAACACTGTAGTGAGAGATGAAGAGGGACACTATCTCATACTCAAAGGATCTATCCAACAAGAGGACTTAACAATCCTCAATATATATGCCCCGATATATAAATGATACACTGGACCAGATGGATGTCACAGATATCTACAGAACTTTACATCCAAACTCAACTGAATACACATTCTTCTCAAGTGCACATGGAACTTTTTCCAGAATAGACCACATACTGGGTCACAAATCGGGTCTGAACTGATACCAAAAATCGGGATAGTCCCCTGTATATTCTCAGACCATAATGCCTTGAAATTAGAACTTAATCACAACAAGAAGTTTGGAAGGACCACAAACACGTGGAGGTTAAGGACCATCCTCTAAAAGATGAAAAGGTCAACCAGGAAATTAAGGAAGAATTAAAAAGATTCATGGAAACTAATGAGAACGAAGATACAACCGTTCAAAATCTTTGGGATGCAGCAAAAGCAGTCCTCAGGGGGAAATACATCACAATACAAGCATCCATTCAAAAACTGGAAAGAGGGGATCCCTGGGTGGCGCAGCGGTTTGGCGCCTGCCTTTGGCCCAGGGCGCGATCCTGGAGACCCGGGATCAAGTCCCACTTCGGGCTCCCGGTGCATGGAGCCTGCTTCTCCCTCTGTCTGTGTCTCTGCCTCTCTCTCTCTCTCTGTGACTATCACAAAAAATTTTAAAAAAATTTAAAAAAAACTGGAAAGAACTCAATCAAATACAAAAGCTCACCTTACACATAAAGGAACTAGAGAAAAAGCAGCAAATGGACCCCACCCCCAGCAGAGGAAGACAGTTAATTAAAATTCGAGCAGAACTAAATGAAATCGAGACCAAAAGAACTGTGGAACAGATCAACAGAACCAGGAGTTGGTTCTTTGAAAGGATTAATAAGATAGATAAACCATTAGCCAGCCTTATTAAAAAGAAGAGAGAGAAGACTCAAATTAATAAAATCATGAATGAGAAAGGAGAGATCACTACCAACATCAAGGAAATACAAACGATTTTAAAAACATATTATGAACAGCTGTACGCCAATAAATTAGGAAATCTAGAAGAAATGGACACATTCCTGGAAAGCCACAAACTACCAAAACTGGATCAGGAAGAAATAGAAAACCTGAACAGGCCAATAACCAGGGAGGAAATTGAAGCAGTCATCAAAAACCTCCCAAGACACAAGAGTCCAGGGCCAGATGGCTTCCAAGGGGAATTCTATCAAACGTTTAAAGAAGAAACCATACCTATCCTACTAAAGCTGTTTGGAAAGATAGAAAGAGATGGAGTACTTCCAAATTCGTTCTATGAGGTCAGCATCACCTTAATTCCGAAACCAGACAAAGACCCCACCAAAAAGGAAAATTACAGACCAATATCCCTGATGAACATGGATGCAAAAATTCTCAACAAGATACTAGCCAATAGGATCCAACAACACATTAAGAAAATTATTCACCATGACCAAGTAGGATTTATCCCCGGGACACAAGGCTGGTTCAACACTCATAAAACCATCAATGTGATTCATCATATCAGCAAGAGAAAAACCAAGAACCATATGATCCTCTCATAAGATGCAGAGAAAGCATTTGACAAAATATAGCATCCATTCCTGATCAAAACACTTCAGAGTGTTGGGATAGAGGGAACTTTCCTCGACATCTTAAAAGCCATCTACGAAAAGCCCACAGAAAATATCATTCTCAATGGGGAAGCACTGGGAGCCTTTCCCCTAAGATCAGGAACAAGACAGGGATGTCCACTCTCTCCACTGCTATTCAACATAGTACTGGAAGTCCTAGCCTCAGCAATCAGACAACAAAAAGACATTAAAGGCATTCAAATTGGCAAAGAAGAAGTCAAACTCTCCCTCTTTACCGATGATACGATACTCTACATAGAAAATCCAAAAGCCTCCACCCCAAGATTGCTAGAACTCACACAGCAATTTGGTAGCGTGGCAGGATACAAAATCAATGCCCAGAAATCAATGGCATTTCTATACACTAACAATGAGACTGAAGAAAGAGAAATTAAGGAGTCAATCCCATTTACAATTGCACCCAAAATCATAAGATACCTAGGAATAAACCTAACCAAAGAGGTAAAGGATCTATACCCTAAAAACTATAGAACACTTCTGAAAGAAATTGAGGAAGACACAAAGAGATGGAAAAATATTCCATGCTCATGGATTGGCAGAATTAATATTGTAAAAATGTCAATGTTACCCAGGGCAATTTACACGTTTAATGCAATCCCTATCAAAATACCATGGACTTTCTTTAGAGAGCTAGAACAAATTATGTTAAGATTTGTGTGGAATCAGAAAAGACCCCGAATAGCCAGGGGAATTTTAAAAACGAAAACCATAGCTGGGGGCATCACAATGCCAGATTTCAGATTGTACTACAAAGCTGTGGTCATCAAGACAGTGTGGTACTGGCACAAAAACAGACACATAGATCAATGGAACAGAATAGAGAACCCAGAAGTGGACCCTCAACTGTACGGCCAACTAATATTCGATAAAGGAGGAAAGACTATCCATTGGAAGAAAGACAGTCTCTTCAATAAATGGTGCTGGGAAAATTGGACATCCACGTGCAGAAGAATGAAACTGGACCACTCTCTTTCACCATACACAAAGATAAACTCAAAATGGATGAGAGATCTAAATGTGAGACAAGATTCCATCAAAATCCTAGAGGAGAACACAGGCAACACCCTTTTTGAACTTGGCCACAGTAACTTCTTATAAGATACATCCACAAAGGCAAAAGAAACAAAAGCAAAAATGAACTATTGGGACTTCATCAAGATAAGAAGCTTTGCACAGCAAAGGATACAATCAACAAAACTAAAAGACAACCTACAGAATGGGAGAAGATATTTGCAAATGACCTATCAGATAAAGGGCTAGTTTCCAAGATCTATAAAGAACTTCTTAAACTCAACACCAAAGAAACAAACAATCCAATCATGAAATGGGCTAAAGACATGAAGAGAAATCTCACAGAGAAAGACATAAACATGGCCAACGTGCACATGAGAAAATGCTCTGCATCACTTGCCATCAGGGAAATACAAATCAAAACCACAATGAGATACCACCTCATACCAGTGAGAATGGGGAACATTAACAAGGCAGGAAACCACAAATGCTGGAGAGGATACGGAGAAAAGGGAACCCTCTTACACTGTTGGTGGGAATGTGAACTGGTGCAGCCACTCTGGAAAACTGTGTGGAGGTTCCTCAAAGAGTTAAAAATAGACCTGCCCTACGACCCAGCAATTGCACTGTTGGGGATTTACCCCAAAGATTCAGATGCAATGAAACGCCGGGACACCTGCACCCCGATGTTTCTAGCAGCAATGTCCACAATAGCCAAACTGTGGAAGGAGCCTCGGTGTCCATCGAAAGATGAATGGATAAAGAAGATGTGGTTTATGTATACAATGGAATATTACTCAGCAATTAGAAACGACAAATACCCACCATTTGCTTCAACGTGGATGGAACTGGAGGGTATTATGCTGAGTGAAGTAAGTCAATCAGAGAAGAACAAACAGTGTATGTTCTCATTCATTTGGGGAATATAAATAATAGTGAAAGGGAATATAAAGGAAGGGAGAAGAAATGTGTGGGAAATATCAGGAAGGGAGACAGAACATAAAGACTCCTAACTCTGGGAAACGAACTAGGTTGGTAGAAGGGGAGGAGGGCACTGAGGGGGACACCAGATGGGATGAGCACTGGGTGTTTTTCTGTATGTTGATAAATTGAACACCAATAAAAATTAATTTATAATAAAAAAAAAAGAATTATAATCAATTCAGATGAAGAATGACTTTAGGGATAACATCTTTTTCCTCAAGGCTCTTCCAAAAATCTGAGTGAACTTCATGGATCATGTAGAAAACCCATGTTTTCTCAATCTGGGCTGTGTATTAGACAAAGCCCAGATTCTAAACTATACATATGTAAATGTATACATGTCCAGGCTCCACCCAAGAGCTACTAAACCAGAATCTGTTGAGGTGAAGTCTGGCATCTACTCATTTTTTAAATGTCTCACAAGTGATTCTGATGCAGGAATTCAGAACAACTATCGGAGCCTCTCATTTCCTCCATGCCAATGATTTTCATCGTCATTCTACTTCAGTCACCTACATCTAGTACCATAGCACTTCTGAAGTCTTCCTTACCTTACAAAACATTAAACTGTGAATCAGGAGACCTTAGATTCTAGACTGGACGGGAAAGGAAGTAAAGACAGGAGTAGCTTCACGTAAGGGGAAAAATAGAAAAAGCAGCAGTGCTCCTCAAAGTGTGGTCCGAAGATCCTTGGTATCATGCCATTTGCTGAGAAGCAGATCCACTGGTCCTGTCCCAGATGTAATGAAATGGCATCTCTGGGTGGGTATTCTTGGCCCAGAGATTTGCATTAAAAGTATTCCTTCCCTGGAATCAGACCATTTTCTCCAGGTTCCCTACTAGCCTGAATCTAGCATGTACCTTCTCATTCCTATCTTCAACTTTATCTGTCACATTTATTGACTCCTTCCTAATTTAAAATCTTTTTTTTTTTTAAGATTTATTTATTTACTTGAGAGAGAGAGCGCACACGAGGGACAAAGGGAGAGAGAGCAGGCCCCCTGCGGAGTCAAGAGCCCCATGCAGGGCTCATCCCAGGACCCCAGGATCATGACCTGAGCTGGAGGCAGACACTTAATGGACTGAGCCACCCAGGTGCCCCAATTTAAAATTTTTTAATATCTCTCTCAACATTAAAAATTTTCCCTGGCTATGTGCCCATTTGTAACTGGCATCCATTCTTTTTTCAAGGCTATAACTCTGCAAAGGATTGTCAATACTTTTCTCTCCTTCATTACCCATTTATTTTTAAATTATCTATGTATGATCTTTCTGCTGTTCTGCCATCAGCACACTACTGAAATTGCTCTGGTTAGGAATATCCAAAGCCCTTATGTTGTTCAAGCAATGGAGTTCATTACTTCTTGAGCTCTGATGGGTATCTGACGCTGCTGACAACTGCGTTTTGCTTTATGTCCACAGTCCTTCTCAGTGGACTATGCACTAGTCCCTTTTCCTCTGCTTACCATCTACATATTGTTGTTCCTTAGGATTTTCCAATATCTATTTTTGCTTCCTCCACAGGTGAGGTAAAGGCATCTTTACTTATAAAGTATGCAAACCTAACTTTGAAACAGTACCTCACTTTGAAATTTTTTAGTGGCTCTCTACAGTCCTTACGCTGCAGTACAAAGCCATAAAAAATCCTATGACCTGCTTCCTGACCTCTCGAGCTACTCCCATTTGCTTCAGAGTCTTCATCTACACTGTTGTGCTTTTACGTCTTTAAGTGTGCCATGTGTGCTTTATCTCCCTACCTCCTCCCCAGACAATACCTACTCTCCCTTCAAGGTCTTAGCTTAAATCAACGAAGGTTTTGATATACAAACCTAGGGAGGTCCCTCATTTATACCCTCCTGGTTTTGCTAGCACCTTTATCATTGTCATTATTTGTATAGTCGCCATTTTTATTTATACTTCACCATTGTGTGATGTTAACCTCCATGAAGGCAGGAATTTGTTCTGCCTTATTTAGTATTCTACATTTGATGCTCTCAGTATGTGGCTAATAGTAGGTATCAATAATATTTGCTTAATAAGTAAATGAAAGGGTTCTGGTGTTTGCTCTTCTATTTTTTAATTTTTAAACTTTTTATTTTGAACCAATTTTAAACTTACAGTAAAGTTGCAAAAGCAGTACATAATTCCCACATACCATTTACACCACTTGTCCTAATGTTAGTGCTTTATATGACCAGGGTACAACAATCAAACCCAGGAATTTAAATTGGTACAATACTATTAACTCAAAGTATTCAAAATTTACCAGTTTCTACATTAATATTTTTTCTCTGATCCAGGATCTCCTATGGCATTTAGTTGCTTTTTGTCCCCTTTGTCTTCTCCAATCTTTAAGTTTCTTAGCCTTTCTATCTTTCATGAGCTTACTGTTTTTATTTTTTTTATTTTTTTTTTTTATTTTTTTATGATACAGAGAAAGAGAGAGAGAGAGAGAGAGGCAGAGACACAGGCAGAGAGAGAAGCAGGCTCCATGCACCAGGAGCCCGATGTGGGATTCGATCCCGGGTCTCCAGGATCGCGCCCTGGGCCAAAGGCAGGCGCTAAACCACTGCGCCACCCAGGGATCCCAGCTTACTGTTTTTAAAGAGTACTGCTGAGTTATTTTGCAAGGTCTTTTAATTTGAGTTTGCCAAATGAAGTTAAGTATTTTTGGGAAGAATACCACAGAAGTGACCTTGTATCTTTCTTAGTGCATCATATTAATGGGCTTATCATGTTGATATACCTCATTAATGATGTTAAGCTTTATCACTGGGTTCAGGTGGTGTTTACCCCATTTCTCCACTGTAAAGCTACCATCTTTACCTTTTGTAGCTAATAAGTAAATATCTTTTAGGAGATACTTTAAGCTGATAACAAATATCCAGGTTCTTCTCAAACCCATTAATTTAATTTTTAATTTTTTTTAGCTTGCCTGAAATTTTAAAAAATTTTGTTAACTTACAGTGTAATATTGGTTTGTGGAGAATTCAGTGATTCATGACTTACATACAACACCTGTTGCTCCTCACAAGTACCCTCTTTACTACCCATCAACCATCCAGCCCATCCCCCACCCATGTCCCTCATCAACACCCAATTTGTTCTCTGCCTTTAAGAGTCACTTATGAGGGCAGCCCCGGTGGCTCAGTGGTTTAGCGTCGTCTTTGGCCCGGGGTGTGATCCTGGAGACCCAGGATCGAGTCCCATGTCGGGCTCCCTGCATGGAGCCTGCTTCTCCCTCTACCTGTGTGTCTCTGCCTCTCTCGCTCTGTCATGAATAAATAAATTATTAAAAAAAAAAAAGTCACTTATGAGGGGTGCGTGGGTGGTTCAGCAGTTGAGCATGTGGCTCAGGTCATGATCCCAGGGTCCTGGACTCGAGTACTGCATCAGGCTATTCACAGGGAGTCTGCTTCTCCCTCTGCTGATGTCTCTGTGTGTCTCTCATAAATAAATAAATAAAATCTTTAAAAAAAAAAAATGAGTCATTTATGGCTTGCTTGCTTCCCTCTTTCATTTCTTTTCCCCCTTCCCATACGTTCATCTGTTTTCTTTCTTAAACTCCACATGAGTGAGATCATATGTTAAAACCCACTAAATTTAGCATCCATCAATGTATCTTGTCTCCAAAAATTAGTAATATGGTGTTTGTTTAATGGTCATTTCTCTATTTCTCTCTTTCCCACTAATTTATTAATTGGAAATTTTCTGTAAGGAAAAACTGCTCCTTATCTATTATTTATTTACTAATTTATTTATAGCTCTATGAACTCATGGGTATGTATCTTGTTTCATAAAGTGTAACGTTATCATTATTTATTTTATTGTACAAATTGTTTCAGTTTTGGTCAGTAGAAGCCTCTTATGTTATTTTGACCAGCCTCTACCCTATTTTGATCAATTCCTGGCACCATAAGATGTTTCAAGCTCTTGTATTATCCCTGCTCAGGCCTTGGAAATCAACTACCTGTCCGAAGAGCCTGAGCTCTTTTTATTGGAGAAATGCTGAGAAACAAAGATCTGGGTGCTAGGTGTGCTCACTGCTACTGGGGTAACATTGCTTCCAGACCTCTAGCAGAGACAGGGGAGGTATGTATGTGTGCATATTAATCACACACATACATACTTCTATTGTGTTCATCTATGTATTAAATGCCATGAGTTCATATTGACATCTCTGATTCCAATCCAATACCTCAGGGCTCATTTTAGTCTTCCTCCTTTCCTCATTGGTAATTCTTTCTTCAACAGTAAAAAATTGTTGACTCTTAGTATCCTCCCTATATTTATTTGTTCAATTTTAGTATATACATAGTTTCAGAATTAACTCATATCCCTGTGAGAAACACATTTATTGACTTGATTACAGCATCAAATGTAGAGCTCTCTTTGTCTTTAGTTATACAATATCTCTACCAAGGTAGTGTTTCCTAAAGTTATTTGAGTTCAGTGTTTTCTTTGCCACTTCCTTCAGTGTGGTTATGTCATTCACTTGCAATACAGTTAGGTCCATCCATTTGTTAGTATTTATATTTATTCTCTTGTATTTACTCTCAGGTGGCTTCCTTCAGGTTTATCCACTGCCATGGTTTCACTGATCATTTCTTTGAGGTACATAACCACATACATAACCCCACCACCTTACTGGACACCCTCAGGCAGATATCTCTCGGATTTCTCCAACCTAACATGTCCAAAACTCATTCTCTCTTTAGCCTCTTATCATATATTTGCAATAAAGTATGTATAAATACCAACTCTGTCACCAGACTGACTGGATTTCATTCCCAGTTTTACAACTTACTAGCTGTATGAGTTTGGTTGCATAAGTTACTTTACCTTTCTGTGCCTCTTTCCTCATCTGTCAAACTAATAATAACTACTTATCTCAAGGTTTGTTGTGAGGATTAAGTGGCGGATATTCTGAAAACATTTAAAGCATAATAATAGCACGTGGTAGCCATATCTACATGCTACATATTATTCTTACTATCCTGTTAAATTCCCTTATCTCAATTAATAGCACCATGAAGCCTGAAACCTGAATGCCATTTCTGATCTCTTTCTTCCCTTAGTCTCTCTCTTCAATTAAAGTCAAGTCCTGGTAAATCTACCCCCTTAAATATAGAGTTCCATTTTCATTTACACTACCTTGATTCAGGCCACTACCATCTCTCACTTTGACTACTACTGCCACACTCATCGAACTGGTCCTTAACTTTAGTCCAATGTTTTCTTCACACTGTAGCCAGAGGGATCCCTCTCCACATTCCTTCTTGGAAATACCTACACTTTATTCTCTGACAAATAATAAAACAAAAACTTTTGTAGATATGGAAAAGCAAAAAGAAAATCATACCATTACCCAGAGATAAGCAGTTACTTTTTTGGGATACATACTTGCAGACTTTTTCTATGCAAATACACACACATGTTATAATATTGTATATGTCATTATTATATGCATAATTTTCTTTTTTGAAACCTGGATTTTAATTGACAATATTGTGTATATCATGTCAGGGCAGAAAACAAAACTCTAAATATCATTTAAAAAATCAGTCATACAGTCTCTTTAACAAATAGTGTTGGGAAAACTGAACAGCTATGTGCAAGAGAATGAAACTGGACCACTTTCTTATATCATACACAAATATCAATTAAAAATGGATTACAGATAAATGTGAGACTTGAAACCATAAAAACCCAAGAAAAGAGCATAGGCAGTAATGTCTCTGACACTGACTATAGCAACATTTTTCTAGACATGTCTCCTGAAGTGAGGGAAATAAAAGTAAAAATAAATTATTGGGATTTCATCAAAATAAAACACTTCTGCACATCAAAGGAAACAATCAACAAAACTAAAAGGTAACCTACTGAATGGGAAAAGACATTTGCAAATGATGTATCTGATGAAGAGTTAGTACCCAAAATATATAAAGAACTTACAGAACTTAACAGCCCAAACCCAAGTAATCCAATTAAAAATAAACAGAAGAACAGAGCTGGGGTGCCTGAGTGGCTCAATCGGTTAAGTGAGGAGACTCTCAGTCTCCTTTCAGGTCTTGATCTCAGGGTCATGAGTTCAAGCCCCTTACTAAGCTCCATGTCAGGAATATTTTAAACAAAGAAACAAACGTATAAGTAAACAAATAAGAAGTGAACAGACATTTCTCCAAAGAAGACATCCAGATGGCCAAGAGGCACATGAAAAGATGCTCAATATCACCCATCATCAAGGAAATGCAAATCAAAACTACAATGAGATATCACCTCACACCTGGTAGAATGGCTAAAATAAACAAAACAAGAAACAACAGGTGTCAGTGAGGATGTGGAGAGAAAGGAACCCTCTTGTACTGTTGGTGGGAATGCAACTGGTGCAACCACTCTGGTAAACAGTGTGGAAGTTTCTCAAAAAGTTAAAAATAGAACTGACCTATAATCCAGCAATGGCACTAGTGGGTATTTACCCCAAAATTAAAACACAGTAATTCAAAGGGATAAACGCAATTCTGTATTTATTGCAGCACTGTTTACAATAGCCTAATTATAAAGCAGCCTGTGTCTATCAATAGATGGGTTAAAAAATGTGGCCTCACATCTGTCAGCATGGTTAAAATTAACAACACAAGAAACAACAGGTGTTCGCAAGGATGTAGATAACAGGGAGCCATCTTGCACTGTTGGTGGGAATGCAAACCGGTGCAGCCACTTTGGAGAACAGTTTGGAGGTTCCTTAAAAGTTAAAAATAGAACCACTCTGTGATCCAGCAATTACACTATTATGTATTTACCCAAATGATACAAAAATGCATATTCGAAGGGGTACATGCACCCCGATGTTTAGAGGAGCATTATCAACAGCCAAACTATGGAGAGCCCAAATGCCATGCCCATCCACTGATGAATGGATAAGGAATACATGGTATATATTTAGAATGGAATAGGATTCAACCATCAAAAAGAATGAAATCTTGTCATTTGCAATGATGTGGATGGAGCTGGAGTGTATTATGCTAAGTGAAATGAGAGAAAGACAAGTACCACATGATTTCACTCATGTGGAATTTAAGAAAGAAAACAGACGAACACATGGGAGGATTGAAAAAAAAAGGAGAGAGGGAAGCAAGCCATAAGTAACGCTTAAAGGCAGAGAACAAACAGGGTTGATGGAGAAATGTGGGTGGGGGATGGGCTGGATGGCTGATGGGTATTAAAGAGGGGACTTGAGAGGAGGACCAGGTGTTGTTGTAAGTGATGAATCACTGAATTCTACTCCAGAAACAAATATTGCACTATGTGCTAACAAAATTTAAATTTAAAAAGTCACTTTCCATATAAGAAAAACAAAAACAAATTGTAAAAAAAAACAAAAAAAGAAAAAAAAAAAGGAGGGCAGCCCCGGTGGCGCAGCGGTTTAGCACTGTCTATAGCCCACCTTTGCGTGATCCTGGGGACCCTGGATCTAGAGGCTCTCTATATGATGCACGTCAGGCTCTCTAGATGATGCCTGCTTCTCTCTCTGCCTGTGTCTCTGCCTCTCTCTCTGTCTCTATGAATAAATAAATAAAATCTTTAAAAAAAAAATGATGTGGCATAGATATACACAATGGAATATTAACTCAGCCACCAAAAAGAATGAAAACAGCATGGATGAAGCTAGAGAATATCATGCTAAACAAAATAAGTCTGTCAGAGAAAGACACATACCATATTATTTTATTCATATGTGGTATTTAACAAAAGAAATCAAAAAAAAAGGAAAAAAAAAAAAGAAGAGAGGCAAGCCAAGAAAAAGACTCTTAACTATAAAGAACTGATAGTTACCAGAGGGGAGGTGGGTATGGAGGATGAACGGGGTGGGGGGGAATAGATGAAATAGGTGATGAGGATTAAAGAGTATACTTATGATAAGCATGGAGCAATATGTAGAATTGATTAATCACTTATTGTATACCTGAAGTTAATATAACACTATATGTTAAGTATACTCAATTTAAAAATGATAATAAACATCCATATGAAGATATATAAACAAAAAATAATAAAAAATTTAAATATTAGTGTCATAGTATAATCAATTGCATGCAATGCCCAAAATTTATTTAACAACTTCATTATTAATAAACATTTCTGGGAGCCTTTCTTTCTTTTGCTGTTATAGACAACACCAAACATACAGTTTTGACATAATCTTGTCTGATTATTTCTTTAGGATAAATTCCTAGAATTGGAACTGCTGGATCAAAACAAAGGTAAAATGCACTGAAGAATTAACTAATTCATCAACAATATATGACAGTGAACATTAGCCAAGAATAGTAAACATTCTTTTTACATATAGTATTTAAATAGTATATTATTGCTACTTTAGTATGTAACTCATAGATAACACGGGAAGCAGAACTTCTCTATTTTTAGCTTTCCTATTTCATGTTTTGAACTCTTACCCTTGTGTCATTTGTCCACCTTTCTACCACTTTGCCTTTTACTTATTGATTTGTAAGAAATCTTTATTACAGAGTATAGTGTGCAGGAAGGGATTAACTGAGTGGGTCTAGGTGGTCCAAACTCTGCACATTTTAAGAAAAAGTTTGGCCCTGGCCTAGTTCCTGAGAGAGAACCTATAATACCTTGCAATATCCTGCCTGTTATGAGTGTCTGTTTACCTCAGGCTTCCGGAGGTCAGATATGCTATGCTAAAATAGGATTTATGGTAGGATTCTTGGGCCACGTGGTATCAGCTTGACTTCTGGAGGGACTGGAGACCGAAGGTCAGTAACACAGGTGGTCAGCTATGCCTACATGACCGACTTCTAATCAACACTCTGGATGCCAAAGTTTGGATGAGAATCCTGATTGGTAACACTGCATATGTGTTATTACATATCACTTCTGGGAGAATTAAACACTATCTGCATTACTCTTATTGAGAGAAGACAACTGGAAGCTTGTACCTGGTCTCTTGCTTTTTTTGTTGGTTTTAATTTGTATCTTTTCACTGTACTACTCATGTTACTGTAAGTATAACAATTTTACTGAGTTCTAGGAGTCCCTTTAGCAAATCACTGAACCTACAGATGGTTTTGGGGTCCCCAAACACAAACACAGTAAACAGCAACTCTCTTGTGATAACATAAATAACAAATGTAGTCTCCATGTTATCATTTGTCTTTTATTCTTTACTGCTTTCCTTATGTTAATTTTAAATTTTTCTGCATCTTTTTTTCCTTACACAAGTTATAGATATACACAAGTTTTTTTTATACATTTTACATGAAAACATAAGTACACAAAACATGGGAGTCTATGAGTAACACTGAGTGATGTTCAATCACTCTTCTACTTCCCTCCCTGGAAGTACTTCACTGTCATTCGGTGTACATCCTTTTTTGGGCATTTATGAACATATATAATATTACCACATCCCTACTTAACGCACACCATACTATGTGCCATGGTTCTACAGCATCCTTTACTCAGTATTAGAAATCTTTGTTTGTTAACTTCAAAATAAACTACCTTATTCTATTTTACAACTGGTAACCTTTGCCCCAGGACTTTTTTTTTTCTGCAGCACTTTTCTCAACACCTTTTATCATCAGTATTTGTATATATTTCCAGTGTACTGAGTGAAAATATCTTTGTCTTCATTTGCATCGAATGGTTATTTATGAGGTTAAGCATTAAAATTTTTTTGTTGTTGTTTTTTGGTTACTTATATTTCTTCTATAAATTGCCTATGCATATCCTTTGCCCCTTTCTTTTTTTTTTTTTTTTGCTATTATCAGAGGCTCTTTACATATAATGAATGGACATCAACCCTTTGTCTCTTACACATGCTGCAAATATTTTCATGTGTTGACTTTTAGGTCTTTGCTCTCTCTGAATACAGAAATTGAAAATTTTGACATAATCAAATTAATGAATTTTTCCCAGAGGGTTGTTTTTTTTTTTTTTTTTTTAATTTTTATTTATTTATGATAGTCACACAGAGAGAGAGAGAGAGGCAGAGATACAGGTAGAGGGAGAAGCAGGCTCCATGCACCGGGAGCCTGACATGGGATTCGATCCCGGGTCTCCAGGATCGCGCCCTGGGCCAAAGGCAGGCGCCAAACCGCTGCGCCACCCAGGGATCCCTTTTTTTTTTTTTTTTTTTTTTTTTTTTTTAATTTCCCAGAGGGTTGTATATCATGTTTAAGTAGTTTGGTATGGCTACAGCATGATGTGCAAGGGAGGAAGACAAAACAGTCTGCAATAGTAAAATCATAAAGGGCTTTGAGGGCACTTCTAAGAAAGCAGACATTATCCTGATGGCATGTAAAAGATTTCAACACGGTGACTTTTGACAAACATTCCCTCATTTAATAACTATCTGCTACCATGATCAAATCTGCCTTTTAGAGGGAACCCTGAGTGGCGCAGCGGTTTAGCGCCTGCCTTTGGCCCAGGGCGCGATCCTGGAGACCCGGGATCGAATCCCACGTCGGGCTCCCGGTGCATGGAGCCTGCTTCTCCCTCTGCCTGTGTCTCTGCCTCTCTCTCTCTCTGTGACTATCATAAAAAAAAAAAAAAAAATCTGTCTCTTAGAGAATTATCATTTTTGTATCTTTACATTTTCCACTATTTCGAATCCATCAAAAGAAACTGACCATTATATCCAAGGACATATTTAAGGAGGATTTGCTCTGCCACATATTAAAATATATTTTACACTAAAAACGGTCTGAGTGCATAAACTGTCAGAGCTGTGAGAAATCGTCTGGAAACAGACTCAAGGTCACAAAGTAGACACGCCTGCAGAATATAATAAAAGTGTCACTTCAATTCGGTGGGAAAATGATTCAATATCTGCAGGACAAGTGGGGAAAAGGTAGATTCCTAACGCAAAATGAATACCTAACAACATATAGGTAGAAATGTAAACAAAGATACTTTAAAAATCCTTTAAAACCATTAGAGAAAAAGTAAAGGTGAATGTTTTAATAATGTTGAGATGGCGATAAACTTTCCAACAAATGGTCCCACCTTCACCTACAGAAACCCCCAGTGCGGAAGAGCCCAGAGGAAACTGTGTCCAGTCTCCGGGTGGGGAGGCCCTCGGGGCGGAGAGGGGGCGCGGCCCCGGGCGGAGCGCAGGGGCCACCCGGCACCTCCGCCGTCCCCACCCCCACCCCCACCCCCCGGGCCCGCGCCTCACTCACCGGCCTCCACCGACAAAGGGCGCGGGGCGACTCCGCCCCCTGCCGCCGCCGCCGCCGCCGCCGCCGCCCTAACTCCAGGGGACAGCGTGACGAGGACCCTCCCGCCTCGGCCAGAGACGCCCAAGGCGAGGCCCCGGCTGCCGGACCGGCCCCCCCGACGCCGGCGGGCTCTAACGTGCTTCCCGCCGTGGCGGCCCCGCCGTGGCGGCCGCGCGGTGCCGGCTGGGGCCCCGACTGCGCATGCGCTGGGGCGCTCCGGCGGCCGGAGCGGAGCGCGGCGGCGGGGGAGGGGCGGTGGGGGCGCGGCGGGGGAGGGGCGGTGGGGGCGCGGCGGGGGAGGGGCGGTGGGGGCGCGGCGTGGTCTCCCGCCCGGGCCTCGCGGAGCGTCCCTGCTGGGAGGCGGTGGCACGTAGAGGAGGTTTGGGGGCTCGGGGCGGCGACGCGGCCCAGGACCCTTCCGTGGCCGGTTCCCGGCAGAGGAGCTGCTGGGCGGGGCGCCCCCGCGGTCCTGAGCACCAGTCCCCGCCCCATTTGTAGTTAGATGCTCAAACTGTGATGCGTGAATAGCCTGCTTTGTTGTGCTGCAGGTCTACTGAGGAGAATAAAATTCTTTTATTTTTTTATTTTTTTATGAAATTATTTAAGTAGGGGAATATTTTGTTGAGCTGGAATTCAAAATGTTCTCCATCACCAAATTCCATCACAATGGTTGATCCGTTAAGTTTACTCTAAAATACCTTATTTCATCTTTGGAAACTTCAAATAGATAGAAACTGTCACATACTGACATCCACAAGCCTACATTTAAATGGAGCACATTCATTGCTGGGAAGGCATGTATACAATCCCCTAATTTCTTCTATTTGTTTTTGATCATGTCAAATGGAAGATAAATCACTTCTAGATGAAGGTTAGATGCCAGCTCTTCAACTGCATAGTTAAAGGGATTGGGAAATACAGAAGGGATATTTGTATTTACATAGAGATTTTTAAAATTAAATTAGTTTAATCCAGTGTAGTTATTAGTGTTATATTAGTTTCAGGTGTGCAATATAGTGATTCGGGTGTACAATATATTACTCGGCGCTTATCATGATAAATGAATTCTTATCCTCTTCATCTCTTTTCATCTCCCCTCTGGTAATCATGTTTGTTATCTACACTTAAGAGTCAGTTTCTTGGCTTCTCTCTTTTTTCTCCCCTTTGCTTGTTTCGTTTCTTAAATTCCACATATGAGTGAAATCACATGGTATTTGTCTTTCTCTGACTTATTTCACTTAGCATGATACACTCTAGGTCTTTCCATGTTGTTACAAATGGCAAGACTTCATTCTTTTGGATGGCTGAGTCATATGTTGTGTATATATACTACTTCTTTGTACATTCATCAGTTAATGGCCGTGTGGGCTGTTTCCAGATTTGCCTATGATAGATAAAGCTGCTATAAACATGGGGGTGCATATCTCAATTTGAATTAGTGTTTGTTTTTCATTATTTGTGTAAATACCTGATGGTGCCATTGCTGAATTGTAGGGCAGTTCTATTTTTAACTGTTTGAGGAACCTCCGCACTTACCAGAGTGGCTGCACCAGTTTGCATCCCCACCAATAGTGCATGAGGGTTCCTTTTTCTCCTCATCCTCACCAACACTTGTTTATTGTGTTTTTTATTTTAGCCATTCTGCCAGGTGTAAGGTGATAGCTTATTGTAATTTTGATTTGCATTTCCCTGATGATGAGTGATGTTGAGCAACTTTTCATGTGTCTCTTGGCTATCTGGATGTCTTCTTTGGAAAAATTCTATTCATGTCTTTTGCCCATTTTGAAATTGGATTATTTGTTTTTTGGGTTTTGAGTTTTATAAATTCTTTGTATATTTTTTTTTATTATTATTATTATTTTTTTATTTATTTATGATAGTCACAGAGAGAGAGAGAGAGAGAGAGGCAGAGACACAGGCGGAGGGAGAAGCAGGCTCCATGCACCGGGAGCCTGATGTGGGATTCGATCCCGGGTCTCCAGAATCGCGCCCTGGGCCAAAGGCAGGCGCCAAACCGCTGCGCCACCCAGGGATCCCAATTCTTTGTATATTTTTGATGCCAACCTTTAATCAGATATGTTATTGCAAATATTTTCTTCTATTCAGTAGGTTACTTTCTAGTTTTTGTTGATTGTTACTTTCACTGTGCAGAAGCTTTTTATTTTGAGGTAGTCCCAATAGCTTATTTTTGGTTTTGTTTCCCTTACCTCAAGAGACATACCTAGAAAAATGTTGCTATAGCCAATGTCAGAGAAATTACTGCCTGTGCTCTCTTCTAGGTATTTTATGTTTTAGGTCTTTCATCAATGTTGAACTTATTTTTGTCATTGATGTAAGAAAGATGTCCAGTTTTATTTTTTTGCATGTTCTCCAGTTTTCCCAACACCATTTGTTGAAGAGACTGTCTTTTTCCTATTGGATATTCTTTCCTGCTTTCTCATAAATAAGTTGACCATAAAATTGTAGGTTTATTCCTAGGTTTTTCTAATCTGTTCCATGGACTGATCTATGTTTATGCCAGTATTATACTGTTTTGATTATGATAGCTTTGTAATATAACTTGAAATGTGGAATTGTGATACCTCCAACTTTGGTTTTTCTTTCTCAAAATTGCTTTAGCTATTCAGGGGCTTTTGTGGTTCCATTAAAATTGTCGGATTGTTTGTTCTAGCTCTGTGAAAAATGCTGTTGGTATTTTGATAGTTAATGCGTTAAATGTGTAGATTGCTTTAGGTTTTATAGACATTTTAACAACATTTGTTCTTCCAGGACATGTGGTTTGGCTCAAAGGTTGAACGTCTGCCTTACGCTCAGGTGGTGATGCAAGGATCCTGGGATTGAGTCCTGCATCAGACTCCCTGCAGGGGGCCTGCTTCTCCCTCTGCCTATGTCTCTGCCTCTGTCTGTGTCTCTCATGAATAAATAAACAAAATCTTTTTAAAAAATATTTGTTCTTCCAATTCATAAGGATGGGATGTCTTCAGTTTCTTTCATCAGTGTTTTATAGTTTTCAGAGAACAGATCTTTTACTTCTTTGGTTTAGTCTATTCCTAGATATTTTATTATTTTCGGTGCAATTGTGAATGGTATAGTTTTCTTAATTTCTCTTTCTGCTGCTTTATTATTAGCATATAGAATGCTTTATATTAAAAAAAAAAAAAAGAATGCTTTATATTGGCTTTGTATCCTGGGACATTGCTGAATTCATCTGTCAGTTCTAGTAGTTTTTTGGTGTAGTCTTTCAGGCTTTCTGCAAACAGAAGTTTTACTTCTTCCTTACCAGTTTGGGTGCCTTATATTTCTTTTTGTTGTCTAGTTGCTGTGGTGAGGACATTACGTACTGTGTTGAATAAAACTGGTGAGAGTGGATATCCTTGTCTTCTTCCTGACCTTAGGGGAAAAACTCTCAGTTTTTTACCATTGAGTATGATATTCACTGTAGGTTTGTCACATATGACCTTTATTATATTGAGGTATGTTCCTTCTAAACCTACTTTGTTGAGGGCTTTTATCATCAATGGGTGTTGTAATTTGTCAAATGCTTTTTCTGTGTCTATTAAAATGATCTAATGGTTTTTATCCTTTCTCCTTTTTTTAAGATTTTATTTATTTATTCATGAGAGACAGAGAGAGAGAGAGAGGCGCAGAAACACAGGCAGAGGGAAAAGCAGGCTCCATGCAGGAGCCCGACATGGGATTCGATCCTGGGTCTCCAGGATCACACCCTGGGCTGAAGGCAGCAATAAATTACTGAACCACCCAGGCTGCCCTATCCTTTCTCTTGAAGTGATGTAGCATGTTGACTGATTTGCAAACATTAAACCACTCTTTTTTCCCCCCACTGGGAGTAAATCCCACTTAATTGTGGCTAGTGATTTTTTTTAATGTATCGTTGGGTTTTATTTGCAAGTATTTCGTGAAGGATTTTTTATCTATTTTTATCAGAGCTGTAGTGTTCTTTTCTGTTTTGGTGTCAGGCTAATGCTGGTCTCATAGAATGAATTTGGTAGCTTTCCGTCCTCTTTATTTTTTAGAATAGTTTGAGAAGAAAAGGTATTAAGTCATCTTTAAATCTTTGACAGAATTCACCTGTGTCACTGTCTGGTCCTGGACTTTTGTTTGTTGAGAGTTTTTTGATTACTGATTTAATTTCATTGCTAGTAATTGATCTGCCCAAATTTTGTGTTCCTTCATTAGTTTTGGTAGGTTATATGTTTCTAGGAATTTATCCATTTCTTCTAGATTGTCCAATTTGTTGACATATAATTTTTCATAATCTCTTAAAATCCTTTGTATTTCTGTGGGATTGGTTATTCTCTTCTTTAATTTCCTTCTAGTTTTTACCACAATTCATAATTATATATTTTTTCAATAAAAATAATTTTTGTTTGAGTCCTCTTTCTCACTCTGTTTGATGGGTATGGCTAAAGATCATCAATGTTATTCTTTTTTCAAAGAATCAATTTCTGGTTACATTAATCTGTTTTTTTGGGGTTTTTTTTTTGTTTGTTTGTTTTTGGTTTTTGGTTTTTGATTTTGAGAGAGAGAGAGAGAAAGAAAGAGCATAAGCAATAAGCAGGGACGCCTGGGTACCTCAGCGGTTGGGCGCCTGCCTTCAGCTCAGGTCGTGATCCCGGGATCCAGAATCGGGTCCCACATTGGGCTCCCTGTGGTGAGCCTGCTTCTCCCTTTACCTGTGTCTCGTGAATAAATAAATAAATCTAAAGAAAAGAAAGGAAAAGAAAAGAAAAGAAAAGAAAAGAAAAGAAAAGAAAAGAAAAGAAAAGAAAAGAAAAAAAGAACGAGCATAAGCAGAGGAAGCAGCAGAGGGAGAGGGAAAAGCAAGCTCCCCACTGAGCAGGAGCCCAATGCAGAACTTGTTTCCAGGACTTCAGGATCCTGACTTGAGCCTGAGGCTGCTTAACTGACTGAGCCACCCAATCACCCCTAATCAGTTCTTTATTTTTAAGATTTTTTATTTATTCATTCATGAGAGACACACACACAGAGAGAGAGAGAGAGAGGCAGAGACACAGGCAGAAGGAGAAGCAGGCTCCACGCAGGCTCTCATTGGGAGCCCAATGCAAGACTCAATCCTGGGTCTTCAGGATCAGGCCCTGGGTCAAAGGCAGTGCTAAACCACTGAGCCTCCAGGGCTGCCCTAATCAGTTCTTTTTTTTTTTAAGATTTATTTATTTATTAGAGACAGAGAGAGAGAGAGAGAGAGAGAGAGAGAGATGCAGAGACACAGGCAGAGGGAGAAGCAGGCTCCATGCAGGGAGCCTGACGTGGGAGTCAATCCATGGTCTCCAGGATCAAGCCCTGGGCCGAAGTCAGCTCCAAACCACTAAGCCACCGGGGCTGCCCTAATCAGTTCTTTTTTAAAAAAATTTCTATATTGTTTATTTCCACACTAATCTTTATGGTTTCCTTCCTTCTACTGGTGGGGATTTTGTTTGTTCTTTTCCTAGCTCCCTTAGGTGTAAAAAAAGGTGCTCATCTGAGATTTCTCACGCTTCTTGAGGTAGGCCTGTTACTATAAATTTTCCTCCTAGAACCACATTTGATGCCACCCGAAGATTTTGGACCATTATATTTTCATTTTTTTGTCTCTATTTTTTATTTCCTTTTGATTTCTTAGATGACCCATTCATTGTTTAGTAGCATATTCCTTAACCTAGATGCATCTATGGTCTTCCCAGATTTGTCTTGTGGTTGTGTTCTGGTTTCATACCATCGTGGTCAGACAGGACACCTGGTGACCTAGAATTGTTTGAATGTGTTGAGACTTCGCTTATGGCCCATGATGTGAGCTCTGCTGGAGAATGCTCCGTGTGAACTTCAAAAGAATGTGTATTTTGCTGTTTTAGAATGGAATGTTCTGAATATATCTGTTAAATCTATATGTTCCAGTGTGTCATTCATTCAAAGATATTGTCTCCTTGATTTTCTGTTTGGATCACCTGTCTATTAATATAAGTGGAGTATTACAATTCCCTACTATCATTGTCTCACTATAGATTAGTTCCTTTATGTCTATTATTACTATTTTATGTATTTGGCTGCTCCCATGTTTATGTATATAAAAATTTACAATTGTGATGTCTTCTTGTTGGATTTTCTACTTTATGATTATATAGTGTACGTTTTTTTTGTCTCATGCAGACTTCATTTTAAAGTCTACTCTGGGGATGCCTGGGTGGCTCAGCAGTTTAGCACCTGCCTTCAGCTCAGGGCATGACCCTGGAGTCCGGGGATCAAGTCCCACATCAGGCTCCCTGCATGGAGCCTGCTTATCCCTCTGCGTATGTCTCTGCCTCTCTCTCTCCCTCTCTCTCTCTGCCCCCCCCTCTGACTCTCATGAATAAACAAAAAAAATCTTTTAAAAATAAAAAATAAAGTCTACCTTATCTAATATAACTATTGCTATTCCAACTTTCTTTTTATATCAATTTATGTGATAAATGATTCCCCATCTCCTCACTTTCATCTGCATGTACCTTTAGGTCTGAAACGAGTTTCTTGTAGACAGCATATAAATGTGTCTTGAAAAAATATGTTTTATTTAAATTCAATTTGCCAACATATACTATAACACCCAGTGGTCATCACATCGCATGCCACCTTAGTGCCCGTCACCCAATTAGCCCATCCCCTCATCCCCTAATATTTCTTATTATCCCTTATTATTTCTTATTTCTTAAAATTCCATTCTAAAACAGCAAAACACAGATTCTTTTGAAGTTCACATGGAGCATTCTCCAGCAGAGCTCACATCATGGGCCATAAGCGAAGTCTCAACACATTCAAACAGTTCTAGGTCACCAGGTGTCCTCTCTGACCACGATGATATGAAACCAGAACACAACCACAAGACAAATTTCATGTCACTCTTTTCCAGAGTGGCTGTACCAATTTTCTTCTGCAACTCATTGTTGGTTTCCAGAATTAGGAGTCACTCATTCTTTATGTCCCTTTCTAAATTTTCCCAGTTTCCCTCCTTTCCCATATAATCCCTTTCATTATTTCTTATATTCCACATGTGAGTGAAAACATATGATGATTGTCTTCCTCCAAATGACTTATTTCACTCAGCATAACCCCTCCAGTTCCATCCATGTCAAAGCAAATGCTGGCTATTCGTCCTTTCTGATGGCTGAGTAATATTCTACTGTATGTATTTACAACATCTTCTGTATCCATTCATCTGTCGAAGTACATTGTGGCTCCTTCCGCAGTTTGGCTATTGTGGACATTGCTGCTGTAAACATTGGGGTGCAGAGTCTCAGCGTCTCATTGCATCTGTATCTTTGGGGTAAATACCCTGTAGGGCAATTGCTGGGTCATAGGGTAGCTCTATTTTTAACTCTTTTAGAACCCTCCACACTGTTTTCCAGAGTGGCTGTACCACTTTGCATTCTCACCACAGTGCAAAAGGATTCCCCTTTCTCCATATCCTCTCCAAATTTGTTGTTTTCCTGTCTTGTTAATTTTTGCCATTCTCACTGGTGTGAGGTGGTATCTCATTGTGGTTTGGATTTGTATTTCCCTGATGACAAGTGATGTGGAGCATTTTCTCATGTGCTTGTTGGCCATGTGTATGTCTTCTTTGGTGAAATTACTGTTCATGTCTTCTGCCCATTTCATGACTGGATTCTTTGTTTCTTTGCTGTTGAGTTTAATAAGTTCTTTATAGATCTTGGATACTAGCCCTTTCTCTAATATGTAATTTGCAAATATCTTCTCCCATTCTGTAGGTTGTCTTTTAGTTTTGTTGACTGTTTTTTTTTAATTTTTTAATTTTTTTTATTTACTTAAAATAGTCACAGAGAGAGAGACAGAGGCAGAGACACAGGCAGAGGGAGAAGCAGGCTCCATGCACCGGGAGCCCGTTGTGGGATTCGATCCCGGGTCTCCAGGATCGCGCCCTGGGACAAAGGCAGGCGCCAAACCACTGCGCCACCCAGGGATCCCGACTGGTTTTTTTGTGTGTGTGTGTGTGTTTTTTGTTTTTTTTGTTTGTTTGTTTTTTTGTTTTGTTTTGTTTTTTGCTGTGCAGCAGCTTTTTATCTTGATTATGTCCCAATAGTTCATTTTTACTTTTATTTCCCTTGCCTTCATAGATATATCTTGCAAGAACTTGCCATGGCCAGCCTCAAAAAGGGTGTTGCCTGTGTTCTCCTCTAGGATTTTGATGGAATCTTGTCTCACATTTAGATCTTTCATCCATTTTGAGTGTATCTTTGTGTCTGATGTAAGAGAATGGTCCAGTTTCATTATTCTGCACGTGGCTGCCCAATTTTCCCAGCACTATTTATTGGAGAGACTGTCTTTTTTCCAGTGGATATTCTTTCCTGCTTTGTCAAAGATTAGTTGACTACAGAGTTGGCCTATTTCTGGGTTCTCTATACTGTTCCATTGATTTATGTGTCTGTTTTTGGGTCAGTACCATAACGGTCTTGACGATCACAGCTTTGTAGTACAACTTGAAATCCAGCATTGTGATGGCCCTGGATTTGGTTTCCTTTTTAATATTCCTCTGGCCTTTCCGGGTCTTTTCTGATTCCATACAAATCTTAAGATGATTTGTTCCAACTCTCTGAAGAAAGTCCATGGTATTTTGATAGGGATTGCATTAAACGTGTAAATTGCCCTGGGTAGCATAGACATTTTCACAATATTTATTCTTCTATTCCACGAGCATGGAATGTTTTTCCATCTCTTTACAAGCTCTTCAGTTTATTTCATAAGAGTTCTGTAGTTTTTAGAGTATAGATCCTTTACCTCTTTGGTTAGGTTTATTCCTAGGTATTTTATGGTTTTCAGCACAATTGTAAATGGGACTGACTCCTTAATTTCTCTTTCTTTAGTCTCATAGTTAGTGTATAGAAATGCTACTCATTTCTGTGCATTTATTTTGTATCCTGCCACATTGCTGAATTGCTGTACCAGTTGTAGCAATCTTGAGGTGGAGACTTTTGGGTTTTCTATATACAGTATCATGTCATCTGTGAAGAGGGAGAGTTTGACTTCTTCTTTGCCAATTTGAATGCCTTTTATTTTTTTGTTGTTGTCTGATTGCTGAGGCTAAGACTTCTAGTACTATGTCTAGTACTTCATAGTACTATGAATAACAGTGGTAAGAGTGGACATCCCTGTCATATTCCTGTTCTTAGGGGAAAGGCTCTCACTGCTTCCCCATTGAGAATGATATTTGCTGAGGGATTTTCATAGTTGGCTTTTAAGATATTGAGTAATGTTCCCTCTACCCCTATACACAAGAGTTTTTGGTATCTACCAATCTTTTGGTATCAGTTGAGACCTGATTCAGGACCCAGTATGTGGTCTATTCTGGAGAAAGTTCCATGTGCACTTGAGAAGAATGTGTATTCAGTTGCATTTGGATTCAAAGTTCTTTAATAATCTGTGAAATCTATCTGGTCCAGTGTATCATTCAAGGCCCCTGTTTCTTTGGTGATGTTCTGTTTAGAAGATCTGTGTTTTAATGAGAGCACTATGTTGAAGTCTTCTATTACTAGTATGTTATTATCTAAGTGTATCTTTACTTTGGTTATTAATTGATTGATATATTTGGCAGCTCCCACATTATGGCCATAAATATTCAGGACTGTAGGTCTTCTTGTTTGCTAGACCCTTTAAGGTTGATATAGTATCCCTCTTCATCTCTTGCTAGTCTTTGGGATAAACTTTAATTTTTCTGACATGAGGATTGCTACCCCAGCTTTCTTTTGAGGACCATTTGAATGGTAAATGGTTCTCCACCCCTTCATTTTCAGGCTGGTGGTGTCCTTAGGTCTAAAATGAGTCTCTTGTAGACAGCATATAGGTGGGTCTGGTGTTTTTATCCAGTCTGAACCCCTGCATTATTTGATGGGGTCATTTAGCCAATTCACATTCAGAGTAACTATTGAAAGGAATTTAGTGTCATCGTATTACCTATTCAGTCCCTGTTTCTGTGGATTGTTTCTCCGGGCTCTCTCTTTCTTTTACAGGGTCCCCCTTAATATTTCTTGCAAAGCCAGTTTGGTGATCACATATGCTTTCAGTTTCTGCCTATCCTTTATCTCTCCTTCTATTCTGAATGACAGTTGTACTGGATAAAGTATTCTTGGCTGCATGTTTTTCTTTAGTACCCTGTATATATCATGCCAGCCCTTTCTGGCCTGACAGTTCTCTATGGAGAGGTCTGCTGTTAATCTGGTATTTCTCCCCATTTAAGTTTTGCTTTTTAAAGTTTTATTTGTTCACGAAAGATACACACACTGAAAGAGAGAGAGAGAGAGCCAGAGATATAGGCAGACAGAGAGGCAGGTTTCATGCATTAAGCCTGATGGGACTAGATCCTGGGACTCCAGGATCACACCCTGGGCCAAAGGCAGACCATCAACCACTGAGTCACCCAGGCATCCCCTATCCCCATATAAGTTAATAATCTCTTGTGTTGAGCTGCTTTTAGAATTTTCTCTTTATCTTTGAAATTTGCAAGTTTCCCTATTAAATATTCAGGTGTTGAACAGTTTTTATAGATTTGGGGGGGAGGGTGTCATCTCTATCTCTTGGATCTGAATGCCTGTTTCTTTCCCCAGATTAGGGAAACTCTCAGCTATGATTTGTTCAAACATACTTTGTGGTTTTCTCTCTCTCTCTCTCTCTCTCTGCCTCTTCTGGGACCCCAATTAGACGTATATTCTTGCTTCTCCAGCTATCATTATTTCCCTAAGCCTTTCCTTATGGGCTCTTAGTTGTTTTTCTCTTTTTCCTCAGCTTCCTTCCTTACCATCAACTTGTCTCCTATGTCACCCACTCTCTCTTCCACCTCATTAACCCTAGCAGTTGGAACATTCAGTTTGGATTGCATCTCATTTAATCTATTTAATTTTGGCCTGATTAGATCTCAATTCTGCAGTAAAAAAGTCTCTAGAGTCCTTTACGCCTTTTTCCAGAGCCACCAGTAGCTTTATAATTATACTTCTGAATTGAATTTCTGACATTATATTAAAATCCAAATCCTGTAACTCTGTGGCAGAGAGTAGTGTTTCTGGTTCTTTTTTGTGTGTGTGGTGAATTCTTCCTTCTAGTCATTTTGTCCAGTGCAGAGTAGCTGTATGAGCAGACTCAGTCAAAAATATCAACAACTACTTAATAAAATACACCCTAGATGATTCCGAAAGGGTCAGAGACCAGAAAATAAAAAGAACAGAACAAAATAAAACAAAAGGACCACTAAAATGAAAAACAAATTTTAAAACAAAGTATTAAAAATAAAAAGCCAAAAACCAGAAACAAAAAAGAAAAAGAAAAAGAAAAGAGATAGACAAATACTCTATGATTTCACTCATGTGGAATTTAAGAAACAAAACAGATGAACATAAGGGGAAGGGAAGGAAAAATAAAATAAAATGAAAACACAGAGGGAGGCAAACCATAAGAGACTCTTAACTATAGGAAACAGAGTTGCTAGAGGGGAGGTGGGTGGAGAGATGGGGTAACTAGGTGATGGGCATTAAGGAGGGCACTTGAGGTAATGAGCACTGGGTGTTATATGCAACTAATGAATTACTAAATTCTACCCCTGAAACTAATAATACAGTATACTTAACTAAATTGAATTTAAATTAAAAAAGATATTGGCTGTTCTTTTCAACTAGAATACTAAAAATGCACTACATAGATCAATTATAGTAAAAAAATTTGTTCTCAGTGGAAATGAATGTCAGTTGCATTTGGGAGTTTGGAACAACAGGCTGCCAATGGATAACAACGTTATTTATTGCTCACAGGTCCTGGACAAGGCTTCATCCTCAGCCATTGGTTTTTTTACATTTTATTTAAATTTTATTAATTAACACATATTACTGGTTTCAGGGATAGAGTTCAGTGATTCAACAGTCTTACAGAACATCCAGTGCTCATTACACTATATGCCATTGGTTTTTTAAATAACCTTTTAATTATCCAGTTCTATCCCTACAGGTAAAATCGGGGTGTTACAGGGACTTGTTCTGGAGATAATGAGGCCCTGAACCTCGCAGTCTATAATAATCTGGAGTGAACATAGTTTTCCATTCCATCCTGGTCCTTTTAACTAAAGAAAGATTCCAGTTCATTTTGTTAATTAGCACAGTGTTAAGTGCTGCCCAGATAGGATTCCACATCTAAAGGAAAACCAGACCTGTCTTAAAAGATAATTTGGAGTTGATTTAAATAGTCATGAACATGTTTATCAGGCTTCATGTCCATGCCTGAATTTTGTTCCAATCAGCAGGCTTAGGAAAGCTACTGTAAATGCCCAATGGAGATTTCTGGTAAGTATTCTAGCATCTTGCCAAAAATCAGAGGTTTGTTTCTCTAAATCTCATTCAGGATATTCCTTTCAAGCTTGTTTCATTCAATGTTTGGCCTGATCCCCATCAACAAGCATGTGAACTAATTGGAATCAATTTTTTTATTTTATTTTATTTATTTATGATAGGCACACAGTGAGAGAGAGAGAGGCAGAGACGTAGGCAGAGGGAGAAGCAGGCTCCATGCACCGGGAGCCTGACGTGGGATTCGATCCCGAGTCTCCAGGACCGCGCCCTGGGCCAAAGGCAGGCGCCAAACCGCTGCACCACCCAGGGATCCCCGGAATCAATCTTAAAAAGAAACAGGTTTGTGAGTTTCAATAACTATTTAAAATTCTTTGGCAAACTTAAAGGGGTCCTCAGTCACTTTAGGAAACTTTCTAACTATAGCCTTAGTCCAAGGAACATAAGAAATATGTAGTTTATTTAGAGCCTCAGAAGACTTAACTTTAAAGAGGCAGGTTTTATGGGGGCTGGGTGGCTCAGTGGTTGAGCATATGCCTTTGGCTCAGGTCATGATCTCAGGGTGCTAGGATTGGCCCCACATCAGGCTCCGTGCTCAGAGCCTGCTTCTCCCTCTCCATCTGCCTGCCATTCTGCCTACTTGTGCTCTTTCTCTCTGTCAAACAAACTCTTTTAAAAAATAAATAGAGGCAGGCTTTAGTAGGTTCAAGAGAGGAGCAAGTAGGGAGATATTTAAAGGAAAAAGGAAGTTCAGTAGAGAGAATAGAGTTAAATGGAACTGAGGGTTAAATGAACCTGAGCACAAAGTGGCTACCAGGTGTCTGCAGACAAAGAGGACAAGGGGAGGGGGGGAAAAGAGGCATGAGAAGCCATGTTGACTTCTTTCAATTGTTTGTTTGCCTCAGTTAATTTAGAAATATCATTTTGCAAAGAGGCAAACTTAGAATCCTGAAAGCATTTGGAGGCCTCAAGGCATCATTTACAATGGACATCCCATTAAGTTTTTTTCTTCTAGGAGCCACAGATTTCTCATTTTTTTTAACATTACCCCTACTCCTACAAGTATCCCTAACCCTATCCCTCCCTACTCCTACCCCTACACCTAAATATACCCTCTATTCTAACACTACCCCTAAAATTAACCCTTCCCCTATCCTACAACTAACCCTAAACCTAGCCCTACCATTTACCCTGCCCCTAACCATATACCTACCCCTAAACCTACTCCAACCCCTAACCATATACCTATACCTACTCCTATGCATATCCATACACATACCCCTTCACCCTCCGCTTACCCTAATCTTCCCCTAACTGCTACTCCCACAATGAACCCTAATCCTACTCCAACCACTATAACTAACCCTACCCCTACTCGTATACCTACTCCTACACCTAACATTACCACTACAGCTACAACTACCCCAGACCTATACCTATCCATCACCTACAACTAAACCTACTCCTACCCTTAACTCTATTCCACACCTACACCTACCCATACCCATAACCCAAACCCTGCCTAACTCTATCTAGTGTAATCATAACACTAACCCCAAATGTCCTGATACAATTCAACCCACCCTTACCTCTACTTCTATCCCTACACCTACCACTGCACCCGCCCATAGCCCTAGCCCTAGCCCTACCCCTAAACATACACTTCTAATCCAAGCCCTGTCCCTAACCCCACACCTACTCATCCCATTGACATAACCCTACCGTACTTCTAACCCTCCATTCCCCCCAGATTTCTCATTTAATTTTTAGTAAATAAGTTTGAAAAGACTGAAAGTTTCCCATAATAGTAATTAAGGTTCTAATTACTTTTGGTTAAGTCATTCCATTGAGTTATAAATGCACATGTGGATGGGACCATATTTAAATGTAAAAGTCCCTGGGGGAAGGTGGGTTGCCCCCAAAGCATTTTGGTGACCAGGATACCACTTCTTAGAGGTTTTTCTCTAGAACAAAAAGAGAGTTCTTAAGCAGCACAGGCTGGAAATGGAATAGACTGATCCCAGAAGGAAACAGACCAAAGGCCAGTACAATTTCAACAGGAACCAAAAAAGAATCAGACTGAAGGCCAAATGAGTATTTTTTGGGGGGGAGTGTGAAGGTCTTAAAACAAATCCTGAATAAAGCTTGGAGAGCTTGAATACAAAGAGCAGAGCTCAAAATCTAGGAGAAAATTATCCTTACACTCCAGGGTTAGAGAGAAAGCAGTGAGCCCAGTTGGCTCTATGGGTACTTGCACCTGTTTGCTTTCCAGCCTCAGATCTTCTGTGGATCCCATTTCTTTTCTTTTTTTCATTATTTGTTTTACTTATTTATTTCAGAGAGAGAGTGGACACAAGTAGGGTAAGGGAGAGGGAAGGAGAGATTCTCAAGTGGACCCCCCCACCGAGTGCAGAGCCTGACATGGGACTTGATCTCATAACCTTGAGATCATGACCTGAGCCAAAATCAAGAGTCAGATGCTTAATGGACTGAGCCACGCAGACATCCCTGGATCCCACTTCTGATCACTTAAGTATGTTAACCTTAAAAATAAAATTCCCAGTTATTTTACCAGCAAGAATTAAATATCCAGAAATAGCAGAAAATTGCAATTCAGAATAAGCAAGTGATGGCAAAATCATAGGCAAGTCTGCAGCACAAAGGAGAGGAATGCTTTTATCAGGAAAAGGGGAAAGATAGGAAGGCTGTTAGAAACCAAAAGTCCTTTGGCATAAACTGGGAGTTTGAAGTATAGTGGCTTCGCACTGGCTGAATTATGACAGTCCTTTAATAGCTAGGCTATTGCTGGGGAAGGAGGAGATCTTTCTTCCTTTTGCTGGGATAGTAATGTAGTACCTAATATAGTACCTAAAGTAGAACAGACTTTCTGTTGGGTCTGTAATTGATGCTGGGTAGTAGGTTGGGAAAGCTCTCCCTGCAGACCTTTTAATACCATCCTAAACAAGGTTTCCTTTTATTAATTTTTATTCTGTGTGTGTGTGTGTGTGTGTGTGTGTGTTGGCGGTGTGAGGAGGAGCCAAACTGTTGCTCTCCTTGACTATGTTTTATGCTTTCATACTGCTGGACATGTACCTAGCATTAACCCACACCAGCCCATGGGCATCACCCCCTCTCTAAATTTATATAACAATTAGATTATTATCTGCATCATACATTGGACTTTGGAAATGCTTCTGGGGAGAGGGCATGTGGTTTCCAACTCTTCTTCCCACTTCCACAGTAAGAGGTTTTGTTTGTGGGATCAGGTAACTTTTAGCTTGTGATGTGCTGACCCCCAGGAGAGTCTTCCAGCCAGATAACACAGAGTCATACAGCACACATTAGCCTTCTTAACACTGGATCTGAGCATCAGCATCTGTGCTCCCTCTTAGAATGTCCTAGGACAATCTACCTCTGAGGGACTTTGGTGTTCTTACCTCTTCTGGGGAATTAGTACTTCATTTAAAAAAAAAACTACCCCCAGACTCATTGGATTAAAACCATAAAAACCATTTATTTCTCTCATCAATCTGCAGATTGGTCATGACTTAATGGGAACAAGTCACTTATGCTCACAGCATCACCAGGAGGAACTTGACTAGGAGCTAGATCCCTAACTTTCACAGCTGGCAAATTGGTGCCAATCATTGGCCATAAGCTCCACCTGGATGATGTACCAGAAGCGTCCTTTTCTTTCCTTTCTAAGTAGGCTTCTCCACAGGCTGCTTAAGCTTCCTCAGAGGAAGCACCCCAAGAGAACAAGGTGAAACTGCAGGACCCTTTATGACATTGCCTCAAAAGTCACAAATCACTGGTTCCATCATATTTTATTAGTCCAGGCAGTCACTAGGCCAGTCCCAGTTAAGGAGAAATGAAGAAGTGAGTCTCCACTTGATGGGAGGAGTGCCAAGATCATATTGTATGAATAACATGCGGCATAGGAGATATGAAAAATATAGTCATCCATGCCACATTTGTATGTCTGAACTTATTAGTACAGCCGGTTGTTCTTTATCTTGTTGTGGCCTTCCCATTGCAGAAGCCTGTGCTGTGTTCCTTACTCCTACCTATTTATCTCTTCTCAACTAGGTATAAGTGTAGATATAATTCACACTTCCTCCTTAAGCATGTTGATTGTCAATATCAACATAACACTCCACATCTCAAAATTCCTGTTAGTTTATAAACCATCCATCCCATTCTCTAGTGTGTATTTGCTAATTCAGTTGATTGGCCTACAGGTATTGGTTTTTTACCTCACAATAGATTATATCTATCCAATAGTCATTTTACAAAAAAAAATGGCCATAATGATTTGGGTTTAATTGACTAGTTTATTCTGCTATCCTCTTATTTTCTAATTTATTAATTTCTGCTTTCAACTTGATTTCTTTCTTCTGTTTTTTCTTAAGGTCACTTTTTGGGTTTGCTTACAGACATTGGAAGAAGTTCACTGCTTAGGTTCAGAGCATTGTTAATATGAACTCAGTCAGATTTTAGTAACTTGCACTATTTCACACTTCCTCAACTCTATCCAACACCGTAGTTCAAAAATATACATGCCATGTAGAGAGTGCACTGTTTATAGAAAACCTTATTGTATGTAGCCCATTCTGTGCAAAGTATTTGAATAGATGCTGTGTGGAAATTAAAAAAGGAGTCTTGGGCCTTCTCTCTCCAAAGACCATAAACTCAGGACATAAATGATTACAAAATAAGACAACCAAAATGGGAATAAGCCATAACAACTGCAAGTATTGTTGGAGCATAAAGGAACTGTTATTTAACTAGAAGCTTTGGAAATGGTTTTTGAAAAGAAGTGTTGATTGAATCAGGATCTTAAGGATGAATAGGTAGTCTTTTGGCATGGAATAGATAAAAGGCAGTTCAAAGAACACTAAGAAAAGATAGAGTTCATTAGTTTTCTATTGCTGCTATAACAAATTGCCACAAACTTAGTGAATTTATTTATTTTCAATTTTTTGTTTAAATTCTAGTTAGTTAACATACAGTGCAATAGTGGTTTCAGGAGTAGAATTCGGTGATTCATCACTTATGTACAACACCCAATGCTCATCATAATACATGTCCTCCTTCTTATCCATCATCCATCTAGCCCATCCCCTACCCACCTCCCTCCATCAACCCTCAGTTTCTTCTCTATTGTTAAGAATCTCTTGTAGTTCATTTCTCTCCCTTTTTTCCCCCAATCCTATATGTTCATCTGTTTTGTTTCTTAAATCCCACATATGAGTGAAATCATATGGTATTTGTCTTTCTCTGACTGACTTATTTTCCTTAGCATAATACCCTCTAGTTCCATTCATGTCATTCATTGCATATGGCAAGATTTCATTTTCTTGATGGTTGAGTAGTATTCCAGTGTGTGTGTGTGTCTGTGTGTTTATACCATATCTTATTTATGGATTTATTTTTTAAAGATTATTGTAAATTTTATTTTATTTATTTATGAGAGACACAGAGAAAGAGACAGAGACAGGGGCAGAGGGAGAAGGAGCCTCCCTGGAGCCAAAGGCAGATGTTCAACCACAGAACCACCCAGGAGCCCCTTAAGATTTTATTTTTAAGTAATTTCTATGCTCAACATGGGGCTTGAATTTACAACCCCAAGATCAAGAGTCACATGCTAAACTAGCCAGGCACCCCAAACTTAGTATAATTAAACAAAACAACACAATAAATATCTACCGATAATTATTTGAATGTAAATAGACTTAAATGCTCCAATAGAAACATCTAAGTTTAAGCCTCCTGGTGCTTACCATATGCTGTGTTCTTACACTGTACAGAAAGGGAAGGCAGAGTAATTAAACCGACCCTTATTCACCCCAACCTAGGCCCTTTGCCTGGTCTGTGTTATGAATGTGTGACCTGGAGGAAAAAAAAGACAGATGGATAAAGAAACAAGACCCCTCTCTATGCTACCTACAGGAGACTCATTTCAATCTAAGGAAATCTGCAGATTGAAAGTGAGAGGATGGAGAAATATCTATCATGCAAAAAGATACCTAAAGAAATCCAGAGTAGAGATGCTTATACCAAACAAAATAAACCTTAAACCAAATATCATAACAAGAGACAAAGAAAGACACTATGTAATAAGAAAGGGGTAATCCAACAAGAAGATATAACAATTGTCAATATTTATGCACCCAACATAGGGTCACCAAAATATATTAAGTAATATATTAATAAAAAACATAATGGAACTAATCAATAATAATACAGTAATAGTAGGTGACTTTAATGCCCTACTTACAGCAATGGACAGATAATCTAAGCAGAACATCAACAAAGAAACAGTGGCTTTCAAACTGTGGGCCCATTTCGGTAAAGGGCTAGAGTGCGGATCCAGTGGGGCATGGGGGAGAAGCGGGTCGGTCAGGCGGGGGCTCCAGGCGGAGGGGGCTGCACCCTGCTGCCTTCGGAAGCTGCGGCTCCGGGAGCGCGATTTCAGCAGCGCAGGGCCCGGCTCCCAGGGCGCTGAGCAGACACAGCTCACGATCCTGCGCTCCACACCGGCCACCCCGGAGGGGCGGAGGCGGGGAGGGCACAGAACAGCGAGGACTCTCCTGCTGCTGGGTTCCCCCAAGATGTGCAGATCAGTGCACCCGCGCCAGCCTGGGAGCATCTAGGCCAGTGCAGACTGGGAGCTGCAGTAGTTACCGTGGCGAGCTGACTCCAGGGCTGGAGACCTGGCCGCCACCACTGTTCTTGTTCCTCCTGGTGTCACCCTGTGCCTGGGACAGAGCTGGGCCACCAGAAACAGAAGCCTCATGGGGTCAACAGCTACCACTGAACCCGGCATCTGGCGGGGGTGGGGCAGCACCCCCAGGTACACACACATGAGAGTCAGCACAGCAGGCCCCTTCCCCAGAAGACCAGCTGGAAGGACAGGGGAAGAGCAAGTTCTTGACCCAGCAGCGCTGGAAAGCTCCAGGGGAAGTCCATGGATTTATAGTATATAGAAGTAGAGGGCCTCCTCTTTTTGTCCCTTTTTCCAGTACAATTTGTTTTTTTTTTTTAAATTGATAGAAATTTTTTTTTAATTTTTATTTATTTATGATAGTCACAGAGAGATAGAGAGAGAGGCAGAGACACAGGCAGAGGGAGAAGCAGGCTCCATGCACCGGGAGCCCGACGTGGGATTCGATCCCGGGTCTCCAGGATCGCGCCCTGGGCCAAAGGCAGGCGCCAAACTGCTGCGCCACCCAGGGATCCCTACAATTTGTTTTTATATCAGACTAAAATATTCCAATATTTTTCTCTTTTCCCACCTTAACTACAATACTTTACCATCTCTTCATTTTTAACATTCTTCCTTTTTGACTTTCATATTTCTACAATTACAGGTCCTAAATATATTTTCCACTTCTAGATTCCCTTCAACATACTCAACTTAATTTTGGGAGATACAGAAGATATTTTTTTTCTGTTTTCTCTGCCTCATTTTGTTCTACAATGGCTTAAATTAATACCTTCTAAGTCATGACCAGCATGCACCCAGAACAAAGTGGTATACTGTGCTGTTTATTTTGTGAGATTCCTCATTCATATTCTTCCCTCCTCTTTTATCTCATTTATGTTTTGGTGGTCAGTGTTGGGGGCTTCTACAAGTATTTCTGGTTTATATAAATTTGGAACTGAGCATCTTCAAACATACAGAACTTAATATACTCAGAAGTTCACCCTCTAGAACCCCTCAGGTAGACTACATTCTCCCTCCACTACAACTTCATCACCACCAACATCTCCCAGTCCCCTGCTTTTTTTCGTCTCCCTTTTTTATTCTTTTTTCTTTTTCTTTTTTTTTTTTCTCCTCTTTGTTGCATCTAGGGTGAAATTTACTTAGGTTGTAGTTGATATTCTTGCTCAGCTCACTCATACAGCCACGCTGCACTGAGCAAAATGACTCGAAAGAACTCACCACAAAAGATCAGAAAGCCAATTCAGAAGCACAATTATAAAGCTACTGGTGGCACTGGGAAAAAAAAACATAAAAGAATCAAGAGACTTCATGACTGCAGAATATAGATCTAATCAGGCCGAAATTAAAAATCAATTAAATGAGATGCAATCCAAACTGGAGGTCCTAATGATGAGGGTTAATGAGGTAGAAGAAAGAGTGAGCAACATAGAAAACAAGTTGATGGCAAGGAAGGAAGCTGAGTGAAAAAAAGAAAAACAATTAAAAGACCATGAGGAAAGGTTGAGGGAAATAAATGACAGCCTCAGAAGGAAAAATCTACATTTAATTGTGGTTCCAGAGAGCGCCAAAAGGGCCAGAGGACCAGAAAGCATATTTGAACAAATAATAGCTGAGAATGTCCCTAATTTGGGGAGGGAAACAGGCATTCAGATCCAGGAGATAGATTCCCCCCCAAAAAAATCAATAAAAACCATTCAACATCTCAACATTTAATAGTGAAACTTGCAAATTCCAAAGATAAAGAGAAAACCCTTAAAGCAGCAAGAAACAAGAGATCCCTAACTTTTATGGGGAGAAGCATTAGGATAACAGCAGACCTCTCCACAGAGACCTAGCAGGCCAGAAAGGGCTGACAGGATATATTCAGGGTCCTAAATGAGAAGAACCTGCAGCCAAGAATACTTTATCCAGAAAGGCTCTCATTCAGAATAGAAGGAGAGATGAAGATCTTCCAAGATAGGCAGAAACTGAAAGAATATGTGACCACCAAACCAGCTCTGCAAGAAATACTAATGGAGATCCTGTAAAAGAAAAAGGAAGCCCACAGAAATAATCCACAGAAACGGGGACTGAACAGGTATTATGATGACACTAAAGTCATATCTTTCAATAGTAACTCTGAACATGAATGGGCTAAATGATCCCATCAAATGATGCAGGGCTTCAGACTGGATAAAAAAGCAAGACCCATCTATTTGCTATCTAGAAGAGACTCATTTTAGACCTTAGGACACAACCAGCCTGAGAATAGAAGGCTGGAGAACCATTTACCATTCTAATGGTCGTCAAAAGAAAGCAAGGGTAGCCATCCTCATATCAGATAAATTAAAGTTTATCCCAAAGACTGTAGTAAGAGATGAAGAGGGACACTATATCATACTTAAAGGATCTATCCAACAAGTGGACCTATCAATCATGGATATTTATGCCCCTAATGTGGGAGCTGCCAAGTATATCAATCAATTAATAAAAGTTAAGACATACTTAGATAATAATACACTTATACTGGGAGATTTGAACAAGGCACTTTCTACAATTGACAGATATTCTAAGCACAACATCTCCAAAGAAACAAGAGCTTTAAATGATACACTAGACCAGATGGATTTCACAGATATTTACAGAACTTTACATCCAAACACAACTGGGTCCTCCCTGGACATCACCACAAGGGGACACCCCCAGTAGATACCATCTTCTCCAGTTCAGGGCAGAGGGGCAGCTGAAAAGACATCTGGCAAGGAGGAAGCCAGATGGAAAAGCCAGAAGCCAGATGGAAAAAGACTTTTGGGCTCATGACTAACATATTTGTAGTTGAGCTTGGTCCCAGCACTCACCTTCTCATCTTGCCTCCTATGACCTGGAGTCTGAACACAAAAGATATGTCAGGTTTCCAACACCTGGCAGCTGGTTTCTGCCCAGGAAGGGCATGTTCCTCTCCTCTGTCCCCTCTACACACACACACACAGAGGGGTAACAGTTGTGAGCCCACTCAGCTCACAGTGTGGTCTGCTCTCCAGTGGGCTGCCCCAAGCTTCCTGTGGTACCTGTTGGTGTCTCCTGCCACATGACCAGAAGCTTTGGAGAAGAGGGCCAAATTGACGTCAAAAGCAACATGAAAATCTCTCAGTCTGGATTCTCCTGAGCCCAGAGTGCCTGGAAGTAATGCTTTAAAAAAAAAAGTAAGAAGAAAAAGAGGCAGCATATATATGTACAATGACATATTACTCAATGGTCAAAAAGAATGAAGTCCTGCCATTTGCAAATTGAAATATAGAACAGAATCTGTTTCTCCAGCATGATAGCTAGGTTTCATTTTCCTGGGCATGGATCTTCTCGATTACTATATACACACACACACACACACACACATATACATACATACATACATATATATACATATTACTATATATGTATATACATATATATACTATATATATGTATTACTATATATGTATATATATATACACACACATACATATATATACATGTATATATAATTTATATATATAAATTAATTTTAGTTAGATGTAAAGCAGAGATACAAAGTGCTTCTGGTACAAAGTGGAAGCTACAGAACTATTACAAAAATGGGAAGGTTAACAGGGTAGCAGTGTCTTGGATAGATTTAAATCAAAAGCCTAAAGTAGCTGTATCACGAATTCAAAGTCTTTTGTAGTTATCTGGGTATAAGGCAGTAATTTCTTAATTTGGGAGGAACAGGATCACAGACCTCTTCGAGAATCTGATAAAAGCCATTGACTACTTTCCCACAAAGGCCTGTAGATACACACCATATTTTACATATACAATTTTGTAGAGTTCAGAAACTCCCTAAAACCTTCCTACACTGACTTCAGATTACTATATATATATATATATATTACATATTATTATAATATATATACTATAGTATCCTTAGAATCAGAGATGATCCAGACTCCAGAACCTGATCTTTCAAAACCTTGTCCTCTTAGTACTCAAGGACCATAACTTCTTTTTAGTTTCCTTGTCAACCTTTTCTTCATCCAGTACTCTGGTTAAATATCCTCTGTTCACCTTATACAACCAAATGGCAACATCATTTACAATCACTTTTGTCCTCTGCTCACTGGTTCTTCCCTCTTCTACATTCATTCCTTGGGTTTCAGGGTCATGACCGGGCCTTGTCGGGGGGGTGGGGGTGGGGGTGGGACTATATATTTCTTGTAAAATTTATTTTTGGTTTTATTTCTTCCCCCAAAGAACTGTTTGTCTTTCAAAATCTAAGGCACTAGGCCTGAATCCAAAGAAAAAACAAAAAAGTGCAAAACTCATCATGAAGAGCCATTTCATGGTATGATAATGCAAAGATTCACCAGGGACAATTCATACTTGGAGAATTCTAGAATGTGATGATTCATCACAAGAAAACCATAACAGATCTACAGAAAAAACCCTCATTCTGTGAGAATGAGACAAAGCATAATTAGAATGAATCCAAACAACAGTGTAGTCTGAACCAAAGATTTTTTTTTGGGGGGGGGGGGGGATTGGTTTTTTGGTGTTGCTTTATATAAAAGGACATGAAGGAAAAGACTACAAACAAAACTCACACTTACCTCACCATAAGGAATTCTTTAATGTTTAACCACTGGAATTAAAATTATAAAATAAGAAAGGACCACGGTAAGCAGTCTCCACATCTCCTGATATTTATGCTCTTGTGTAGCCCCGTTCACACATTGAATCTGGATCAGCTTCTGACTTACTTGATCCAACAGAAATGCAAAAGAAGTGTTGTTCTGGACTTCTAAGTCTAATCATTAAGAAGGTCTGGCAGCTTATGATTTTATAATTTTTGGAATTCTGTAGAGGTTATACACACTCTTGGAAGCTAGAAAAGCCCTTATATAGGAGGGTATTTGACATACCAAGCTGTTTAGTAAAAGATAAATCATACCCAAAGAAAGGTTTGGCACTTTGCCCTGGCTCCTGGGAGGTAATCTTGTAAGTCCTTGGAATGTCCTGCCTGACAAGAGTGAGTAATCTAGAAATCCTTCTAGTGATTTACTGAACCTGAGGGTAATCCTGGGAACCTTCTAAACATACAAAGTTTCTCCAATCCAAGTCTCACAAATAATTTCTACTCTATCCTATTGTCTATGCTTCCTGATGTTATGTTACTAATGCACACTATCTCAGCACATTATCTAGGACTGGGAAGAGTCAAGAAGGTTGTTTGAATGAGCAGAAGTAGAACCATGCTTCCTAAGGCCAATCCATGAGCATGGAATATTTTCCCATCTCTTTGTGTCTTCCTCAATCTCTTTCAGAAGTGTTCTACAGTTTTTAGGGTATAGATCCTTTACCTCTTTGGTTAGGTTTATTACCAGGTATCTTCTGCTTTTGGGTGCAATTGTAAATGGGGTTGACTCCTTATTTTATCTTTCTTCAGTCTTTCTCTTTCTTCATTGTTGGTGTATAGATATGCCACTGATTTCTGGGCATTGATTTTGTATCCTGCCACGCTGCCAAATTGTTGTATGAGTTCTAGCAATCTTGGGATGGAGTCTTCTGGGTTTTCAGAGCTTCTCAATCTACTTGCCACACTTTCATCTCTGCTACACTCTGAATAATTTCTTATGGTTTACCTTGCAGTTTACTAAGTCCCCCTTCAGCTCTATCTAATCTGCCAAAAACCCATCTACTAGGTTTTTTATTTCAAAGGTTACTTGCTCCTGGTGTTATTTAACTCGTTCCTCTATCTCCTGTATTCATTGTAAAATGGTGATTAGATCTAGAAAATTGAATAGATTCAGATCACTTTTTATGCAATATCATTTTATAGTCATGTTATATACTTTCTTCTTTTACACCAAAAGATGTATAATGTCTAGTTGACTCACTTTTACTGATAGTAAGATTAATTTGGTGGCTCAGGTAGTATTACTCTGCTTTTTATTATGACGTTGCCCATCAATCTTTTAATGATTTTGTTAACCTTTAGTGATATTATTCATCATTTCATTAGTGGTTGCAAAAAAAATATTTTTTAATTCTGTCATTCCTTATGCGTTAATTATTTGGTCATTTTGAAATGCATTTTGTATCATATTTTATGATAGATGGGTTTCTTTTATTTTTCAAATTATTGACTTGGTGCCCTAGGACTCCCCAAAGCAACCAGGGCTTTACTTTTAAGTACCTTTATGAACTCATGGATTTTTATATATTTCATGTTTTTCAATCCATTGCAGTTATAATTCTCTTTAGCCTCTTATAATTTCATCTTAGTTCAGTAGGAACTGCTTCGGGTAGGCTTCTGACCTGACTCCATTCATCTTTAATAGCTCTCTTGATTTCTGACACAGGATGTCCCAAGTTTCACTCACACATTTCCTGCTCAGTCATTTTTCAAGGATCCTTTGTTTCTTTCAGAGAAAAATGGTATATAAATACCATTTTTTCTGGGTGCTAGGAACTGATTAATCCTGGGTTTTTAGGCTTCCTAGAGAAACTTTTTTGTTTGTTTGTTTTAGATTGTATTTATTTATTCATGAGAGACACAGAGACATAGGCAGAGGGAGAAGCAGGCTCCCTGCGGGAAGCCCAATGTGGTACTCATCCAGGATCAGTATTTGAGCCAAAGACAGACACTCAACCGCTAAGCCACCCAGGAATCCTACTAGAAAAAATTTTTTGGAGAAAAATAAATCATGTGCTCATACTTTATTCCCAAATCGAATTTAAGATTACAAGGCTTTTACTTTGCTTCTTTGATTTTATTGTTATGGACTGAATTGTGCCCCCCCCCCATTCATATGTATGTTGAAGCCCTAACCCCCAATGTGATGGTATTTGAAGACAAGACCTTAAGGACACATTTAAGATTAAATGAGGGCATAAAGGTAGGGCCCTAATCCAATGGATTAGAGTAAAAGAAAAAGAAAACACCTCCTGTCTGTTTTCTCTCTCTCCCTGTGCACACATACACAGAAGAAAGGCCATGTGAGGACATAGCAAGAAAGTGATCATTTGCAAGCCAGGAAATGAGCCTTCACCAGATAGGGACCTTGACCTCAGACTTCTAGCCTCCAGAACTGTGAGAAAATAAGCTTCTGTTATTTATATGCCATATTACACATAGTGTTACCTCCTCTCTGTCCCTTTGCCTCACATGGCCAATTTCCCAATCACTTCTCCAACCCACTTTCTTTCATTCCCACTGCTCTGAGTTAGGTTTCCACTATCCCTGACAAAGCATCTAGCCTCCAATCTCTCCAATCTGTGTTCCATACTCCTACCACAATGATATTGAAGTCTAGCGAAACTATTCATTTCTCTCAAAGGGGTCTCATCACTTAGAGGTAAAAGTGAGGCCCTTAAGAAATGCTTCCCAGGTGGAGCCCCTCCCCGGCCAACTTGAATCCCTCCACTCTTCCCGATCCTATAACCGGGCAGTATCCGTCTCCTGCTCACCACACTGCCTGTCAAACCCCAGCACGCCTGCCCATGCTCTCCATCTGCCTCACAGGCCCTCTCCACATCCCATGTCCATCTCCCCTCAAGCTGTAGCCCCTGTTCAAGGGCGATGCATTGCTCAAGTGTCCTCCTCTCTGCAGACTTATGCAGTCCTTTCCCAAGGTTCCATTACCCACAGCCGTACACTTGTCTCCTCACCCATCCGTCCTTACTGGACTGTGGGCTGTCTGGAAGCGGGAGTGTCCTGTGAATCATCTTTTTGCCCAGCGCGGAGCGAGAGAAGTCGTACACCTGCTGGCTAAAAAAGAAACGGGTGTTGGACAGACTGATGTATGGGAGAACTCTTAATTTCCCGGTCCTCCCTCAGCAGCTGCTAAGACGTTCCGGCGGTCAAGCACGGACCACACCGCCACCGCGGCCCTCAGGTCCCCGGAGCCTACTGCTCTGTTTCTCTGAACTCCCTGACTTCCCTGTCCTCCTCGGTCTGCGAAGACTAACGGCCCGTCTAACTTCCTCCTAATCGTCACACACAAATATGTGCCAATGCTGGACTTCTCTCCGTCTCGCGGATATGGAGAAATAACACCGAAAATCAAATTGGGCACAAAATCCTACTGAAGTTTTTCTTGAAAGCGGACGTGGGGCAGAACGCGTAAGTCTAAGCATTTAGCGGCGTTGGATGAATGAATGAGGTTCCTCTGATTTGGAAGGCCTTGTCCGAGTCTGGGAGCCCAGCATAAGAAGAGGAAACCGAAGGGAATAGTTAAATAAAAGACCGGAATACTCCAGCGGCCCCGCGCATGGAGAAAAGTCAGGGACGAACCTCCCGGTCATAGACGGTCCGGGGTTCCTTTAAGGGGAAGTGGGCGGAGCCCTGCCTTTACCCCGCCCATAGCTGAGGTGACACACGGTCCAATGAGAGGAGACGTCTGACGCGGAGCTACTTGCGTGACGTCATCACGCTCTGAGGCGCTCCGCGGGACCCGCGCGCGGAAAGTCGCGCAGCTGCCGCAAGGGGTGAATTCGGGGGAGAGAGGCGGTTCCCGGGGCGTGCCTGGAGGCGCGGTGAGTGGCCTGACCCCCGGGTAGTGCGGGGTTTGAGGATCGGTCACCCCAACGAACCCGGGCCCGGTCGGACGCACCCAGAAAGGCAGCCCCCTGGGAAGGTGTCCTGCGAAGTTGGGCGCCAGAGCTCTCCGCCAAGTCCTCTGGGCTGCAGCCGGGCTGGAGCCTTCGGGATAGGCGAGAAGGACCGGGCAGCGAGGGCCCTCGTGCACGAGCGCTGTGGAGCGCGCAGAGCTCACCTGCGAGCAGACCCTGGAGAAACTGAGGCCTAGATGACCGTGACACCTTTGTAAACGGTGTCGAGATGAGAGCTTGGACTGAGGAAACAGTGCTGATTTCAGAAGGCTGACAGAAACCGTTGCTGAACGTTAGCAGTTCGAGTAACAAAATTCATCTGGTGAGTCCTAACCACCAGCATATTCAACGTTGAAATTTGTTTTTCAGGTGACCAAAGCCACAGAATGTCAATCGTTCGTTCATCCGTCCACGCCAAATGGATCGTGGGGAAGGTCATTGGAACAGCAATGCAAAAAACAGCTAAAGTGAGAGTGACCAGGCTTGTCCTGGATCCCTATTTATTAAAGGTGAGAGACGTCCCTTCTTCCGGTGGCTTTGATAAAACACCACCATGTTCTGAGCAGAGAAAGGTCCCCATCAGTACAGATAGACCGACCATCTGCTGCAAGCCAGACACTGGGCTGATCTGTGGGTGTAACAAATTGAACTGATCGTGGTTCATTCTCAAATTCTAGTGACACATACGGTTAATTTCAACTCAGTCTGGTAACTGCGATAGTCATTCCCTGTGCAAAGTACTGAGAGCAGGGAGCAGGACATCTGTTTCTTCCCACATCGCTGAAGAAGAGCATCCTTAAGCTGAATCTCAAAAAGGCTCTTATTCAGAGGACCGGGTTTGGAGGAGCCATGATGAGTGGTTTTTGGAAGTTCTTTCAGCCATTAAAGGGTATGAGACTGTACAGGGACAACACATGGTTTGGCAACGCCAAGTGCAGAGCTTGACCCTAAGTTGGCACAAACTGTTGTTGACTGAATGCAAGAACAATGGGAGCTGGGTGACAGAGGTCTTGTATGTGGTATTCAGGGATTTCATCCTATGAGTAAAGGAAGACAGAGACATAAGGATGAGGACTGGAGATAAGGAAGTGGGTAAGAAGGCTATTACAAAAAGTCTGGGGATTCCTGGGTGGCGCAGCGGTTTGGCGCCTGCCTTTGGCCCAGGGCGCCATCCTGGAGACCCGGGATCGAATCCCACATCGGGCTCCCGGTGCATGGAGCCTGCTTCTCCCTCTGCCTGTGTCTCTGCCTCTCTCTCTATCTCTCTCTCTCTCTCTCTCTCTCTCTCTCTGTGACTATCATAAGTAAATAAAAATTAAAAAAAAAAAAATTTAAAAAAAAAAGTCTGGAATGGATATAAGGACCTGAACAGTCCTTGGAGCAATGGGAATGGAGTGAGAAAAGCAAATTTTAGAAAGAAGGGACAGGGTCCTTGATTTGTTAGATGTGCAAGGGAGGAAGAGGAAAGTGCCAGGGATGGTTCTGCATTCCAAGTTGGGTGCACAGGTAGGTAGAAATGCTCTTTGTTTTCTAGGATGAAAAACACAACAGCAGAGGGTTAAGGGTATGGGACACCAGGTGAGTTAAAGAGCGAAATAAAGTGGTATTTTATTAAACACAACAACAGCAGGGCACCTGGGTGGCTCAGTGGTTGAGCACCTTCCTTTGGCTCAGAGTGTGATCCTGGGGTCCTGGGATCAAGTCCCACATCGGGCTCCCTACAGGGAGCCTGCTTCTCCCTCTGCCTATGTCGCTGTGTCTCCATGAATAAATAAATAAATAAAATCTTTAAGATTTTATTTTATTTTATTAAGAAGAACCCCCCTTAACTGTATTTTTTTTTTTCTCCAAGTCCCAGTTTGTTTTCTGTGCATTACTTTTTCATAGCCTATACTGCATGGTCAGATCACAGATGGGAACTACTGATTTGTTCCTCTTTCTCTCAACAGTATTTTAATAAGCGAAAAACCTACTTTGCTCATGATGCCCTTCAGCAGTGCACAGTTGGGGATATTGTGCTTCTCAAAGCTCTACCTGTTCCACGAACAAAGCATGTGAAACATGAACTGGCCGAAATCATTTTCAAGGTTGGACAGGTCATAGATCCTGTGACCAGAAAACCCTGTGCAGGAACTACCTACCTGGAAAGCCCAGTCAGCTTGGAAACCACCTGCCTAACAAAAAATCTAAAAGAACTCAATAGTTCTTCAGCACAGTGAAGGAGGATTGGAAAAAGGAGCCAAAGGGAAAGATTTATAAGTTTGCTTTATGGAAAAAGAAATTTTTCTAAGTTCCAAACTGTCCAATTTCTGTTCCAGTGTTTATGGAATAGCTAAAAGTAAATGAAGTAAAGACCTTACTAAATTTTTCACCAAAGTTTAAAGTCATGTTTAAATTTCCTTTTCACTGGACATAAAGTTTCCTCTTACACTAAGTGTGCCCAGCATTCCCCTGCATTGTTTTGTAAGTTCACTGTTTTAGAAGCTGTATTTTTTTTCATTCAAAGGAATCTTGAAATTACCTTAGAATCTTTATTCGGGGAAGAAAAAAACCTTTTGATATTATGAAACCAATCAGACCACATTAGGTGAATATTTATTTTTGGTGGCATATATTTGAAATTAATTTAAATTGTTTTCTATGATTTAGCCAGTTACAAATGGAAATAACAGATTCGGGTCAGACTTTATCAGATTACAGTCTGTATTAAAAATGTTGACACATAGAAAATAAAACTTGAAAATTCTATCACTTTTCTTTCATCCTGTATTCTAGAGTAGTTTCATAGGACTGAGTGCATATAATCTGATACATTGATGAAGTTTTAGAGTTTCTCACACTGTGCACTTGAGTTAGAGAGGTTTTTTTTTTTTGAGTTGGATAGTTTCAATTTTGTTGCTGCTTTTTAATAAACTATGAACCTAGATTTTAACCTGAAGAAACAATGAGTTATATATTTCAGTTTCCTGGCTTCTAGAAACTTGGAGCATATTTCGGTGTAACTAATATGTGTATTGTACAAGCACAGGGTTTCAGCAGTAACCATAAGCACTGCCCACCCACTCAAGGCTCATAGTCTAGCAGGGGAGGCATGTGCATGTTTCTTCATAGGAGAGAGGCACTTGGTGGGTTGGGGGAAGAAATTAGGATAACTTCCCGGAAAAGGCTAGATAGTGCTTGAATGGAATCTTAAAAGAACAGTCTCCAGGCTAATAGGTGAGGGTTGTGGAAAGGGCATTCTAGGTAGTGTAAAATCCTGAAAATATGAGAGAAAGGAGCATAACCAAGGGGTTCTGCAAGCTGATGACGACTGCTGGGACATTTTGAACATGAGTGGAGCTCAGGTAGAGAAATAGGTGGAAATTATACTGTAAGTGGTTGTGGGTTTTTGACATTTTTAAAGAGAATGATATAATTAGATTCACACTCCAATAAAAGTAATAGCATCGGTGTAAAGAATGGGACTGAAAGGGGAAAGATTAGAGGGATAGAGACAGATCTGTTCAAAGATTAGTCCTAAGATCAAAACTGAACTGGGTGAGGAAAGAGGAAAAGAGGTTAGATAGATGATGTTCCAACAAGCAAAAGAGTGTCTAGGTCTCCGACAGGTGGGGTTAAATGGAACCTGTTATCCCGGAAAAAACAGGACACCTGTGCAAGCCATCTCAAAAACCTCATATTTAAAATGCTTATATATACTCTTTTTTTAAATCTTAAGATATTTTTCCTAATAATCTTGGTGTAAAAATTATGTTCCAGGAATATGCCCTGTATTTCTTTAGTGGCATTGAGTAACCTAAGCTGTACACCTGTGAGATAAGAGTACTTCCCCATCCCCTGCCCCACCAGTAAAAAGCATTGGGTTAATGGTCCTCCAGAGCAAGAGGATAGTGGAGGGAAAAATGCAGAGTAAGTGGCCTAATTCTAAGTAGCACAAAAGCAACATCAAGAAATATTTACCAAGCTTACATCTCAGGGAAAAAAAATTTTTTTCAGGAAAATATATTTTAAAGCATTGGTCTCTTAAAAAATAGCTGGGAAGTTGGGAGAATGTGTGAGAAAGTCACAAAGGGCACACCGACATCACTGGCTTGAAGAAGCTTGCTTCCTGCAGTGGAGGATTGGGACATGTACTTTCTGCTCTGGGGAAAGCTTATTTTGGCCTCCCTTTTGGGTCTAACAGCTTTCTTTCTTTCTGTCTTTCTTTCTTTTTCTTTTTCTTCTTTCTTTCAAGATTTTATTTATTTATGACAGACAGAGAGAGGCACACAGAGGGAAGAAGCAGGCTCCATGCAGGGAGCCTGACGAGGGGGGGGATCCAGGGTCTCCAGGATCATACCCCGGGCTGAAGGCAACGCCAAACCCCTGGGCCATCGGGGCTGCCCTGTCTATCCGGGTTTCTTAACCAGCTCACTAAGCATAAGCCAGTTGAGATCAGGAACCCGCTCAGCCACACAGCCTCTGGTCTCTTGTCCTGTGTCCCTTGGTCTTTTTTCTAATGGCCTCCAAGAGATATGTATGTCCCTGGTCTGGAGCAAATCCTTGCCACTCCTCCATCCTTTATGACACTTTATGTCCTCCATGATGGCTCCCTGACATTATTAACATGTTCAAATAGTCCTCCAGTCAGAAAACTCCAAAGCTGCCTTTGCCTCCAGGAAGCCCAGCTCCTGCCCCCACCCCTCTTAGGCAGAGGCCTGCCTGGATCACAGAGACGTCCCAGCTTTGCAGTCCTGAGGGCAGTTTCCTCTTGGCCTCCGCAGATTTGGACTGCCCTCCAAATGCTCCCCTCAGGCTGGGGCCTATTCCTTGTTTCTCCCCCTTCTCTCACTGACTCCCTTTCTGCCTAACTTGTCTTGGTTGCAGCTTTCAAGGTTATATTTGTGGCTTTTATCTTACCCAGGATACATTTTCCCTAAACCATGCCATCATGACCTGCTTCTTGGCCTGAGATGCCCTCCCTTCCATGGGTCAACTCGTGTCCCCTCAGTGCCCTCTCTCATGTCGCCTCTTGTGAGCCTCTTCCTGCCAACACTTGACACACTCGGCCAGTTGTTGGTTCATATCCTGCCCTAACAGATGGGGGTGGCAGCACCAACCAAGGTTGGGATGAACGGGAACAATGTAGTCCCTAGACCACGAGATAACTCCAATATGTTTACATCCAGAATGATTCTTTTTAATTTAAATTCAATTTGCCAACATATAACACCAGTGCTCATCCCATCAAGTGCCCTCCTTAGTGCCTGCGACACAGTTATCCCATTATTCCCATCCACCTCCCCTTCTGCAACCCTTTGTTTCCCAGAGTTAGGAGTCTCTCATGGTTTGTCTACCTCTCTGATTTTTCCCACTCAGTTCCCCTCCTTTCCCTTATAAGGAGTTTCCCTCCTTTCCCTTTCACTATTTCTTATATTCCCCATATAAGTGAAACCATATGATGTTTGTCCTTCTCCGATTGACTTACTTCACTCAGCATAATACCCTCCAGTTCCATCCACGTCGAATCAAATGGTGGGTGTTCATCCTTTCTGATGTCTTCCATTGTATACATACAGCATATCTGCTTTCTCCATTCATCTGTGGAAGGACATCGAGGCTCCTTCCACAGTTTGGCTATTGTGGACGTTGCTGCTATAAACATTGGGATGCAGGTGTCCTGGGTTTCACTACATCTGTATCTTTGGGGTAAATTCCCAGCAGTGCAATTGCTGGGTGTAGGGTAACTAACTATTCTTAACTCTTTGAGGAACCTCCACACAGTTTTCCAGAGTGGCTGCACCAGTTCACATTCCCACCAACAGTGCAAGAGGGTCCCCTTTCTCCGCATCCTCTCCAACATTTGTGGTTTCCTGTCTTGTTATTTTCGTCATTCTCACTGGTGTGAGGTGGGATCTCATTGTGGTTTCGATTTGTATTTCCCTAATAAAAAGCAATGCGGAGCATTTTCTCACATGCTTGTTGGCCATGTGTATGTCTTTAGAAAAATTTTTGTTCATATCTTCTGCTCATTTCATGACTGGACTTATCAAATTCAGCACCCAAGCAACGAACAATCCAGAATTTTTTTTTTTAAAGATCTTATTTATTTATTCACGAGAGACACAGAGAGAAAGAGAGAGAGGCAGAGACACAGGCAGAGGGAGAAGCAGGCTCCATGCCGGGAGCCCGACGTGGGACTCGATCCCAGGACCCCAGGGTCAGGCCCTGGGCCGCAGGCGGCGCTAAACCGCAGAGCCAGTACTGTACAGTAACGTCTGCTCATATTTCTCCTGCGCAGGCGGGTCAGGACACCCAGCTTCTTCCGCAGCGGGCGATGTCCTCTCCTGCTTCGCCGTCAGTTGCCCCTGGCGGCCACGCCCTCAGCCCCCAGCCCCGGCGGGCCGAGCCCCGCCCCGCCCCGCCCCACTCGGCGGGCCCCGCCCCGCCCCACCCCCGCCTCGGCGGGCCCGGCCGGGGGAGGGGTCGCGGTGGTGGCCGTGGGGCGGCGGCGGCGGCAGCGGCGGCGGCGTCGGCGTCGGCGGCGTCAGCGGCGGCCCGCGCGGCGGGAGCCCAGGCGCCAGAGCAAGATGGCGGCGCGAGTTGTGCAGGCCTGTGGAGCGGCCTGGGCCGGCGGCGTCCTGCGGCGGGCCGCTCCCTGCAGCCTGCAGCCTGTGCTCCGGTGAGCAGCGCTGCCCTCCCGGGACCGGCCGCGGAGTGGCCGCCAGGGCGGAGGGCGCGGGTCCACGGCCCGCCAGCGCTCCCTTGAGCAGGCCCCGGGCAGCGGGGGCCGGGGCGGGGCGCGTGAGGGCCTCGGCACAGTCAGAGCGCTGCCCCGGCCGGCCGTGCTCAAGGTCACGGCGGGGACGGCGCCCGGTGCCCAGGCCACGTCCGCGCGCCGTGTGGGCCTGGCCTGTGGGACCTTGACCCGGCGCGACCCAGGCCCTGGGCTCGGCATCCGGCTGCCCGCGGGCGCCCAGGGCGGGCTGTGCGCAGGGCCTGGGGTCCGCTCTGCGAGTGGCGCCGCGGACAGCACCGAGCTCCAGGGGGGAGAAGAGCGCCTGCCGGTGAGCCCCGGGAGCGCGGGGGCGTCGCGGGTGGGCTCGGCGCTGCCGGCCGTCGGAGTGGGGTGGAGCAGTAGGTGACGATCAGGAAGGTTTTACAAGTCATCAGCCCCAAGTAGGCCTTGGGTTCAACTTTAGACTTTTTCTAACCTCTGTGGATTAAATATTCGGCTCTCTTGAATTCATCCCTCTGACACATCCATGCCCTGTTTTCCATCAAAAACCAAGCTCCTACTGACTTACATAGATTTGCTTTCTTGCTTTCTTTACATTTGTCACTTAAACGTTATCTGTGGTTTAATAACGAGCCTCTAGAACTAAATTCAGTTGCTGCTTAACAAAAGAGTAAAGGGACTGCCTGTTCTTTAAACACTTATTATGGGCCAGAGAGTTTATTTAATTTAATCCTAGTACCAATCTTAAGGAAGTAACAGGATCTGCATTTTATAGATGAGACGTAACCTCCATGGAGGTGAGACATCCAGCTGGAAAAGGCATTTGAACTCAAGTTTATCAGGCTTCAGGCCTGGCACCCTTCCCTCCCTAGGACTAATGTCCACCTTGTGTTTCCAAATTTTTTTTTTTTTTAAGATTTATTTATTTATGATAGACACAGAGAGAGAGAGAGAGGGAGGCAGAGACACAGGCAGACGGAGAAGCAGGCTCCAAGCACTGGGAGCCCGATGTGGGATTCGATCCCGGGTCTCCAGGATCGCGCCCTGGGCCAAAGGCAGGCGCCAAACCGCTGCGCCACCCAGGGATCCCCCTTGTGTTTCCAAATTTGATGTTTATGTTTCCAAGTTGATGAACAAATCAACCTTTTATTTTCATTCTGTTACTGAGCATCTGCTGTGTCTTATTTTTTTTCACACAGGTGATAAGAAACTGTGAAATTTATATTTTCTTTTTTCCAAAAAGACCCAGCATATTCACCTATAGATCCCATAGTCACAAAACTAGTAAACTGGAGATTTGGACCTGGGTCTGCCCAGTACCCCCACTTCTTGTGAAACTGAAGCACAACATGTCAGCTCTTGGATTACTCTCTCAGGCCCCTTGTATCTTTTGACTGCCTTAACTGTAGATGTTCTTTAGGCCTCAGTCTAGACCCAATTAATTCACTGCTTCTACAAATACTGAATGTATATGAATGTATATGTCTTTGAAGTTTTGTGGAACTCAGCATAATAGTCATGGTCACTATGCCCAGCAAGCCATATGGCAGAGGTAAAAACCCATACAGACTTAAAGATTGAGGTAGTGGTGTGAGAGAACATCAGGGAACCTACCACATGAAATCATGGAAGGCCTCTCCAAGAAGCTGCCATTGAGCTGCAGCCTGAAGGGTCAGTGCGCAGGAAAGCCCTGACTGGGAAGGAGTGAGGCATACCAGCAAGCTCCAGAAAAGCCTAGGAAGGGGAGCATAGTAAAGGGAAGAGAGGCTAGAAGACAGGTGGCAGGGAGCAGTAGCCCCATAATTCCAGGCCTTGCAAGCCATTTTAGAGAGTTTGGAATTTATACTGAAAGCCATGGAAGACATTTAAAGATATAAATTCTAGTGTGACAGGATCTGGCCTGTGTTTTTAACATACCAATCTGATTTGGAAAGCAGACAGAATCAAGGGTTGTGGCCAACTGGGCAGATGCTGGTGCCATTTCCCGAAAGTCCCTTGTTCTACAGGCATATGAGTGCCCATAATGTGCCAGGCGCTGTTGGGAAATATCAGTGAATAAAGTTGTTGCCATCTGGGAGCTTGCTCCTAATTCAGAGAAGGAAGAACAGGAAGGAAGAATCCAGAGCACTTCTGAACCTGGTAAAGTTGGAAATGGCTGTGAGCTATTCAAATGGAAAGGTATTTGGCCTATTTGATCTATTTGACTCTTCAAAGGAGATGTCTGGACTACACGTTACATTTAGGAGTTGTCAGTATATAGGAATGCTAAATGTTGATAGATATGTATGTTTTGTTATACTGTTTTGCATTTAATTGAAAATTTTCTTAATAAAACATTATTCATAGGAATGGATGAGATTGCTTGAAGAGTGTGGATAGAGAAAGGGCTGAGAAACAGGCTTTGAGATGTCAACATCCACAGGCTAGCCACATTATGGAAAGAGCCCAGATGTCTGTCCACCAATGAATAGATAAAGAAGATGTGGTATATATGTACAATGGAATATTAGTGATCAAAAAGAATGAAATCTTGCCACTTGCAACATGGAACTGACGTGTATTATTGTAAGCAAAATAAGTCAGAGAAAGACAAATATGATTTCAGTCATATGTAGAATTTAAGTCACAAAACAGGGAAGAAAAAATAAAGTGAGATACAAACAGGCAAACCATAAAAGACTCAGATATGGAGAACAAAAAGGGATGGGCATTAAGGAGGGCACTTGTTGGGATGAGCACTGTGTTAGTTATATGGAAGTGATGAATCACTTAATTCTACTTTTGAAACCAGTACTACAATTGAATGAAATTAAAACAACTTTCCCAGGCTAAATGTAGGAAGGAGAGGGAGCAAGGGAATGTGGGAAAGCCAATGAGGTTGCTGTTTGTGGCAGTGCCCAAAGGGAGGTATTTCAAGGAGGTGGTGGCCAGCTGTGCCAGATGTTGCTAAAAAGTAAAGATGACAGAAGACTGGATTTGCCCATAGGGATCCGTGTGTGACCTTGCAAGAGGGATTTCAGAAGGGAAGGATGCTGTCTTCCCAGGAGATATATGCTAGCACCTCTTACCTAGCTCTGCTCAGTTACAGGCCTGGAGTTGCATTTGCTTCGTGGACATTGCACTAATGTCCTGCTTGAGATGCTTACTGTACCCAGAATTTAACTCATCTGCCTCCTGCAGAGCCTGCCTGTTCTTCCTGGGTTCTCTCTCAAGTACTGGCCCGTCTTCCATTTCGTGGCCGCAGGCCCACCATCTCCCAGCTAGACACTTGCCAGATCTGTCAGTTCTACCTCCAGCATGTCTTGGCTCTGCCTTCTCTCTCACCATCTCCCTGGTTCCCTTGCCTAACTCTTGGCAACACTTGTCTGGAGTCCCATGAAGAGTGAGGACTTGAAGCTGTTGGTGAAGGGGGCAACTAAAGAATTCTGAGCAGAACTTTTTCCTATAGGAAGATGTCCAATACATAAACCTGGGCTGGGTACTGCTCCCTTTTCTTTCCCATCCCATCCCACCCTTGCCAAGGAAAACTTATAACAGTTTGGGAACAACTGGAGATAGTTTAATGTATGAAGGGGACATTAGAATTATTCTTTTCCTCAGATGTGAGCATTGTACCATGGTTTTGTCTTTATTCTCAGGAGGTGCATGCTGAAGCATTTAGGGATAAAGTACTGTCATGTCTATACTCTGCTTTCAAATAGTTTGGTAAAAATAAGGAAATCTATATAGAAAATTTAAAATGATAAAATGTCACTTTTTTCACCTACGTGCAGGATATAGAAGTCTTTATTATACTGTTCCTTTGTCTTTGTGAAGTTTTTTTTTTAAGAGTTTATTTATTTGAGTGGGGGCAGGGAGGGAGAAGGATACCTCCCACTGAGCAGGGAGCCCAGCGTGGGGCTCAATCCCAGGACCCTGAGATCATGACCTGAGCTGAAGGCAGATGCTTAACCAACTGAGCCATCCTGGCGCCGCTTCGTACAATTTTTAAAAATAAAAGGGGATAGTTCTCTGAAGAGGAGAGGAGGTTTGTTGGGGTAGCAGGAAGGTTGGTGGTGAGGAGGAGAGTCACATAATGACTGCTTTCATGCAGCTGCCTCTCTCCCCCTCACCTCCAGCTATATTCACATACTCCTGGCTTTGGCAGGTATGGTTCTGCTTCCTCTCATGGGCATCCACCTGACAAGTGTTCCTCATCTTTCAAGTTTTCAGTTCAACATGTGCTTCTTCAGAGAATTGGTTCATGTCTCCTCCAGGCCAACTTAGACTCCGTTTCCTCCGCCCCCCACCCAGCACAGCCACTACCTTCTGTGTCCATTGAGGAGCTTATCTCACGTTGGGCTGTGATCTTGGTTGTCTTTCTGCTCCCACCAGCAAACTGAGCTCTGTGAAGTCAGGGCCAAGGATATTCATCTTTACATCCACAGCCTAGCCCAGTGCTTGGCACAGGCACTGCACCGTCAATAGTGTTTGGCGCTCAAATGAATGAAGTCCATTTCACCACTGCTGCCTCATCCTGTGGTGTCTGGTAAATTTATTTCTCATCTGTGATTTGCTCCAACTAAACCACAATACTGTCTAGACACCGAATCAGGACCCGTGTCTTCTTTTTCACCTCAGGAATATCTTTTGAAGGTATTTCTTCCCTTTCCTTCCTACTCCCATAACCGTAATCCAGGACTCTCCTTTGGTCCATCCAGTGAATATTGAACGCCTCCTGTGCCTGGCACTGCTGGACAGGGCCACCAGGAGGAAGCCCAGAAGCCACTCTCTGGGCCTTTATTGTTGCAGTCTACCTACCACACCACTACCAGGCTGCTTTTCACACCTAGATCTTTTTTTTTTTTTTTTTTTTACCTAGATCTTTTTTGAAAACGTGTTAGCATTGCTGGCTGCTGGGTATGGTGCACAAGAGCCTAACCACCCTGCCCCCTTGCCTTTCTGTTCTTTCTCCCACTATCTTCCCACACCCGGTTCTCCTGCCTTACTGAACTCTTTGCTATTCCAGAAATATGCCAACAGTTTCACGGACTCCATGCCCCTGAACATGTTCCCTTTGACTGGAATTATTGCCTGCTTTGTCCACCTGTCTGTGTTGTCCTCTTAAGACAGAGCCAGAATGTCTCCCCTGGCATTCCTCTCTCTCCTTACAAGCCAAGCCAGTGGTCCAGTGGTGCATCCCCATGAGCTCCCACTGTGTGTGTGTGTGTGTGTGTGTGTGTGTGTGTATTTTAAGTTTACAGTATCTGAGACCACTCTGGGTGTTTACTGGTTATTTCCTGAGACTAAATAGGCAAGGCGTCTATCTATCTCATTCACCGTTATATCCACAGAACCTGGTACATAATGCTTATTTTTTTAAAGATTTATTTATTTATTTTAGAGAGAGAGAGAACATGAAGGGGAGAGGAAGAGAGAGTCTCAAGCAAACCCTGAGCTGAGTGTGGAGCCCGACGTAGGGCTTGATCTCACCTGAGATTATGACCTGAGCTGAAACGAAGTCAGACACTTAACCACTTGCGCCACTCAGGTGTCCCATGGCACATAATATTTATTCTACTTAAAGTCTGATGTTTTGTGGGGCACCTGCTGGCTCAGTTGGTAGAGCATGCAACTCCTGATCTCTCCAGCCCCCAAGTTGGTTGTAAAGATTACTTAAAATCTTTGAAAAACAATAAAAATAAAATTTGATGTAATGTAGAATGTGCTACTCCCTACCTCTTCACCCTCTGTGAAGTGGGATACAACATTTGTATGATGTTACAAAGACTACTGATGGTGCTGTTTGTCCTTCTCAGTGAAGAACCCCAGCCCAGATCTTATCACCCTGACAGCTGTTGGCACAGCTGCTCGGTTCTCTTCCATGATTCAGCTTGGACAGCTAGATGGACAGGGCACGTTAGGCAGCTTTGGTCACTTGACACTGAAAAGATTTCACAGTTTGACCATCAACTGGGGTCAGTGCAGGACTGGACTGTTTTTTATTTGTCGAGACAATTGCTACTCAGGTCAACAAGCAAACAGCACTCGGATTGTGTGTCCATGCTGCTATTTCTTAGGCTTATCTGTAGATTACAGTGTTTCCATATCCCTTACCTCATTTTACCCATCTTAAAGTAAATTTCTTTGGTGTTATTAAAACCTGGGAGAATGCTCAAATGGGGAGATTTATGTTTGGGGGGATCCCTTATTAGAATATTTTGAACTTTATAGTTAGATCTGGGTTCATATTTTCATTTTGCCACTTCTTAAATCATGTCATTTAAATTCTCTGAGCCAAGCTTTAGAATGTGGTAATAACCTCTCTTGCTAGACTGTACTGTGGATTGAATGAGATGACATAGAGAAGCTACCTAATTCAGTGCCTAACAGGAAGTATTTATTAATTTGTAACCCCCTTAAATTGTAAAGAGGAGGAAAAAATTACTTTGAGATCTTGCCCCTTCCAAATTTAGTTTGCCAATATACCTATGTGTCTATCCTATAAAAGACTCTCTAAACATGCACTTTTATAGCTGACTTGTAAGTATAAAAGTATTATATGTACAGAGGCTATACAATGAAAAGAAAAAACTCTACTCCCACCCCATGCCCAGTCACATTCCCCAGATGTCACTACTATTGACAGTTCATGTTGTGTATTCATGGTACTGTTCTGTACCTGTTTTTTCCACATAATTTATTTCAGAAATATCAACATATCAATGCATGTAGATCTAATTTATTCTTTTTAGTGATATCATTCTATTCTGATTTGGGATATTTCAAATTGAGTTGACCAGTCCCTGTTAATGGATATCTAAATTGCCTATACCAGGAAAAACCTGGAAACAAGGTACTAATAAATGTTCTCAGTTTATAGGGTATTAGATGTCATAGAAATTAAATATCTGTATATATACCTGCTGATGCATGTCTGCATTTCTGGAAGTATCCATTAAAAACTTACTAGTGGGGATCCCTGGGTGGCGCAGCGGTTTGGCGCCTGCCTTTGGCCCAGGGCGCGATCCTGGAGACCCGGGATCGAATCCCACGTCCGGCTCCCGGTGCATGGAGCCTGCTTCTCCCTCTGCCTGTGTCTCTGCCTCTCTCTCTCTCTCTCTGTGACTATCATAAATAAATAAAAATTAAAAAAAAAAATAAATAAATAAAAAAAAAAAAATAAAAACTTACTAGTGGTTGCTTTGGTGAATATTTGTTATTTTAAATGAAATTCCCTAATGCTGATATTTTTAGAAACTTTAATTGTACCCCTTTCTTATAATAGTTATTCCTATTTCTTATAATAGTTATTCCTAAGCTCTTAAAATTTATGTAGACCCCCCTCCCCAATTTTTAAACACAGTTTCTGTCTAGTGAACTTAAAAAATAAAATAAAAAACTGGAATTATATAGTCTCATTAACAAATCTTAAGACTTTTTACTTTGTATATCACTAATTTTATATGCTTACCCTTGTGTTTCATGGTATTATTAAGCAAATATCTAAAAATAAATCTTTAAAAGATTTAAATTGGCAAAATGTGTTTGTTTTTATTTGTTTTTTTATTTTTTTAAGATTTTATTTATTCATAGAGACAGAGAGAGAGAGAGAGAGAGAGGCAGAGACACAGGCAGAGGGAGAAGCAGGCATCATACAGAGAGCCTGACATGGGACTCGATCCAGGGTCCCCAGGATCATGCCCTGGGCTGCAGGCGGCGCTAAACCGCTGCGCCACCGGGGCTGCCCTGTTTGTTTTTATTGACATAAATTTTACCCTGGTCATTATGGAGAATTGCCTTCAGAATTTATTTATTTATATAATCAGAATGAATTGAAAAGAGAAACACCGTATGGTTTGAGGTTTTGCTAAAAAGCTAATAATTTTATGTATAATTTATTGCTTTTTTTTTTTTTTTAAAGAAACACATCTTTATTTATTTTTTTATTTATGATAGTCACAGAGAGAGAGAGAGAGAGAGGCAGAGACATAGGCAGAGGGAGAAGCAGGCTCCATGCACCAGGAGCCCAATGTGGGATTCGATCCCGGGTCTCCAGGATCGCGCCCTGGGCCAAAGGCAGGCGCCAAACCGCTGCGCCACCCAGGGATCCCTAATTTATTGCTTTTAATCAAAAAAGTAGATTTAAGAACTTCAGTTTTTAACCTTTCACCATATATCAGGTGCTGTCCTAACTGCTTTAAGCGATTTTACTAGGGGACTAAATATGTACTTAAAAATATGCAAAAGTAAAGGCACAGCATAAGGAATACAGTCATTGATATTGTGAGAGCAATGTAACCAGATAAGAGCTACACTTGGTGAAAATAGCATAATGAATAAAACTTGTCAAATCACTAAGTTGTATAGCTGAAACTAATGTAACATGGTATATCAATTGTGCTCAAATTTTTTTAAAAATGTGTATTTATATATATATATATATACACACACACACACAAGCAAAAAAACAGTACAGACATATGAGTAAAGCCATGTCTCTCCTGCCTTAACTCTCTATCCCTCCCTGAGGGATACCACCATTAACACTTTCTTAATTCTAATAAATTTTAGCATATATTAAAAGCAATGTGTAAGAATGTCCAACTTGTTTTTACAAATATCACTTAGAACTATTTATTTTTGTCCTGTACTTACAAGAAAAATTGCATGTACAGTACTACTATTAACTTACTTTACCTGTTTAATGAGTTTGCTGCTTTTTAATCTTTGAAGGATTGAAAAAGTACTCTTTTATATTAATTGATTATTGTAGAAAACATTTTATTGATAATATTATGTTTGTGTATTTTATGTTTGCAGATTTGTAAGCTTACATCATTCAGAAGTCTTTTTATTTGGTATTAGCTATTTGTTTTTATCTGGTTTTTAGCGAATACCAATGATTGGTTTTTAAAATTAAAAGAACTTAAAAAACAAAGAACATCTTAGGAGAAAATTGTAATGTTTGTTGATTTTTTTTTTTTTGCAAAAAAAAAAAAGGCTATTAACATTTGAAATGTAGTATTATTTCTAAAGCACCATAGTTGAATAAGCATAGGAATTTTTGTATTGTTGTAATGTAGAATGCACAAGTTCATCTCATAAAGCATTGGGGAATTTGCATCTTCTGAGAGTTTTTCTTCCCTCTTCTTTAAATTCTTTAAATTCTTTTCTTCCCTCTTTCTTTAAATTCCAGGTCCTCTTCCTTAATACCTGGGGTCACTCTCCCTTTTCTTCTTACATTGCTTTGTAGTATCTGTAGCCTTAGCAGGCCTGATAAGCAAGTTGGAAATAGTCTGTAGAAAATCATGTAATGTTTCCTTAGAAAACCTCCAGAAAAGGCTCATACCAGCCTGTCAGCATCCCAACCTAAGATTAGAATTATGATTATGCTGTAATAGGCCTGGACAGAGACAATGGCCATCAGTTACAAAAGGGAATATACAGAGAGAATGGGCACAGACTCAAAAGGCTGCATCTACATTATTCTATAAACAAGACATTCTGGATAAAGCAAACCCATAGGGACATAGAACAGATCAGTGGCTGTTAGCAGTTGGAAATGGGGAGAAGTGTTAGTTACAAAAGGAGTGGGAGATACAAGTTTCCAGTATGGAATGAATAAGTCACTGGTATGAAAGGTACAGCACAGGGAACATAGTATGTAGTGTTCTAACAGCCTTGTGCCTGATGGTAGCTACACTTGTGGTGAGCACAGTGTAGCATATAGACTTGTTGAATCACTGTGTTGTACACATAAAACATGTAACAATGTTATCAACTATGCTTCAATTTTTAACAACCAAAAAAAAGGAATTTTAGGCAGTGAAGGAACTGTTCCATATCTCACTATGATGGTGGTTAGAAAATTGTGCATTTGCCAAACTTGTAGAACTGTATGCCAAAAAAAGAGTAAATTTCACTCTATATATAAATCTGAATTAAAATGAGGAAGATAAAAGGACACAGCTTGTCATTTGATTGTGATTATATAAGATTAGACAATAAGTCTCATCCATGTTCTAGTTTTTTTTAATTGAAGTGTAGTTGGCATACAATATTATCTAAGTTTCATATATAACTGAGTGATTCCACATTGATCTACATTATGAAAATTATTACAATATTATCAACTATTCCCTATGCTATATTTTTTCATCAGATTGTTTTTTGGTGTTGAGTTATATGAAGTTCTTAATATATTTTGGACATTAACCCCTCATTATATAGATCTTTTTATGAATATCTTCTCCCATTCAGACTTTTTATTTTGTTGATGATTTCCTTTGCTGGGAAAAAGCTTTTTAGTTTGATGGAGTCTTACTTGAGATTTTGTTTCCCTTGACAAAGAGAAAAAAACAAAAAAATATATATATATATATATATTGTTAAGACTGATGTCTAAGAGTTTACTGCCTATGTTTTCTTTTAGGAGTTTAATGGTTTCAGATCTTACATTTAGGTATTTAATCCACTTTGAGTTTATTTCTGTATATGGTCTAAGAAAGCGGTCCAGTGTCATTCTTCTGCATGTGGTGAAACTCTTCCAATCCATAAGCAAGGAATATCTTTCCATTTATTAGCCTCATATTCAGTTTGTTTCATCAGTGTCTTATAATTTTCAGAGTGCAGGACTTTCACCTCTGTGGTTAAATTTATTCTGAGATATTTTATTCACCCAGGCTCTAATTTTTTAAAATCTTGTTTAGGTTATATATACCTACCCTATAAAAGACTCTAAGCATATACCTTGAGATATTTTTGCCAATTTTTAAGTATAAAAATAGGTATATGGAAAATTGTCAAATAGTCCAGAAGGCTATGTAATGAAAAGAAAAAACTCTACTCCCAACCCATGCCCAGTTCATATTCCCCAGATGTCACTACTATTGACAGTTTACTTTGTGTATTTATGGTAGTGTTCTGTACCTGCTTTTTCCACATAATTTATTTCAGAAATATCAGCATACCAGTGCATGTAGATTAGTAGAAATTCAATTATAAGGTGAAAATTAAAAATTATGTGTCAATAAAATTTGTATTCTTAGGTTTTTGTTAGAGTTAAGCCTGATTCTAAAGTTAATTGAGTTCAGGGGTAAAATAGCGTTTTAATTTTTTTTAAGATTTCATTTATTTATTTGAGAGTGAGAACAAGTTGGAGGAGAGTGAGAGGGAGAAGCAGACTCCCTGCCAAGCAAGGAGCCCGACTCTGGGCTTGATCCCAGGACCCCAAGACTATGACCTGTGGTGAAATCAGATACTTAACCAACTGAGCCACACAGAGTGCTCCAATATAATTTTTTAAAGAAAGAATCTAGGGGATCCCTGGGTGACTCAGCAGTTTGGCGCCTGCCTTTGGCCCAGGGCGTGATCCTGGAGTCCTGGGATCGAGTCTTGCATTGGGCTCCCAGCATGGAGCCTGCTTCTCCCTCCTCCTGTGTCTCTGCCTCTCTCTCTCTCTCTCTCTCTCTCTGTCTATCATAAATAAAATAAATCTTTTTAAAAAAAATTTTTAAAGAAAGAATCTATTTCATTTTCCCTGTATATTTTCCCTTTTATTGTTAAGTGCATATAACATAGAACTTACTATTTTAGTCATATTTAAGTATACAATTTAGTAGTAGCATTAAGTAAATTCACACTGTTGTACAACCATTACAACCATTCATCTCTAGAACTCTCACTTTCCCAAACTCTGTGCCCATTAAACAGTTACTCCCCATTCTCCTCTCACCTCAGCCCCTAGCAACCACTATATTACTTTCTTTCTCTATGAACTCAACTACTCTAGGTTACCATATGTATTTTTTCTAGGTCAGAAATTGCTTTGGAGCAGGGAAAAACACATAGCAAAAATGGCAAAGATAAACATGAACTCTGTAAAAAGATGTTCAGCATCACAGTCGTCAGGGAAATGCAAATCAAAAGTACAGTGAATATCACCTATGTGTCAGAATGGCTATTATCAAAAAGATAAAAAATAACAAGTGTTGGCAAGGATGTGGAGAAAAGGGAACCCTTATGCACTAGTGGTGGGAATGTAAATTGGTTCGGCCGTTGTGGAAAACAATATGGAGGGGTCCTCAAAAAATTATTAGAAACATAAAGAGGAGTGGAAGGTACAGGGCTTCCAGTTATGAATAAGGCACAAGGATGAGGGGTACAGCCTAAGGAATATAGGGAAAAAGAAAAATACCATACAATCTAGTAATTCCACTACTGGGTATTTAACTAAAGAAAACAAACTCATTTAAAAAGATACATGCACCCATATATTTATTGCAGCATTATTTACAATAGCCAAGATATGGAAGCAACCCAAATGTTTATCAATAGATGAATGGATAAAGAAGATATGGTATGTATATACACAATGGAATATTACTCAGCCATAAAAAAGTAAGATCTTTCCATTTGTGACAACATGGGTGGAACTGAAGGGTATTGTGCTAAGTAAAATAAAGAGAAAAACAAATACCACACAATTTCACTTATATGTGGAATCTAAAAAACAAATAAACAAAGAAACCAGCTGTTAAATGTAGAAACAAACTGGTGACTACCAGAGGGGAGGTAGGATGAGGAGATCGGCAAAGTAGGATTAAGAGGTGCAAACTTCCAGGGGCACCTGGGTGGCTCCATTGGTTAAGTGTCCAATTTTGGCTCAAGTCATGATCTCAGTCGCGAAGTCAAGCTCCAGGTCGGGCTTTGCACTGGGCATGGAGCCTGCTTGGGATTCTCTCTCTCGCCCTCCCCCCCTTCAAATAAATGAATAAAATCTTAAAAAAAAAAAAAATGCAAACTTCCAGTTATAAAGTAAGTCACAGAGATGAAAAAGTAAAGCATGGGCAATATAGTCAATAGTACTGTGGTAATGCTGGATGATGACCGATGGTACCTGCACTTATGTATAACTGAATCAGTATGTTGTACACCTGAAAACATTGTATACCAACTATAGTTATAACTTTTTTTTTTTTTAATTTTTATTTGTTTATTATAGTCACACAGAGAGAGAGAGAGGCAGAGACACAGGCAGAGGGAAAAGCAGGCTCCATGCACCGGGAGCCCGACATGGGATTCGATCCCGGGTCTCCAGGATCGTGCCCCGGGCCAAAGGCAGGCGTTAAACTGCTGCGCCACCCAGGGATTCCCCCTAGTTATAACTTTAAAACAAAAAAAAAAAATTGCTCTCTTAGGAGAAACACAAGTTACATCTTTTATAGTTTGCTCCTGCTGTTTATATTGCATGCTATCCTAACAGAGAATTTTGCATACCCCAGGTTCTATAACAATGCGTAGAATAGGTGCTCAAGGAGTGTTTGCTAAATGGATTGCTTTTACGAAAACAATGTACTATGTGACATTATCTCAAGATCCTAAAATCTTCATACCACTAATGAGACTCAAATTTTTATATTTTGTTATTCCATAGGAGATTGACATCCTCCAATAATAGACCTCGAGAAGACAGCTGGTTAAAATCCTTATTTGTCCGGAAAGTTGATCCAAGAAAAGATGCTCACTCTAATCTCCTGGCCAAAAAGGAAACAAGCAGTCTATATAAATTGCAGTGTGAGTGATAGGTTTGCTATCTTCATAGTTGACTTTTTTCCCTTTGTTCATAAGTTTATCGTTGAATTTTCTTTTGTTTCAGTTCACAATGTTAAACCGGAATGCCTAGAAGCATACAACAAAATTTGGTGTGTATACCAGACTATACTTTACTTGGGGAAAATTAACAATTTGAATATTTGTTGGTTCAGCTAACACTTGACAGCAGAGTGAGATCTTTGATCCCTCTTCTTGAAGCTGAATGTTCAGAGGCTCTTCAATTGAGCTTTGTGTGGGATTGCCAAGGACATTTTGATTTTAAGGACTCACACGGCTAACTCATCACATAAGTTCTCAGACGTTAGAATGTTTCAGCCTCTTAAGGTTGGAAGCAGATACCTTGTAAGGCCATCTAGTCCATCTACTCATCCGTGCTTGAGTCCTTTCTGCAGATCTTCATGACTGCCTGTGTTTAAGTACATTCATACATTCCATCTCTGGACAGCTTTTAGTGTTAGGAATTAGAACTCACACCCTGGTGACCTCCATTGTTTCCAGCTTTACTCCTGAGTAAAACTCCACATAAAAGTCCTATATGTATTTGAATATAGCCACCATTTCTTCTCAAATCTTCCAGTTACCAAGATTAAAGTCCCATTGGCAGATTCCCAAACAATAATGAGATCCATATGCTCTTACAGAATTTGTAAACTTCAAGACTAAAGAGAGAATTAAGTGCATTTGTTCTCATTTAAGGTAGCAAATTGTATTTTAATGATTGATTTTGAGCAAGTATCATTTAAAAGCATTTTTTTTACCTTTCTTATCTGCTACCTTCATGAAAAAGCAAATGATTTTGTCACCAGAATCAGTATAATTTTCAGATGCAAAAATCTTTTGTTATTTTGGGAGGTGATTCGTGAAATATAACATTAGCATAGAGTTTCTTAATCACCTCAACACAAGTTCTTTTTATTTAAAAATGTCCTAAGACAAAGCAGATCTTATTTCTAAATCTTTTTTCCTAAAATGAAATTTCTTGTCCGTGGTAATGTTTCCCTGGATTATCTTTCTTGTCCTGTTTGTATCACTTCATCTCCTGTCTCAGATTTTCATTTCCTGTCTGTTCATATTTCCATTCAGATGTCTTTCTCTGTCTACCTCAACATTAGAATCACCTGACTCTTCTCACATATGTCACTCACCATGGTTTTATTTAACCTTTTCCTTAGTCCTATGCAATTGGTGCATTCTTCATTTGATATGCATTTTGATTCGTTTCATCTCCTTCTCCATCTCCCTCTCCCAGCTGGTTAAGCCCCATTTCTAAGTAGCATCCATTTTGACTGCCTTCTTGGCCTCAAGGCTGTACCTGTACCAATCCATTACTTAGAAGTTTGTCAAATTGATCTCCCTGAGTCTGCTTTCCCTGCATCATGTTTTTTTCTTTTCTCTGATACTTTCAGCAGCTCCCAGTTTCCAGTATATAAAGACTTAACTCCTGCCTGGTTTTTAGGGGCCCAATGATGAGGTTCTGCCCAGCGCATCCAGTTCTGAGTACAAGTACTACCTGCCTCACAGCTGTCATTCATGTAAGGCCAGGGTTTCCCAGAGCAGCTTTGGAATCCCCAGCAAAGAAGATATGCCTTCGTATTGGTGAAAAACCTGGGCCCCATCATCAGGCCCCAGCCCCTTTCTGGACTCCACGTGGGTCATCTGTACAGGTTTTCTTCTACACTGGCTCCCATTCAGGGTTGTCATGACAAAAAAGGAAATCCATTTCCAATAACTTCACATAATCCATTTTTCCCCACCCCTGATTTCTATCAGTCCCATGTTATTTCTAATATTAATCTTTTTGACCCAGTACGATGATCACACCATATGTATTTTTTGAAGGGTGGCATTTCACCCTTCAAAATGTGGTCATTAGGGGATCCCTGGGTGGCTCAGCGGTTGAGCATCTGCCTTCAGTCCAGGGTGTGATCCTGGGATCCGGGATCAAGTCCCATGTCGGTTTCCCCACAGGGAGCCTGCTTCTCCCTCTGTCTGTGTCTCTGCCTCTCTCTGTGTGTGTCTCTCATGAATAAATAAATAAAATCTTTTAAAAAAAATGTGGTCGTTGTACTGGGTCATAAACATGTATGGGTTTTCATTTAGCTAGACATTAGAGACGATTCTGAGCTTTTCTCTCTTAACTGCATGTGCACTCAGTTCTGGTGGCCCAGCTCTGGTAGTGATCACTCACTTAATTGGCACTCAGTGTCAACAAATAGTTGGAACAGGTTCCATTTCTGACCCTTGAAATCCTTTTGCATTTATTGTTGAATCTGTACTGTACATAATTTTTCTCTTCAAAAAGTATGTATGTTTAGATTTTATTTTGGGATGGCAGTTATGGCTTTTCCTTTTGCCTTGCTCTATATACTAATCTGTACCATACAAAGGTTTCCATGGTTAAATTAACATACTGCCAGGACCTGTCACAGCTTTGCTACTGCTCCTGTACAACCCCTGGTAATGAACTGCAGGGGTGAGGTGGGATGCAACATGGGATTATATGGTACTTGTTAAATCCTGTCTGCTGGTTAAATGGAATCGAACCCATGTTATGGTCCATGTTGCATTTTAATTTGGATTCTTCTGCCATGTTGATGCCCTCTGGGACAGTTGGAGCTGCGTTGCTTCCAGATTCTATTGTGTTCTAGCTCCATCCTCTTCCTCCTTACAGCCAGCTTGTTCTCTGCCTCTGCTAGCTGCCTGCTCATGCTGCTTCTGTTGTCTCCCGATCTCAAACATTACTTTCTTCTCTTATTTCTTCTGTGCTGTTTTTCTACTATTCCTGTTTCTCTCCTTCCTGTCTTGGGAACCAGCAGAACTTAGCTTTTAGAGACTTCACCCTTCCTAGGTACTTCTCCCATCCGCCCTCCTCCTGAAGTAGCAAATAGTAGACCCATGTAGTTCCTGGAATCCTGGGACCTCTGGCTCTGCCTTATCCATTTTTATCACTATACTTGAGTTGTTTACAACTATTCTAGGTAGTTGGGATAACAGAAACCTAAGCCTCTGTCTGATAAGTGGAAAATTAGAGTGCAGCAGAATTCAGCTAAAAGGTTAATTCTGCACATAATTTTATCATAAATATATTCTGAGATCAGTTGTCAGAGTAGATGGCCTTTTTCCTATTGCTGACCATGTGTTGTCTACCTGGTATAATCTTGTCAGTTGTTTAATTAGTGTTGCTATTTCTTCTCTTTAAGTCAAGAGGTGTTGCCAAAGATTCACGAAGATAAGCATTACCCTTGTACTTTGGTGGGGACTTGGAACACGTGGTATGGCGAGCAGGATCAAGCTGGTAGGAAGCAGAAGTCTTTGGAATAAACCCTTGTCCCCAAGCCTTTACTGTTAATGACCTAAATAATACTAAATTTAATGCTTGTTTTATAATCAAAACCTTATAAGTCTTAGTCTAGTTTTATTGTTAAAGTAGTTTCTCCAGCAACTGATTGCAAAAACTACTATTTTTTTTTTTTTTTGCTTGAACATTTGAATCCATTATTGAAACTCTATGGTGTAACTCATATGCCAACACGTGGCTCATTACAGTTTCGTATGATGTTAACATTGTGCATATGTAGATTATTTTCAAGGTAAGGAGTATCATGAAACTCTAAATGTATGTTGCCTTTTAAAAATATGTTTCAGTCCACCTCTGGAGGTATGAAGGAGGCTATCCAGCCCTCACAGAAGTCATGAATAAACTCAGAGAAAATCAGGTAGTGATTTTGAAAAATGTTTATTCAGACTAATGATGTAAATGATAGGACATAATTAAATGGCTTTTCTATCCTCATTTTTTTAATATTAATAAATTTTTTTGTAGTAAAAGTTTTATTATTTGGATTCTTAAAGTTGTATCAAAACATAATTAACCAGTTGTAATACTATTAACATAACAGTTCTTATTGTAAAAGTCAGTTGTATTTTGAAACTCGTGAGCTAGTACTTTCATGCCAGTAAGTCAGCCTGGTAAACTCAGTCAGCCCTGGATTACCTAACACTTAATCTGCTTCAGGAACTGCCAGCCACATAGTCTCTCCCTTGGGCTGACTTCCTTCCTCCCCCTCCCTTCAGTAATAGGTGCAGGTCAATGAAGAGAATTTTAACAGCCACACATTATTAGGAAAGAAAACCTTTTGTGTAGATAGATTCCCAGTCCAAATATAAGTGGCTTTTGGACCATCTGGTATTTTGTAGCCTCTGTGTCACTTCTATTAATATGTTGTCAGACACTGTTAGGAGAACTCAAAAATGTAGGAAATTGAATTTGCTTACATTGTTATTTAAATAATTAGGATGGCTATGTAGTTTGTCATTTAAACCTGGCTACTTTTGAGAGTGAAAGTGAATGCTAATAGTTATTTTGCCGGTTCAACAAAATGTAAGCTGGGGGCTGTCTCAGGCCACCTAGGACCCTATTTATGATAGTATTCTATTATAGGAGGAACATAAATGATACAAAAATGGGCTTATATGTAAACACTAAGGGATATCATCAGCACATTTTTTCCCTCAAAGGAATTTGTGGAATTCCGCAAGGCAAGAAGCAACATGCTTCTCTCTAGGAAGAATCAGCTGCTGTTGGAGTTCAGTTTCTGGAATGAGCCTATCCCACGGTCAGGACCTAATATATATGAACTCAGATCTTACCAGCTCCGAGTAAGTACCGAAACCTAAACTAGAAATCTCTAAGTTAACAGTTAAATGTGGGGTTTTCACATTTTATTAGCTACAGCATAGACCCTTGAGCTGCCTCATTCCCTCCCCGCCCCTGCCCCCCATGGGGTCAGGCCTTCCCAGAAGCCCCTGCCTTGGCTGCCTGGGCCCTCTGGAACTCCTGCTGCAGCTGAGCCAGGGTCTCCCTCTGTTGCTCTGACTGCTGCTCAAGGTCCCAGAGCTGGGATTCATATCGCTTAATTTCAGCTGTGATATAGTCCAGCCTCTTCCCCACTGTGGCACAAGCCTCTCCCAGCTCCTATTTGACCAGCACAGGGCCCAGAATTTTAAAGACCACGTTGGATCCATCTAGCAGGGCCAGCTCCTCCTTCCTCCTCATTATTCTGTGAGGAGATGTGAGCACCCCTTAATGCCAACAACAAAAGTTAAGTTTACGTTTTGTGATGTATGTTTGGCATAATATTTTGATTGGTTTGTTTTCTCCAATGCCCATTCCTTGTCTTCTTTCCTTTTTTTTTTTTTTTAATCTTATTCTCTTTCATTTCTTCTCCTAAGTTCTTTTGTTTCATATAATCTTATATATAATGTTTTTTATTTGACATTTTTCCATAGAGCACTACTATTTTTTTTGAAGATTTTATTTATTTATTCATCAGAGAGAGAGAGAGAGAAAGAGCAGAGACACAGGCAGAGGGAGAAGCAGGCTCCATGCAGGGAGCCAGATGTGGGACTCGATCCCGGATCCCAGGATCACACCCTGGGTGGAAGGCAGATGCCCAGCCACTGAATCACCAGGCATCCCAGCATTGCTATTTTTAAGAAGAAAGACCTAAAATGCAGAAATAGGTATAATATATAGCATCTGCTATAATTGAATTAGAGCAACTAACAAATGTGAGTCTGCTGAATAAATTACAGAGCATTGTAAGAATCAAAGGGAATATTTTATAAAGACATTCATGATGTTTCCCCACGAAGTGACTACTAGAAAGAAAACCCCAGATAGCAACATTGTTAAAAGGAATATATACCAGCAATAGATCTTAGTAGTCTAATACTCAGCATTATACTGGGAAAAAAATAGTGATCCAATTAAATTGAATTTCTTTTTAATTTCACAATAGTCTGAATGGGTACCAACAATTTTATCAGGAGGTCAATAAATCTGGAGGATGGACCTAACCATAGTCTTGATAACCACAATTGGATGACTTACTGTAAATATTATCTTCTTCTATGAAATAGAATAGAATATTACTCCCACTATGGGATAGATATGAGCATGGTGAATAATATTATTTTGTTACATTTTTTATTTGTTGCACTTTACATTATTAAAAGTAACTTTTAAGTTAGTTTTGTCATTTGATATTTTTTATACTACTATTTCCATATTTCTTCACAGAAGAACTAACAGACCAAAATCCAAATCTCTTTTCAGCCAGGAACTATGATTGAATGGGGCAATTACTGGTGAGTATATTACCAAATGGTAAGTTTGTAATCTTATTAATAGATTATTTTAGGCCATAGTGTTAATTCTAGAAATAAAATCTGAGGATGACGCCATGATTTGATACTCGACTGTTTTATTTGATGTTGCTGTTATGAATTTTTTTTTAAAGATGTCATTTATTTATTCATTGAGAGACATAGAGAGAAAGGCAGAGAGACAGGCAGAGGGAGAAGCAGGCTCCCCACCACTGAGCCACCCAGGCATCCCTCTATTATGAAATTTTTTGAACAGATACAAAACTAGAGGGTTCCCTGGGTGGCGCAGCAGTTTGGCGCTTGCCTTTGGCCCAGGGCGCGATCCTGGAGACCCGGGATCGAATCCCACGTCGGGCTCCCGGTGCATGGAGCCTGCTTGTGTCTCTGCCTCTCTCTCTCTCTCTCTCTCTCTCTCTCTCTCTGTGACTATCATAAATAAATTAAAAAAAAAAATTTCAGATACAAAACTAGAGAGAATATCACCATGGATCCCCCCCACACACACCTTACATACCCATTACTTAGCTTCAGTAGTTACCAACACATGGCCAATCTTGCTTAGGTTTGCCTCTCCCAACCCAGATTATTTGAAAGTAAATCCAGAATAACATGTCATTTCATCCATAAATATTTTATATATATATATTTATATATATATATATATATATATGAGGTAAGGATTCTGTTTTTTTCTGGTTTTGGTTGTTGTTTTTTTTTGTTTTGTTTTGTTTTTAAATAAAACCGCAGTGTTGCATTAGGTATTTAATATTCTTCTTGGGTATTACCTTTTTTGAAATGCTGTTTTTATCACATAAATAGCACCACAATGACACAGTTGCTTGGGTTTTTTTTTTTTTTTCTTCATTTAAGTAGCCAAATAACAATTTTGCTGATTCATAAATTCACCACAATCCCAATCAAAACCCCAGCAGGGTTCAAAAATTCAAAGGACCCAAAAGAGTTAAAACAACCTTAAAAAAGAACAAAGTTGGAGGATTCATACATCTCAGTCTCAAAACTGACTACAAAGCTAGATTAATCAAGACATGTGACATTGGCATAAGAACAGACATACAGATCAATGGGACAGAAGTGCAAGTCCAGAAATAAACTCACATATATGAGCCATTAGTTTTCAACCCATGCACCAAGACAGTCCTGTGGGGACAGGTAGTTTTTTCACCAAAGTGTGCTGAAACAACTGGATATTTTTGCAAAAGGATGAATTTGGACCCTTCCTCACATAAATACCAAAATTAACTATAGCAAAACTTTGAGAAGAAGACATAGAGAATCTTTATGACCTGGAGCTAAGCAAAGAGTTCTTAGATATAATACCAAAGTCACAGTCCACCAAAGAAAATGATAAATTGTAATTCATCAAAATTAAACTTTTACAATTCAAAGGGCATCATTTAAAAAATTAAAAGGTAGGGATCCCTGGGTGGCGCAGCGGTTTGGCGCCTGCCTTTGGCCCAGGGCGCGATCCTAGAGACCCGGGATCGAATCCCACGTCGGGCTCCCGGTGCATGGAGCCTGCTTCTCCCTCTGCCTGTGTCTCTGCCTCTCTCTCTATCTCTCTGTGACTATCATAAATAAATAAAAATAAAATAAAATAAAATAAAATAAAATAAAATAAAATAAAATAAAAAATTAAAAGGCAAGTCATAGACTGGGAGAAAATTTTACAAATCATTTCAAATAAAGGACTTGTGTCCAGCATATATAAAGAAATCCTACAACTCAATAATAAGATCAATAACTCAGTTAAAAAGTGGACAGAGGATTTGAATAAACAGTTCTCCTAAGATCTACAAATAGCCAAAAAGCATATGAAAAGATGTTCAGCATCGTTAATCATAAGAGAAATGCAAATCAAAACCACTGTGAGATAGCTCACACTGTCTCTGATGGCTATTATCAAAAGAACAGAAAATAACAAGTATTGGTGAAGATACAGAGAAGTTGGGACCTTTGTCCATTGTCAGTAAGAATGTAAACTATTGCAGCCACTATGGAAAACAATACTGAGGTTCCTCAAAATATTAAAAATAGAATTATCGTCTGATCCAGCAGCCATCCTTCTAGTTATATAATCAAAAGAATTCAAAGCAGCATCTCAAGGAGCTATTTTCACATTCATGTTCATTCCAACATTAGCCACAGTAGCCAAGAGGTCGAAGCAACCCAAATATCTGTTGAAGATGAATAAAGAAAATGTGATATATACAGGTAAAGGAATATTATGCAGCCTTTCAAAGAAGGAAATTCTGCCATGTGCTACAATATGGATGAGCCTTGAGGACATTAAAGTAAGGTAGTCATAAAAGGATAAATACTATTGGAAAAAAGAAAAAAAAAAGATAAATACTATACGATTCCACTAATACAAATACCTAACGTAGCCAAAATCACAGTAATGGAAAACAAATAGTTACCAGAGTCCAGGTGGAGGGAGCTTGGTATTTAGTGGGTATCAAATTTCAGGTTTTTTTTTTTTTTTTAAGATTTTATTTATTTATTCATGAGAGACACAGAGAGAGGCAGAGACACAGGCAGAGGGAGAAGCAGGCTCCATGCAGGGAGCCAGATGTGGGACTCAATCCCAGGACCACGGGATCACGACCTGAGCCAAAGGCAGATGCCCAACCGCTAATCCACCCAGGCATCCCTCAAGTTTCAGCTTTGCAAGATGAAAAAGTTCTGGAGATCTGTTGCCCAGCAATGTGAATGTACTTGACACTACTGAACTGTGAAAAGGCTGAGATAAGCTTAATGTTTTTTACTATGATAAAAAATAAGTAATAATCATAAAATAAATTGTAAAAAATTTCTTTCAGTAGGCAAAAGATTTAAATAGACATTCCACCAAAGGAGATGTGTAAATACCTAAAAAGCACATGAAAAAGTGCTCAACACTCTAAGTCATTAAGAAAATGTAAAATAAAACCACAAGGATATAAGACTTTACACACATTCAGATGGGTATAACTAAAAAAACAGATGATTATACATGTTGATGAAGTTGCAAATAAATTGGAGCCCTCATACATTGCTGGTGGGAATGTAAAATGGTGCAGCCACTTGGGAAAACAGGCAGTTACTCAAAATGTTACACATGAAATTACCATATGGCTCAGCAGTTAGAACTGCAGGGTATATGAAAGAATGAAACAAGTGCATCCATATAAGCTCATATATGCTGACTATAACCTTTTTCATAATAACCAAACAATGGAAACAATCTAAATGCCCATCAGCAGAGGAATGGATAAACAAGCTGTGGTATATCCACATAATGGAATACTATTGAACAATAAAGAGGAGTGAACTACTGGTGTGCACTACAAATACATACTATGTGAAAGACCCCAAGGGAGCACATAGTCTCTGATTCCATATGTACAAAGTATCCAGAAAAGGCAAATCTACAGAGAAAGATGAGTGGTTTCCTGGGGCTATGGGTGGGAACACAAGATGATTGTAGATGGGCACGGGATCTTAGCACAATTGAATTGTGGTGATAATTGCACAAGTCTGTAAATTTACTTAAAAAGTATACATCTAATTGAATCTTATGGTATATAAAATATACCTCAGTAAAGCTGCTAATGACACCCCTCACTAAAGAGAATTTATACTGTGAATCCAAGGATAATTTGAAATGAGGAAATTGATAAATACAACACAATCAAGTGTGAAATTGGAGTCTGGGCTCTGCACCCCCCAGTTCACTGCCTCTAGCCTCTGTTAGAGCCTTGTACCCCAGGGAAGACTCCAGTTTCCAGGTCTACACCTCTGTCCACAAGGCCTGGCACATCCTAGGTGCTCGGTAAAAGTTGAATGGATGGCAGAAACTGGTGGTTATGTAAGAAAAAGTAAATTGCCAAACCTTTGAACAACCTATGTGTCTGAGAGTAATGGATTATAGTGCATTCGTTCAGTAGAATCTGAGATGGTGGTTAAAGTAAAACATTTCAATATGGATCAATATTGAAAACACCAAGTTGGGAATGTATACAGCAAGTTAGAGAGTATGTACAACATGATGTCTTTTAGGTAAATTTTAAAATGATATAACAGGAGAGTTATTTAAACAGAGTTATTTATTTATTTATACCAGGAATTATATAAAAAGATATATTATTGTTTATGGATACATACATATGAAATAGAAATATAAAACCATGCACGAGAGGCAGCTGTTTCCAAAAAGTGGTAACCAATGGAGGAAGAGGGAAGCAGATGGGATGAGGAGAAGTGCAAAGGGAACTTTATCTGTTTCTACAGTGTTCATTTCTTTTTGAAAGGATCTGAAATATAAAAATAGTAAAGTATTGATGTTTTAAAAATCTAGGTGGCTAGAGTGTTTCAATGGCCACAAATTTAAAAACAACTTAAAAATAATACATGTTCAGTTTTATTTTATTAGTGGCACTAATTTCTAATAAACACTTTAAAAATTAAGAGTATAGAATATTTTATTTAAATTAAGGGTTGGCAGACTTTTCTGTAAAGGATCAGATAGTAAATATCTTAGGCTTTGTGGACCATTCTGTGTCCAAAACAATTACTTAACCCTGCTATTTTAGTGAGAAAGTGGCCAGGAGTGATTGTAAATGCATGAGCATAGCTGTGTTCCAACAAAACTTTATTTATGGATGCTGAAATTTGAATGTCATGATGTTCATGTATCATGAAATATTCTTTTGGTGTGATTTTTTTCAAGCATTTAAAAAGGTAGAAATCATTCTTAAGTTCTGGGCCATGAAAACAGCTACAGAAGGTTGGATTTAGTATGAGGGTCTACTTTGCAAACCCTGATTTAAATGATAAAACTATCCATTTCTTCCATCTTAACAGCTACAGTAACTTGGCAGTGAAACATGAGAAGCATGCTCATTAGTATTATGACAAAACACCAACTTTTACCATTATAATTTTTTTAATTGAGTTTATTAGGGAAATATGAGAGGCAAAGATACCCCAAGTGACAGAAAGAAAATTCTGAAAATGACCCTTCAAGCCAAGTGGGGGCCTGGCCTTGACCTCCCCCCAAGGACAAGAAACTGGTAGGTTAGCAACCACATTCTCTGGTGGCCACCTTGCCCGGGTTTAAGTGTCTCAGCCAGGACTGCCTCCCACCCCCTACGCCAAAGGTGGAAAGGAGACAAAGACTGTTTATAGAATCAATGCAAAGGCAATGAGAGCTATAAGGAAAGTCAGAGGGCAGCCCTGGTGGCGCAGTGGGTTTAGTGCTACCTGCAGCCTGGGGTGTGATCCTGGAGACCTGGGATCGAGTCCCATGTCAGGCTCCCTGCATGGAGCCTGCTTCTCCCTCTGCCTGTGTCTCTGCCTCTCTCTCTGTGTGTCTCTCATGAATAAATAAATAAAATCTTTAAAAAAAAAAAAAAATGAAAGTCAGAGAGAGAGATGGAGAGGACCTTAACAAAGAGTCCCAGGCAACTGGCTCTGAGCGCTTCAAACACACTGATGAACAGTTCTACAAAACATTACTTAAAAGATAAAATGCCTAATGTTGGTTCCAAGAGTTCCCCTGGACTTCGTCCCACATGCTACATCACACATCAATGTACATGGCAAAGCCCAAAGGCCACACTTTTGAAAAAAGAAAAACAAGAATAAGCCCTGTTGCTCTTTAAGAAGAGAGGAAGGAATTGAGGCTCCTGGGGCCTTTCCCACGTCAGCCTGTGTTCCATAAAGCAACTTCCCAGCAGCAGCATGGCATAGTTCTAGGTGAGAGTCTCACCTTTTGTCACCTGTGCTTCAATGTACTCTATTCTCCACTCGAGGGCTGTCAATTTCTCGTTTAGTTTTGCAAGTCTTTGAACGACAAGACATATCAAATGAGTTGAGAAAGTCCACAATCTTCTTGATGCTGCTGGTGATGAGCTCAACGTATCCCCGGCTCGCCCAGTCCTGGTGAATCTCCCGCTGCACCGGATCCTCTTGGCCCGCCATGGCTGCTGCCTGAAAAGGAGCCACCATTATAATTTTATATAGTTTTTGAAAATCCTGACTATTGTGAGAAAAAAATAAATAGTATAATAACATAAAGCCTCAGTAATTAAGAGAGACCCAAGAGCAGGTTATTGGCCATTAGTCAGGTATTAACCTTTTGGTTTCTTTTCTTTAAATGAGAATCTGACTTTTTACTTACTTTCAACTTATATGTCTTCTTTTTCAGTTATAAAATTTGTTGCTTTGAACTGTATAATTTGTAAGATCTCATTTAGCACCAAAAAAAAAAAAAAAAAAAAACGGTTCTGTATTCTTCTTCTTTTTTTTTTTTTTTTTTTTTAGATTTTGTTTTTAAGTAATCTCTACACCCAGCATGGGACTTGTACCCACAACCCATAGATCAAGAGTCACACAATCTACTGACTGAGCCGTCTGGATGCCCCTCTGATTCTTATTTCTTTTTTTTTTTTTTTTTTTTTTGATTCTTATTTCTAATAAATCTTTTTTTCTTGGGTTATCAAATGCTACATAATGCAAGTTAGAATTTTTTTTAATTTGAAAACTAAGATATACATATTTAATTTTATATCACTATTCTTCTAGGCACCATTTTATTAAGGGACCAGTTTTAGGGAAGGGCCTTATACACATAATAATTTAATTGCCCACAGGATAGGATCATTCATTATTTCTGTTTTTGCACATTACTAATTAAGACTTGCCCACTGTAGACTTCACAAGGAAGTACTGAGGTTATTCTTCAATTATTTTGAAAGTATTTATAAAGTCAGTTCAGCATTCAATTTATATTTTGGCACATAGGTAACTATTTAAGATGGTGATCTCCTCTCCAGTACATGCTTCTGATTATTACCAGGCTAAGGCAAGTATGTTTTCTTTGCCTACTGTACCTCAATTAGAAAAATTCATAATGGAATGAATAATCCTGTATATTTATCACTCAATGAAAAACAGTTTTTCCCTGAGTTAGAATGCACGTTACAGTGATTTGCTTAATTTCAATAATTTACCAATCAGATTTGTAATTTTTGTGAAGTTGTTGATCATTTTTTTTATAAATTTATTTTTTATTGGTGTTCAATTTGCCAACATATAGAATAACACCTAGTGCTCATCCCATCAAGTGCCCCCCTCAGTGCCCGTCACCCAGTTACCCCCACCTCCTGCCCACCTCCCCTTCCACCACCCCTAGTTCGTTTCCCAGAGTTAGGAGTCTCGTGTTCTGTCTCCCTTTCTGATATTTCCCACTCATTTTTTCTCCTTTCCCCTTTATTGAAGTTATTGATCATTTAATCCTAAATATAAAGATTAAGGAATTTAATATCATTTGAGGTTAGCCCATGGGGGCAACAGCAAGAGATCCCTCCTTCACCACAAAAGAACCCAAAAGCTTGTGTCCCCCACACAGTTGAGCTTATGGGGATGAGAGCTGAGATGGACAAATCAGTCTCAAGGAGTTCAGCTTTATCACTCCTACTGTGGTTGCCCTTGCCCTGCCTTGAGATGTTCTAATTCAGGTGTTATGAAGTGTGCCTCCAGGACAAGAATGTACTAGTCAAGCCAACTCAAATATCTTGTCCCTCAAGAGTTGTGTCTGTAGATGTTAGTAGATTGGAATCCTTGTTCATATGCCTCCAGCTCCTTTAAATTAACTAGAATGAATCTGTCTTCCCAAGTCCTGTCAATTTGATGTTACAGACTGCAGACCTAAACCTGGGTAGTGTTGATGTAAATATACTGAGTGGTCTGTGGTGTGCTTTTATTTTTATTTTATTTTTTTTCCAGCTATGCTTTTAAAGATTTATTTGAGAGAGAGCACGCGCCTGTGCACAAGTTGTGGGAGGGGCATAGGAAGAGGGAGGGAAGCAGACTCCCTGCTCAGTGTGGAGCCTGACAATGGGCTCAATCCCAGGACCCTGAGATCATGACCTGAGCCCAAATTGAGAGTGGGATACTTAACTGATTGAGGCACCCAGGTGCCCCTATATACTTTTTAAAAGAATCATTTTAGGATTTCAGGTGCATCACTAAATGTAAAAGTAAAGTACCTGGTATAAATATGAAAAGATGTTTAAGGAACCTGATACCTTTTGCAGTAGGAAATCTTAAAACGGAAAGTTTAAGCTAAGTGCCAATTTTTAGCCAATAATCACAATTTCATGTAACACACATAGATACCTGTATATACACATTCTTCCACACATAGGAATGCCATTTGGTACTCATTTTCCTGATGGTTTAATATGTTAAGAAAGAACAAAACAAGAGCCAGAGGTTTTGTTTCATTTTATATTGAAATATAGTTCACACCTGTTAAGCCAGCTTCAGGTGTACAGCGCAGTGATTTGACAAGTCTATACATTATGCTGTGCTCACCGCAAGTGTGTCCACCATGTGTCACCATATGACGCTATTATAATGCCATGAGGCAACTTCAGTTTTTATAGTGATGGTGTAGACATGCCAGGAAGCTCCACATTCATGATTCTTCAATGTGTTTTTCAGAATTCATGGTCTGCAGCTGCTTTGAAGGTGTGCCCCTTCATCTCTGTGTTAAACCCCATTATCCAGGGGTGGTCCCTGCCTCCCTTAGATACAGTAACTTCTGGCATCTTGAGTGTCTGGGCATCCACATTTCCCTTGTTTTATCTCACCACATTCTTGGGGAAGCAGTCCTTAAGTTGATGGGCCCTATTTTCTGCCAATTTTCTTGACCGTCAAGAATCAGCAGTGCAACCATCTATTCTCAAACACCGATTTTAGTAGTCATTAATTACTGTCCACTTCCCCCCAAAATGACTATTTATAGCTACAGAAAAGTACATTTACATCTTATATATGTTATCTACATTAAAATAACTTTTGATTGCATTTGATAATTAAAAACAATTCATCTTCATATTGTTTGAGAAGGGAAGAAGTCTGATTTGTTTTAACATACCTAATTCAGGGGATCCCTGGGTGGCGCAGTGGTTTGGCGCCTGCCTTTGGCCCAGGGCACAATCCTGGAGACCCGGGATCGAATCCCACATTGGGCTCCCGGTGCATGGAGCCTGCTTCTCCCTCTGCCTGTGTCTCTGCCTCTCTCTCTCTCTGTGTGTGTGACTATCATAAATAAATAAAGAAAAGAAAAAAAAAAACATACCTAATTCAGTAGCTGAATGTTGTCATTTTTCCTTACAGGGCTCGTGCAATTCGCTTCAGACAGGACGGGAATGAAGCTGTGGGAGGATTCTTCTCTCAGATTGGGCAGCTATATATGGTACATCATCTCTGGGGTATGTATTTGTTCCTTCATTTTTGTGTTCCTGGGACTTCAGGGTCCATTACCAAATAAGCCATACTAGGCAATAAAGCACATCTCAAATCACTAACTTTAAACACTGTAGCAAATCCAAACATCACAGATAGAAAGCAAGTGCTGGGCTATCTAGAAGGAAAGAGGTCAACAGTGAAAGGCCGGCCCACAGGCTTGGGGCACATTAGCAAGCTGACATGAGAGTGGGGATAATGGTGAAAGGAATAACAGAAGTGAAGCAAGGAGCCATGGGAGAGGGAAGACGATAAAGCTATCATCCTTTTCTAGACACTTCTCGTAACACATTAGGAACACTCCTGCATTTTATCCAGAGAGGCAGCTCCCCACATGCTCACTCACTGCCTGCCTCTCGATCCATTGTTCCAGAGGACCTCCTCCCTGTCACCTTTTCCATCCCCACCCACTTTTGTTTGACCTCATGTTTGGTATCTCTCAGGACCAGACTCCTATGCATCCCTTGCCACCCAGTGAACCCACTCCTCCTGAGCCCCCAGAGCCCAGTATGCCCATGTAGGTTGTCCCTTTGTGGCTATTTGTGTCTGTCTCCCTGCTAGAACAACCACTGGGTCTAATAGCTTGGTACATTTTGGGCACATTTGTATATGTTTATTAGTGTTAAAGAAATGAAGGGGTGGGTGGGTGGCTCAGTCAGTTAAGCATCTGACTCTTGATCTCAGCTCACATCTTAATCTCAGGGTCTTGAGTTCATGCCCAGTGTGAAGCCTGCTTAAAAAAAAAAAAGTTAAAAAATAAAAATCATAACTCATTTCTAGACCACGTTAATTAACTGAGGTATCAGTTTGACCTATTGGTCCCACCAAGGGCTGCATCCTGTCTGCCTGCTGTGTTAGCGTGGCAGGTGGACAGAGAAACGTGATGGGTATGATGATGGATCTCTCCCTCTCAAATAAATAAATAAAAACTTTTTTTAAAAATGTTAATTTTGCTATGCATATTTTACCATAATAAAAAGAATTTTAATTAAGGAAATGAAAATTTGAAATTAAGAAATAAGAATGCAGCCATCTCTAACCTGTGCTCCCTGCAAGGGTTACTGGCCATGCACCTGACCTCAGTTGGAATGCTGCTGCTTGTCATGTTCATGCTGTTTTGCTCTGGGTGGTGAGAGATAAAAGATTTTTTTTTCCAGCTATCTTTCAGCATCTTCCAAATTTTATGTTGTAAATTTATACTCCATTACTAGTTCAGAGAAATTTTATCTTTAGATGGTTACACTCGTAGACATACATGGGTAGGTCTTCTCGTCAGGAGAAGGAAACCTATGGAGAACAGGTGTATGTCTCAGAATAAAAACTGGAAGCCCTGACTTTTGTCCTTGAGTCTTGACTGGGCAGCCCTCCCCCTTCCCCATCAAGATGCCTAGGAGGTGCTTCCCTGGTCAGTAGTTGGAAGGATCTTGCCCAGGCTGGGAGTCAGAAACCAAGGCACCTGAATTGTACCACATGACACCAAAGACTGATGCCCTTCTCTCCACCTGAACCGCCTTTCTCTTCTGTTCTTGTCGATGACATCTTTTCAACCTTCAAGACCCACCTGGTCAGATCACACCTTCCAGACAACTCTGTCCAGCCTCTTCGCTGTAGACCTATATACCATAGTGCTCAGGAGGGAGCCTTTACTTGTCTTTTTGCTGTCCACTGCATTGAACACAGTCTCTCACCCACATCCCTGTAGTGCTTTGGAAATGTTGAGCAAAATTGAATTGAATATTGCTTATCTATAGTCTTACAGTTGTTTGTTGTTGTTTTTTTTAAGAAAGTTGTTTTTTGGGGGGTTTTTAAAAGATTTTATTTATTCACGAGAGACACAGAGAGAGAGAGAGGCAGAGACATAGGCAGAGGGAGAAGCAGGCTCTATGCAGGGAGCCCGATGTGGAACTTAATCCCAAGATCCCAGGATCATGCCCTGAACCGAAAGCCTACGCTCAACCACTGAGCCACCCAGGTGTCTTACAGCTTCTGATTATGAATTTAACATTTTCTTGAGGAATTGAGGAAATTCACTGGGCTTGAAAAGTGGTAGGTCTTGGATGCATTAGATTGTAAAGTTAAATAACTATTTATTTTGCTTCTCTCAAAAGGCCTTAACATAATTTTGCTCAGAATAACCAGCTCACAATGATCCCAGCTCAGTATTAAATTCCCAAAGCGGTCTTTCTGAGAAAACCAGCTGAGCAGCTGACTCCATACCTGACAGACATACTAGTAGAATGTATCACATCTTGTTTGGTATAATTTTTTTTTTAATTTTTATTTATTTACGATAGTCACAGAGAGAGAGAGAGGCAGAGACACGCAGAGGGAGAAGCAGGCTCCATGTACCGGGAGCCCGATGTGGGACTCGATCCCAGGTCTCCAGGATCGCGCCCTGGGCCAAAGGCAGGCGCCAAACTGCTGCGCCACCCAGGGATCCCTCTTGTTTGGTTTAAGTCTTGCTGATGCTGTGTGTTATTTTTCAGCTTACAAGGATCTTCAGACCAGGGAAGATATACGGAATGCAGCATGGCATAAACATGGCTGGGAAGAATTGGTATATTATACAGGTAAAACCTTCATAGAGCTAAAACTTGTCATTCATCTCATCTTACTGTTTTACATTTTTTCACCCCAAAGCTAATGTGTACTTTAAAAAAAAAAAAGGGATCCCTGGGTGGCGCAGCGGTTTGGCGCCTGCCTTTGGCCCAGGGCGCAATCCTGGAGACCCGGGATCGAATCCCACATCAGGCTCCCGGTGCATGGAGCCTGCTTCTCCCTCCGCCTGTGTCTCTGCCTCTCTCTCTCTCTCTGTGACTATCATAAATAAATAAAAAATTAAAAAAAAAAAAAAAAAAAAAAGTATGTTGTTCCAGGGTGGTGAATCATTAAGGCCAGTGGGGGGATGGAAAATAAGCAGAGTTTTCTTTAATAATGACATGCCTTCTTTTCAATAAGAAGCTTTCATTCTTTCAAGTATGTAGGGGAGCCTGAGCAGTTGGTGGAGCCTGTGACTCTTGATCTCATGAGGTTGTGAGTTCGAGCCCCAAGTTGGGTGAAGAGTTTAAAAATAAAATAAAATTAAAAAAAAAGCAAGTTTTCAGACCCTTGTATGTTTTAAGTTTGACAACATTTACCTTGTTTTGTATTTTTCTATATTCTCTGAATATTTATTACACAATGTTTTTCTCAGCTTTCCCTTTCTCATCAAAGTTACTTATTCCCCCCAAATTATAATTTAATAACAGCCATTAAAAAGTAATTTTGAAAATTACTTTGACATTTTGACTTTCTGTAAGCACATGTGTATGCCTGTGCATGGATACTATGAAAATCTGGTTGCTTGATTTTTATAAGAACACCTGGGCTGAATACAAGCCAGCAGTACTGACAGAGGTAGTAAGTACCAATCATGTTGCATATCAGGTACATTTTAAGCCCATTCACTACTAAGAAAATCAAAGAGTACTTTGTCTAGAAAATAAGTATTATCTTGTCTTTTAGTTCAAAGCATCTAATGTGACTTTTTTATTTTTATTTTATTTATTTTTTTAAAGATTTTATTTATTTATTAATGAGAGACACAGAGAGAGAGGCAGAGACACAGGCAGAGGGAGAAGCAGGCCGATGTGGGACTTGATCCCGGGTCTCCAGGATCACACCCTGGGCTAACGGCAGCGCTAAACCGCTGAGCCAGCCGGGCTGCTCCAGCAGTGACAGTTTTAGAAGTGCCATCTGTCTGTTCCTTTACACAAGATATAGTCACATGCAGTATTATTTGATTTTATATAACTTTTAGGTCAGGGGTATCTGGGTGGCTCCGCCTTGGGCCCAGGTCATGATCCCAGAGTTCCAAGATCGAACCCTGCATTGGGCTCCCTGCTCAGCGGGGAGACTGCTTCTCCTTCTGCTCCCTGCTTGTGCTCTCTCTATCTCTCTCTTTCAAAAAAATGGATAAAATCTTTAAAATAAATAAATAAACAAACCATCATTTAAAAAAAAAAAAACTTTAGTTCAGTTCTCAACCTTTTGAGAAGGCACCATTTTTCTTGCAACATGGACTTTCCTAAGTTCCTAAAATGAAACAGACCTCCAGACAGAATCTGCTTTAATTTTAACATCTCCTAGGATATTAACTCATCTACCATTAACTTGTATATTTCTGTCCCCAAGATCAGTCCTATAATTTCCAGCATGCTGTTCTGATTTCAAGCACCATGTCTTCTGAACGTTCTTCTGAACATTCTTTGTTACTGTATATTTACCATAATCTGTTTGGAAAAGAACAAGCACAATAACCTTGATCCTTGTTTTCAGTCCCACTTATTCAGGAAATGGAATCTAGAATCATGATCCCACTGAAGACTTCACCCCTCCAGTAAAGCTACAGATTTTATGTGCCTACATAAATTTATGTGACAAGTATTTGTTATAAATTAATTTTAATTGTATTTCAAGTGAAAAAGAAACACTGAAGTGTGTAACTGCTGTATATAGCTTATGAGAAACCTCTTTTCTTTAAAATTTACATAATCACAGGAAAGGAAACTATTACAGTTTGATTGTAACAGTGCTCTGTAGTCCTCTTTGAAACATCCCTGTGTTTGTTGAATATACCTTCTACCAGCCACCCCTCTCTACCATCTGGGAAAAGAGGGCCAAAATTAAAATTTGAATCATCTCCAAACAGGAATCTAACAATGAAAAAAAAGTTAGCAATTTCTTTATAAAAAGCAAATCTGTTTTGTAATTACAGATTTTTATACAAATTTCTTGTATCAGGAAGAAATATAGATTTTGTTATGTTACTCTAGCAGTTTTTCTGAGTCTCAGACTAGGAAAAAATTAGAAGTATACCCAGTACCTGAAAATGTTTGAATTCACTCTTATTTTTAATCAGTCGGCATAGTAAATATGCAGTACTAAGCTGGTAGTGGCTGCTAAGGTACATTTAATCAGTAATTCAGGCTTTACATCATGTATTGTGATATCTCTGTATGAGGGGAGATATTGGGTTAAACCTGTGTATCATATGTGATTTTGAAATGAACACCTTGAATAGCACTAATTTTTATTTGTAATATTTTTCTATAATAAAATGAGTAGCATTAGGAAAAGAGGTTTTATTTTGTAAACAATCATTTGTGACCTCAAGCATTCTGTAGTTAATATTTTAGTAAAGCCCATAGCAGATACTTCTAAGATCATGTATGAAGGGTGGTGCATGTTGGGATTTAAGTTGGAATAAAATGCATACTTTGTCTAGCTCTGTTTGATTTAGTTTTTTAATATAGTGTGCCAATTTTGTGACTGTAATGTGAAAGTCCTGTTAAAGTGAAAAATTACATCTGACCCCCAAATTAAAGAATTAATGTGTAAAACAAAGTGAATAAATCTCATATCAAATGTCAATCTTTTACATGTGGTTTTCTCCAAGAACATATAAAAATCAATAAAACCCTCTTGATTTTCACATATACATGTTTGCCATCTTTTTTATGAACTTGTTCTGCAAATGACCCTGTCCTTCTTGAAAAACACCTTGTCCCCTGTTGAGTGAGTATATGTGAGTCTACAGAGCAAAATACTAAATAAATAAGCTCATCCGCTTCTCCCTAACCATTTTGGAATGTTTTGAGGAATGGATATGGGTGAACTGGTGCACAGTGTTTGGGAGGATGGGGCTGCTGGCAAAACAGGTGCTTTCAAGTCCATGGTCTGCTCCTTGATGAGGTACTCACTTCCCCTCTTTGGTGTTCAGTTCCCTTAATCTATAAAATGGGGAGGTGGAATCCGGTGGCATTTAACATCCCTTCAGCTCTGAATTTTTGTGACTTCTTAGCACCACAGGAAGCACCACAGGAAGCAATAGGAGGGAGAAGGAATGGTGAGCTCTGTCATAGAAAATCTGCATTTTAGCAGTTCTTCTGATTGGATGCTCAGAGCATGTTTGTAGGATGTGAATGAAAGAACTGTTTATGTGAAAATGCTTTCTAAACTATGTAAAGAAAAAATGGTAGAGTTAGTATTCTTAGCAAATTACCTTTACTGGTGATCTTACTCAGCACTGGAAAAAAACTAGGAACAGAGGGAATTTTCACTTCAAATTATGTGGACTTGAAGTGAACCCTGCAGAAGTCTGGAATTTTCTATCATTCACTGGAGTATTAGGGTTCTCCAGGGAAACAACCAATAGGATATCTAGATACAGATAAACATAAGAAGAGACTTGCTGAAACTGGCTCATGTGGTTTGGGAAGCCAAGAAGTCCCAGAATCTGCCATCTGCCAGCTAGAGAACCAAGAAAACCAATGGTATAATTCTGTCCCAAGTCCAAAGGCCTGAGAATCAGGAGAGCTGATGGTTTAACCCCAATGCAAGGCCAGAGGCCCAAGAACCAGGAGCTCCAGTGTCTGCAAGCAGATGATGAACATCCCAGCCCAATCAGAGAGAGTGCATTTACCCTTTGCCCTGTTCCACTTGGGCCCCCAAAGGATTAGACGATGCTCACCTACTGATGAGAATGGATCTGTTTACTCATTCTGTTGAATCAAATGCTAATCTTCCAGAAACACCCCTCATAGACCCAGAGATGTGTTACCAGCTATCTGGACATCCCTTAGAGCAGTCAAGACATATAAAATTAACCATCAATTAGCTGAGCTCACAGTTGTTAGATGAGTTAGATGAGGCTCTCCAAATTGTATTATCTACGCAAACCCTCATCTAGAAGCCATTCAGTATCTGGTGAGCACCAGGATGTCTGGATGCCAAATAGAATATTTAAGAATGACATTTTCTTTTTGAAACTTTGCTTTTCTGTTCTGTGTTGCTTTTTTAAAGGAGCTTTCTGTTCAGAAAAGCAACAGAGCAATGAACCAACTGTAAAACGAGGCTATTTCAGAATATACCCGACTCTAGGAAGAGGAATTTTTGTCCTAATTAAGTCTTGGATTTCACAAAGCAGTCTGCCTCACGCTAGGCTTTAGTCTTCCTTCAACTTAACAAATATTGAGTTTCTGTTATGTGCCAAAGTCAGACACAGAGAATAACATCACGAACAAAACATAATCTCTGCCTTTGTGAAGTTTACAGTCATGAGAAGAGACTGGCAGTTAAAATACAGACTACCGTAAGTTACATGATATGGTAGAAACTGACAGATGCTCTAGTGGGGGAAGGTAGAACAGGGTAACCGGTCAGGTATCTTAAGGGTGGCTGGGAGAGGCAGGATGCGGTATTTTTTTTTAATTTTTTTTTAATTTTTTTTTATTTTATTTATTTATGATAGTCACAGAGAGAGAGAGAGAGGCAGAGGGAGAAGCAGGTCCATGCACCGGGAGCCTGATGTGGGATTCGATCCCGGGTCTCCAGGATCGCGCCCTGGGCCAAAGGCAGGCGCCAAACCGCTGCGCCACCCAGGGATCCCGAGGCAGTATGCAGGTTTAAATATGTCTGGTCAGAGTTGGCCTCACTGAAAAGCTGAGATTTAAGCAAAAACGTTAGCCAGGGTTTGGAAGGGAATCCCTTCATGCTGGGGGAAGGGCTATAGCAGAGGCCCCAAGGCAGGGTCATGCCTGGCATGCACGGGAGCAGTATGAATACCATCGCCTGAAACACAGAGGGAGGACTGGGTGGGAGAAGACAGAGATCATGGGCTGGATCAGGAAGGTGCTAGAGGCCACTGGAAGGACTTTGACTTTTACTCTGAGATGGGTCCATTAGAAGGTTTTGAGCAAAGGAAAGGCATGATCTGATTTACATTTAATTTAATTTAATTTAATTTATTTAATTTAATTTAATTTATTTGAGAGAGCGAGAGAGCACAAGCATGGAGGAGGGTTAGAGGGAGAAGCAGACTCCACACTGAGCAGGGCGCCCGACGTGGGGATCGAACCCAGGACCCTATGACTATGACCTGAGCCGAAGGCAGATTCTTTAATTGACTAACCACCCAGGTGCCCTGACTTACCTTTTAAATGGTGGCTTGGACAAGGGATGGCAGTGGGAATAGGGAGAATGGTGAAATTCTAAATATATCTTGACAGCGGAGTCGAGGTAATTTCCTGAATGATTTTTTTTTTTTCCTGAATGATTAACTGTGGAGTGCGAATGAAAGAGAAAAATCAAGTGGCCCAAGTTTTGGCCTGCACACTGGAGAGGGGAAGGCTGTAGGTGGAGTCGGTGCAACAGATTTGAGGAAGTGAAGATCAGGAATGTTTTGTTGAATTTGAGATGGTCTATGCAGATATTCACGTGATAGGCAGGTAGGCACGTGTGGATTCTGCAGGTCAGAAGCACAGTCTCACCTGGAGATGGGCATTTATGAATTGTCTGCATACAGAATTTAAGGTGTTATGGAGAGTGTAGATAGAGAAGAGGCCAGGGTAAGGAGGAACCAGGAAGAGAGTGAAAAACCACCATGGAAACAGGAAAAAGCTCACAGAAGTGGACTGTCATGAGCATTAAGTGAACGAAGTCCATCAAGGATGAGGTCACCTGTGTCAATGCTGCCGCAAGATGGCGTTAGGTAACCTCAGAAGACTGGCCACTAATTTAGTGACATGGCGGTCTCTTGGTGACTTACAAGAACATCCTCTCATTACACTTAATTTATCAAATAATCACTTTATTTTACCCGTTCCTTTCCAATTTGTCAAATCTTTTTATTAGCCCCCCCCCCACCTTAGAAGAACAAATTGTATTATTTGATCTCACTATGAATTTTCATTGGGAATATTCAAAACTTCCAAACTCATTTTCCATTTGCTGGGTGTAAGTCTGATGAATATTACTTGCACGAGCCAACTCATTTTTATCATTCATGTGACACCATCCCTTCTCTTTTGAAAGCCCTCTAGAACCTACACTTTGCTCTACTCCAGACCAGCACTTGAAAGAACCCACTTCTTTACCCCATATTCTCAAGGCTGCTTGTCAAAAGGCCTTTTCTTCAGTTCACATTAGATTTATTAACTTTATGCCTTTGGTTTCTGGCCAGGACACAGATGTTCAAAATGTGCTTGATGAATGCATAGAAGGAAGGGAGGGGAAATAAATGGAGAGGGAGAAAGGGAAGATGGAGAAAAGAGGAAGTGTGGAGTCTGGCAGTTACAACTGGAAAATACATGAGCTCTCAGACAGTAGGGCAGTGTCTTATTCATACTATTTTTTTTAACTCATACTATTTTTGATGCAAACTCTAGCAATCCTTGGAAATTAAGATGATATGCCTAGGTAAGCTCACAAGTAAAAAAATCCAAAAGGAAAACAATAAGCATACATCAAAGTATGTTCAGAGTTGAAAACTGATCAGCAAAGTACTGAACGGTCCTCTATCAATCAACTGGTACTAACTAGTACTAAAACTAGTACTTTTTGCAGAGTTCAGTGACCATTACAAATGACACCACCTGAATATTTCATAAAACAGTTCTTCCATTCTCAGGAATAAAACTCATCTACTGTATCAATACACATCAACACTTGTGATAAAGTGTTAAGTGTCAGCTTGCGTAGACTCTCCCGGCCCCCATAAATCGTTAACTCCCTTAGTAACGCCTAGGATGAAGCCTGCCGTGGAAATCACTGGCCCGAGCTCCTGCTCTGAATGTGACCTTGCAGCAGTCGTCACCTTCTGGGCGCCCACTGCCGTCTGTTTAACAGCGGCATCTACACGGCTGACCCCAGGGTTGTGAGAATCCCGAGGACACATGCAAAAACGTGCTGGAAGTATGACGGTGAGCGGCGACGCACGGCCAGATCGCCGCCCCGCTCTTCGGGGGTCATCCTGTGGCCACACCTACTGAGGCTGACGGCTTGAACCCTGGATCTCCCTTGGCGCGCCAGGCCGGCGGGCCCTAGAGGTCACGGAGAAACTGCGTCTCCAGAAAAGAGAAACAGCAAAGCAGGGAACCAGAGCGGGGGTGTGAGCACGAGGAAGCCCAAAGCCCAAAGCACAGAAAAGCTTTGAGGGACGCCTCCTGTTTCAATTTAATGCCATGAACGATTTCAATTCTTGACTTTTTGTTCACGTAAGTGGTGTGCGCGATCGGAATGAAGAGCGACGTCACGGGATCCCTGGGTGGCGCAGCGGTTTGGCGCCTGCCTTTGGCCCAGGGCGCGATCCTGGAGACCCGGGATAGAATCCCACGTCGGGCTCCCGGTGCGTGGAGCCTGCTTCTCCCTCTGCCTGTGTCTCTGCCTCTATCTCTCTGTGACTATCATGAATAAATAAAAATTTTAAAAAAAAATTTAAAAAAAAGAAGAACGACGTCACGAGGACAGGAGGCGGCGTCACGAGGACAGGAGGCCGCGTCAGGAGGACAGGAGGCGGCGTCACGAGGACAGGAGGCGGCGTCACGAGGACAGGAGGCGGCGTCACGAGGACAGGAGGCGGCGTCAGGAGGACAGGAGGCGGCGTCACGAGGACAGGAAATGGCGTCAGGAGGACAGGAAGCGGCGTCAGGAGGACAGGAGGCGGCGTCACGAGGACAGGAGGCGGCGTCACGAGGACAGGAAATGGCGTCACGAGGACAGGAAGCGGCGTCAGGAGGACAGGAGGCGGCGTCACGAGGACAGGAGGCCGCGTCAGGAGGACAGGAGGCGGCGTCACGAGGACAGGAGGCGGCGTCACGAGGACAGGAGGCGGTGTCACGAGGACAGGAAATGGCGTCAGGAGGACAGGAAGCGGCGTCAGGAGGACAGGAGGCGGCGTCACGAGGACAGGAGGCGGCGTCACGAGGACAGGAAATGGCGTCAGGAGGACAGGAAGCGGCGTCAGGAGGACAGGAGGCGGCGTCACGAGGACAGGAAGCGGCGTCACGAGGACAGGAGGCGGCGTCACGAGGACAGGAAGCGGCGACAGGACAGGAGGCCGCGTCACGAGGACAGGAGGCGGCGTCACAGCGCCAGCGCTCTCGACTCCCGGTCGCAGCCGCGGGGAGCCCGGGTCCAGAACTGGAAAAGCGCGGAAGACGTCAGCGTGTTCTGGCGTCACGTCAAACTCACCCCCACCCACCAGACAGGGGCTTGGGTGTGCGGCTGCTGAGCCGTGCGCCGGGAGCTGGGCGGCCTGTGGGCCAGAGGGCGGGCGCGGCGGGTGCCGTGTGGCGCACGATGGCTCAGCCCGGCGGGTGCCTCCGAGCCAAACGCGGTGCGCGCAGCGGCTCAGGCCACTGACTGTGGAAGGCAGGGCCTGGCAGCTGGCAGCTGGCAGCTCGCAGCGGACCTGGCACGCCTGCTCCTGCCCAGAGCTTGGCCCAGCGGAAAGTACAAATGCCACAGAACAGCTTCCGGGGGAGCTGCCAGCAAGGATGCACGATTGCGAAACAACGGCCTTGTTTTTGGGAGGCTCATTTCAATGTTGCCAAACCGAGGTCATGTCTCTCCTACTGCAACTTGGATTTGGAAGGGAATCTGATTCATCTCATCTATTTGACTAAATAACTACCTGATTATTTGGCCAAGTTTGATTATTTGGTTAAATTATGAATTTTTCAAATAATTTCCTACATTAAACCCTGTAGCCTCTTCCACTTAATTATCTACTGCCTGCCTCTCTCTCAACCTGTGCTTTACCCTCTCCCCCCTACTTTTCCACCAGGGAGTGTATATAACTGCATACTTTCAAAGCATGTTCTGAAATTTCTCTTTCTTGGCACTGCAGAGAATAAACACAAACCTGGCTTTCAGGTCTTTCCAAGTGATCTGTTGAGAAAGAATGGTTCACGTAGGCTATGAGGAGGTATTTCCTTTTTTTTTTTTTTTTTTAAGATTTTATTTATTTATTCATGAGAAACAGGGAGAAAGAGGCAGAGACACAGGCAGAGGGAGAAGCAGGCTCCATGCAGGGAGCCTGACTCAGGACTCGATCCTGGATTCTGGGATCCCACCCTGAGTCACAGGCAGACGCTCAATCCCTGAGCTACCTGGGCATCCCAATGAGGAGGTATTTCTTAATTCATTTAAGGCAAAACTTATTTGGGATAAGTAAAATGTGTTTTTAGTTCTTTTACTTCATGTGATTCTCAAATACCCTTGTTATAATGTCACTTATTTAAGGCTCCATTTTTTAAAGCCTTTTTTTTTTTTTTTTAACATTACCAACATGACAAATTCCAAGAGCTACAAAAGCACATCCACCCCTCTGGCCCAGGGCAAGGGTTGGTAGGATGAGTGGTGACAAGCACGAGTGGTGGTTCCTTGCCTGGAGGTTGTTTCTTTTTTTATTTTTTTAATAATAAATTTATTTTTTATTGGTGTTCAATTTGCCAACAGAGAGAGTAACACCCAGTGCTCATCCCATCAAGTGCCCCCCTGAGTGCCCACCACCCAGTCACCCCCACCCCCACCCTCCTCCCCTTCCACCACCCCTAGTTCGTTTCCAGAGTTAGGAGTCTTCCATGTTCTGTCTCCTTTTCTGATATTTCCCACACATTTCTCCCTTCCTTTCTATTCTGTTTCACTATTATTTATATTCTCCAAATGAATGAAACAATATAATGTTTGTCCTTCTCCGATTGACTTATTTCACTCAGCGTAATACCCTCCAGGTCCATCCACGTTGAAGCAAATGGTGGGTATTTGTCGTTTCTAATTGCTGAGTAATATTCCATTGTATACATAGACCACATCATCTTTATCCATTCATCTATCGATGGACACCGAGGCTCCTTCCACAGTTTGGCTATTGTGGACATTGCTGCTAGAAACATCGGGGTGCAGGTGTCCCGGCTTTTCATTGCATCTGAATCTTTGGGGTAAATCCCCAGCAGTGCAATTGCTGGGTCGTAGGGCAGCTCTATTTTGACCACTTTGAGGAACCTCCACACAGTTTTCCAGAGTGGCTGCACCAGTTCACATTCCCACCAACAGTGTAAGAAGGTTCCCTTTTCTGGAGGTTGTTTCTATTCAAACATTGAACGTACTTGAAACGCATGATAGCCAGAATTGACAATGCCACCAATCTGTGCTGATAAATGGATAAACTTTTATTTACCTATCAAAGGGAAAACCAATATTCACTTAAAGCTGCCTAACCCATATTTCCAATAGGAAAGGTGTTTAATTTACTATCCTCCTTTAAAAAGTCTCAAATAAAATATCACTAGGAAAATACATAAAGAATTCAGATTATAAAACTGTCCAGGTAATTAATGGTCATAATAATACTGGGACTGCAGTTTAAAAAAGTGATTTTCCATAGTTTACTTGGAAGTACAGATAATCAATACCAAATCTATACATTAAGTTGTAATAGGCAATTGTAAGCAAACAGTATCAAACTCTGACTTTTAAAAATTAACCTGAAAAAATGAACCATATAAAAATTGGTATTACTCTTCCAGTTCTCCCAAAAGCTCTACAAAATCAGTGATGTACCATTCTGCGTTGTCTTTTACTTGTTGTCTGATCACATTTCCTCCAAATCCAATGAAAACATCCTAAGAGAGTGAAAAAAAAAAAAAGGAAAGACTTTTAAAAAGAAGAAGAGGAGGAGGACAAGGAGGAGGAAGGGGAGGGGGAGGAAACAGCAGCACCCTGGGACAGTAAGAGTTGCTTGAAAAAAGAAACTGTTAGAAGTGGAGCCCAGCCTGGAGGGGAAGCCTCCCCAGCACCCTGGGAGCCTCCCTGCCTCCAGTGTCCCAAGAATGAATGAGTCCGTGCACTGCACCCCATCCAGGCCAGGGGACACTGCAAGCTTCATGGAGAAGTTAAGCCCTCTTAAAACCAATACAACTGTTTTAGAAAGATAAAATCACATCAGGTGGCAACCATCTGAGTTCTACACTGGAGGCAAGCCAGGCAATCTTGAAGAGGGCAGGTGGAAGAGAAGCCTGGGGTACAGCTGAGGGCCCCTGGGGCCTCGACCAGGACCAGAGCAGGCACTTCCTGACAGGCACCCTGTGTGAACCCAACGCTCCTCCCTCCCAGGGCGTGGATTGTTCTGGGCCGAAGGAGACGACAGCCCAGGGTCTGCTGGCTGCCCCCTACTTTCCATCATCAAGATTATTTAAGGTTTCAACTACATGACCTTGTTTCCTTAATTTCTACCAAGTGATACCTTCCTGTTGTCAGTGATCTTTTAAAATGTTTTTTTTTCTCTTTTTCTGCCAGGATATAGGCACAAGAGACATAATTTGGAAATTCAAAATTCTTTTACTTGCATCTTCACTTTTTTTTCAGACCACACAAGGCGGGGGGGGTGGGTGGCGGGAACTGGGCAAAAGTAATGAGATTCTTACCTTCCAGTTAAATTTAGCCCCCTCACTGAGCTTCCTGCCGTGTGGCAGCCCTTTCTGCATGCCAGCCCCAGCTTGGCTGTCCTGACACACTGACTCATTCCTTCTCTGTCCAGAAGCCTCCCAGGGCTTCCCAGGACCTGACGGCAACACCAAAGTGCCTGATGCATCAAGTCTTCCACAGCTGCTGAAGAGAAAGCCTGTATATGGGGCTCCTGCCAGCTGACCACCCAGGTCTGTGCCTAGGACACTGTTCTCTGCTGCCTCCCTGCCTCTGGACACTTCCTCGGTCCGGCCAGGGCTTCAGGTGATGGCGGCCAACCCTCCACCTCTGAGGGCTTCACACAGCATGTGCACCCTCGCTCTTGGTTCAGTCGGGCCACGTCACCCTCTGATGACTGGCAGGGTCCTCTGGAATGTCTGATTTTGTCATTTCTCGATGTCAGGATTAGGAGCTCCCTGACGGAACTCTGTACCCTTTACTTCTACACACTCCTCCCTAAACCAGCCCAGCATCTATGACTTAGTCAACCCCTTGGTGGCTGTGAATCCTCTAAAGATGTCTCATCTTGAATTGACTCAAGTCAGCTAAAAGGATCCAAAGATTCTTTAACCCCTTTGGGTTAATCATTCAGAGAAAACTATTTTTAGATTTAAGGAAAGTAGGTAATAAAAAGTTCACCACTATATTTGGTTCAGGTTTTCTTCATTTAGAATAACACGATAAGGGCAAAGTCCTACATGAAAGGGACACACAGGATATTCAGGACACGAACTATCCAGTATGTGTTTCCTGCTAGTTTCAGAAAACGGCATTTATTCAGAAGAATAAAATGCTTTATTTATTTTTTTAAAGATTTTATTTATTTATTCATGAGAGACTCAGAGACAGAGGCAGAGACACAGGCAGAGGGAGAAGCAGGCTCCCTGCAGGGAGCCCGACATGGGACTTGATCCCAGGATCATGCCTTGAGCCAAAGACAGGAGCTCAACCACTGAGCCACCAGGCATCCCAGAATAAAATAGTTTAACACAGGTACATTATTAAACCTCTATGAGCCTCAGTTCCCTAATCAGTAAAAAGGAGAGGGTAATGTATGAAGAAATAGTGTATCAAATATAAAGAGACATTAACATTTTGGTTACAGTATTAAGGGCTGTATTATTATCTGTGGAATTATTGGGGGAGACGAAGCCAAACCTGGAGCCAACACTTGGGCCAAGAGGTAGCAGCCATGTTGCAAGAACAGGGTCGTTAAGTTCTAAAAGATTTTCTTTCTTAGATTTGCAAGAAGTCAGTTGACATATTGATATTGAGTTGTTTCATTTGTTTTGGTTTGTTACCATGATACCTAGTATGTTCTTATTTTCCTCTCACCAATCTTATGGATTTCTTACTCAGCCATCTAAAACAAAAATACAACCAGAAAAAAACTAGCACACTTGATACATACAGCAGGAGGGCAGGCTTCCATGTCTGTGGCTCCATCTCCAATCATGACTATTTTCTTAAATTGAAATTTTTCCTTTAAAAGCTTAATAACTTTTCCTTTCCCACCAGATTCAGCTGTTGGCTGCATCTCATCAAAACCTGCATATTCACCTTAAAAGAGCAGTTAAAACAGTGTCAGTGAAAAAAATAAATAAAACTCATCGCAATCACAAAAAACAAACAAAACAAAAACAGTGTCAGTGATCGCAGAATTATATCAGTAGGGCCAGCTTTGTGCACAGATTATACCCTCCCTTAAATGTCACCAAGAAGGCTAAAAATGGCCTCAGTAAAGTGACACAGCCTGGACTCCCACACCTATTCCTCCACATAACAAGCATGGCTTTATAAAGGCAGGCACCTCTCTCTGCGTTTGCTCCTTTAGGTCATAAACACCATAAGGCCGATCAGTTTTGTCCTCTAAGCTGTCACAGTCGTAGTTCTCAAGCCTGCTGCTGAGCCAGAACACCATGAAACAATAACACACTAAAGGTTTTTAAAAAGTTACTATATTATTTCATGTAGGAGGAGATTCCAGGGATCCCTGGGTGGCGCAGCGGTTTGGCGCCTGCCTTTGGCCCAGGGCGCGATCCTGGAGATCCGGGATCGAGTCCCATGTCAGGCTCCCGGTGCATGGAGCCTGCTTCTCCCTCTGCCTGTGTCTCTGCCTCTCTCTCTCACTGTGTTCCTATCATAAATAAATAAAAATTTAAAAAAAAAAAAAGGAGGAGATTCCAACTTACATGTGATCGATTTTCTTTCTTACAGCAATTACCACACTCACTCTCTACATTTTTTTATGAGCTCTACCTACCTGTAGACCCTTCAAAAATGTTCTGTCAACACATTTAAAATGTTTTAAATTAATATTTAGTTTTAAGGATGTCAGCCACCCCTTGCCATAACTAGAGACCTCCTGAGATGACAGTAAAACAGCTGCAGCTCTGCAACGATCCAGAGAGGGGCCAGGGGCGCTTCAAAGGCAGCGACTTGTTGCTAACAACCTCTCCTTCCTGAGCCTAAACTGGTTGAAATACATAAGAACTCTCAAAAAACTGAAATATGACATGTAACAAGAATGAGTCACCTGGGTACCCAGGAATCAAGTGCAGACATTTATATACAGAGAGGGATTATATGGACACTAAAACCAGGAGAGATGATGGCCTAAGTCTATTTTACAGAGCAAAGCATACCAAGGAGCAAAAGACATCGGTCAAGAGAATCCTTCATCTCAAACAAAACAAAACAAAACAAAAACTAGAGGGTATTACGTGGGATCCCTGGGTGGCACAGCGGTTTAGAGCCTGCCTTTGGCCCAGGGCGCAATCCTGGAGATCCGGGATCGAATCCCACGTCAGGCTCCCGGTGCATGGAGCCTGCTTCTCCCTCTGCCTGTGTCTCTGCCTCTCTCTCTCTAACTGTGTGCCTATCATAAGTAAATAAAAAAAAAAAATAAAAATAAATAAATACAACATGAATGAAACCCAAGAATTATAAAAAAAAAAAATAGAGGGTATTACGCTAAGCAAAATAAGTCAATCACAGAAAGACAACTATCATATGATCTCAGTCATATGTGGAATTTAAGAAACAAAGCAGAGGATCATAGGGGAAGGGTGGAAAAAATAAAACAAGACAAAATCAGAGACAAACCATAAGAGATTCTCAACTCTAGGAAACAAACTGAGGGTTCCTCGAGGGGAGATGGGGAGGTGTAACTGGGTGATGGGCATTAAAGAGGGCACTTGATGTTATAAGCACTGGGCGTTTGGGCAACTGATGAATCACTGAACTCTACCCCTGAAACTAACAATATACTATATATTAATTAACTGAATTTAAATAAAATAACATAAATTAAATTAAATTTAAAAAGAGAGAATCCTTCATCTCAATATTTAACTCTGAGGCTGCCGTGCTTCAGTTGCATTCCAACACACATTACATCATTTATTGAACACTAAAACTGACCAGAAAGGGAAAATGATACCATTAAAGTCTTACCATTAAAGTAAAACTTCAGCCTATTGGCAAATACATTGGTTGATGGGATATTGAGCTTTGAAGCAACGTGCTCTACAATGCTCCTAAAGCCACCAGATATTAGGAAAACCTGAACATTTCGCTCTTGCAGGTGACTTACTAGCTCCCTGCAAAAAAAGAAATATAAAACACCAAAACACTGATTAATATAAAAGAAAAAACATGAAATGTGAAAAGTAAAATACATTTTTTCCCCTGGAAGATTTGCCCAAATACATTGGACAAGGTATTATTGCCTGGTTAATCATGTTGTATGTGTGTTTTTCAAAATGCACTTAGAAATTAATAGGTGGGGCTGGATTGCTTAGGAAACCATCCCACAACTCTATTCTGCCCATGAACCTAGAAACACAAAATGAAGAGGAAGCTTGGGCTCTCCGTAGGGAGTAGGGGGGAAGGGAGAAGGGCAGATGACTTGGGCGGGGCCAACCAGTCTGACAGGACCACAGGGAAGAGCTCAAAGAAGCAGGCAGAAGGGGCTGTTAGAGCAATGGTGAGATACTCTTCAGAGGATGTGCCCCAAAACACAGGTGCTGACAGACAGACAGCAACCAGACCCGGGCTCCTCTTACCTTATGCCAGGGGTCAGGTGTGGGGGGTGCTCTGTTATGAGCCTTTGCACCTGTTCCCTGGAGGGCTGGATCAGAGCTAAGCGCTCTGTGAGGGCAGCCTTGAAAGGCACTGCTCCACCCATGGCTCGCCGCGTCCTAGGAGAAAGACCCAACAATCAGGCTAGCCACGTCAGACAACCCTTTGGGTTCACAGGCCTTACCTCCCCAGCTCCCCCCACATTCGCCCACAAGGAAGGTGCTACCCAGAGCCCCACCATACAGCAGACATGCTACAATGCCATGGGACTGAGGCCTGGGAATAAACTTCCTGCAAGTTTGCTTGAGAATCATATTAGTATTTTGTGGCCATGTCTCGTATCAAATGCAGCTGAACATGAAATGGTCCATGACCTGGTGATTGTAGGCAGCAATGGGGAGGGCAGGCAGGAGGGAGGAGTCTCACCCAGGTAGAAACTGAGAGACTGAACCAAAACTAGCCATGTCACAAAGCACTGGGGAGGGGGAGCGTTATCCCCTACCCCATCATTCTTCTTTGGTTGGTTATGGTCATCGTTTCTCTGACCAAACTAAGAGCATGTCATCCATATTTATTTATCAGAGGCAACTATTTTTTTTTTTTTTGCCATGAGAATTTGCATAAATGGATGACAGGATGATGTACACTACCCAACTCAGCTCAAAGTGATAAAAGAAGCTTACTGCCCATGATCGGCAGTCAGGGACTAAAAATAGGGGAATTAGGGATCCCTGGGTGGCGCAGCGGTTTGGCGCCTGCCTTTGGCCCAGGGCGCGATCCTGGAGACCCGGGATCGAATCCCACGTCGGGCTCCCGGTGCATGGAGCCTGCTTCTCCCTCTGCCTGTGTCTCTGCCTCTCTCTCTCTCTCTGTGTGACTATCATAAATAAATAAAAATTAAAAAAAAAAAAAAATAGGGGAATTATGGTCCTGCCTGTCATCCAAATGTCACTCTTTTGCAATTCTTTCTCATTTCATAAAGTGACTAAATACTGTTCCTACATTTCTGACACAGCATCCTCAACTCCACAGAATTTGGCTAGCTCATCAATTCCTTCTTCTCTGATGACTGTGCTATCAACATCAAAGCACACTGCGTCAGCTGAACAGAAAAGCTTCCTCAATTCTGAATGGGAGACCATCCTTGAAAGAATCTTCTTCCTACGACAAGAAAAGATAAATATATTTAAAGACCCATCATCACAAGAAGATCCAATTTTGCCTACTAATGCCAATATACTTTGATTCATATCAAAGTCAAGCATATCCCACATAAACATGGACTCAAGGATTTATTCATTTTTTAACAAAAAGTAAGCATCTTCTAAATGTCAGGCTCTGGGGAGACAAAGATGAGGTGGGCCAAACTCTTCTCCCAGGAATCACTCTAATGAAGGTACCAGCTTATAAATGTATCTGATGTTCAACCAATATTCAACTATTTTTGACCTAATAATAGCAATAAGGCAAGTGCTGAAGTGGAAATGTGCCTAAGATACTATGGGCAGGCACAGAGAGAAAATGCTTAACCTTGCCCTGAAACAGGGCATCCCAAGGACAGTCATTCGAACTGAACCTTGAAGGGGTAAAAAATAAAAATTAAAAAAAAAATGAACCTTGAAGGGTTAAGTGACCTGAGTGGGTTCTCAAACAGCAGCGTATCAGTTGGGCATGTGCAGGGAGGAGAAAGCAGGGAGGTGGAGGCAAGAAGAGAGGACCATGATGCAGAGAGGAGGGTGTGGCAAAGGCAAGGAGCAGAAGGGTGGATGAGATCCTGGAAGCTGCCCCACGGAGTCCAGCTGCCAGGTGGTGCACCAAGGGGGGCTCTGGGCCAGGCTGAGGAATTTGGATCATACCATCCAGGTAACAGGAAACCTTGAAAGGCTTTTTGCCGTGGAAGAGAGGTCAGAGCTTGAACCGCACCTGAACCGCACATGGATTAGTCACCAATACAGAGGCCATAATTGAGGGTATGGCCTGACGAAAGTCAGCACAGTGGAGAGAGCAGGGAAAGAAGAGGGCTAAGGGCAGAGCCTGCAGAAATGGAAAGGGTCAGCTCAGGGAAGGAAACGGCCTGGGAAGGAAACGGAAGAGGAGGTCAGGCTCACAGGAAGGGACTGGAGATCACAGTGCTGAAGAAGCTTTAAAAAAAAAAAAAAAAAGAATTTTCAGAATCTTATATTTTTATTTTATTTATTTATTTGAGAGAGAGACCATGAGCTAGGAGAGGGGCAGAGAGAAAGGGAGAAGCAGGCTTCCTGTGGAGCAGGTACCTTGACGTGGGGCTCCATCCCGGGACCTGAGAATCATGCCCTGAGCCGAAGGCAGACACTTCACTGAGGGAGCCACCCAGGTGCCCCCAAGAGTTTTGTGTTTTTTAAGCAAATCACTGGACTAGAATATTAGGGGTAAATGGGATCCTAAAAATTGCCTACACCTCTCATCAAATATGTCATGTATGAGGCCACACAGATGATGCAAATAACCTATATTTAGAACAGATGCTGGTTGGGACGCCTGGGCGGCTCAGCGGTTGAGCCACCTTTGGCTTTGGCTTGGGGCGTGGTCCCAGAGTCCCTGGATCGAGTCCCTGGATCGAGTCCCACATCAGGCTCCCTGCATGGAGCCTGCCTCTCCCTCTGCCTGTGTCTCTGCGTCTCTCATGAATAAATAAGTAAAATCTTAAGAAAGAAACAAGAAAGAAAGAAAGAAAGAAAGAAAGAAAGAAAGAAAGAAAGAAAGAAAGAAAGAAAGAAAGAAAGAAAGAAAGAAAGAAAGAAAGAAAGAAAGAAAGAAAGAAAGAAAGAAAGAAAGAAAGAAAGAAAGAAAGAAAAGAAAGAAAGAAAGAAAGAAAGAAAGAAAAGAAAGAAAGAAAGAAAGAAAGAAAGAAAGAAAGAAAGAAAGAAAGAAAGAAAGGAAAGAAAGAAAGAAAGAAAGAAAGAAAGAAAGAAAGAAAAAAAGAAAAGAAAAGAAAAGAAAAGAAAAGAAAGAAAAGAAAAGAAAAGAAAAGAAAAGAAAAGAAAAGAAAAGAAAAGAAAAGAAAAGAAAAGAGAAAAGAAAAGAAAAGAAAAGATAAGATAAGATGCCGGCTAAAAACAGACTCAAAGGAGCTGGCCAACCTGCTTCCTAACTGATTTCTAACCTTGCGTCTGGCAGAATGATCCAAGCGAAAGTTGACCTGAGGAGAAAAAAAACATTTTACAGCAGGGCTGGCAAACTATAGCCAGTAGGCAAATCAACTACAACCTGTTTTTGTACAGCCTGTGAAGTAAGACTAATTTTCACATTTCATTTATTTATTTATTAAAGATTTTTTATTTATTCCTTTTTTTTTTTAAGATTTATTTATTTATTCAGAGAGAGAGAGAGGCAGAAACACAGGCAGAGGGAGAAACAGGCTCCATGCAGGAAGCCTGATGCGGAACTCGATCCCGGGTCCCCAGGATCACACCCCGGGCTGCAGGCGGCACTAAACCGCTGCGCCACTGGGTCTCCCTTATTTATTCCTTTGAGAGAGAGCACAAACAGAGGGAGAGGCAGAGGGAAAGGGAGAAGCAGACTCCACTGAGCTAGGAGCCCAACTCAGAGCTTGATCCTAGGACCTAAAGATCATGACCTAAGCCAAGGCAGATGCTTAATCATCTGAGCCACCCAGGCACCCCTTTATTTTCTTTTTTTCAAGTAGGCACCATACCCAGCACAGGGCCCAACACGGGGCTTGAACTCACAACCCTGAGATGAAGACCTGAGGTGAGATCAAGACCTGAGGTGAGATCACCAACTGAGCCACCTAGGCACCTCTATATTTTAAATAACTGTGAAAAAAAACCAAAAGAATAGAACTCTGTGACACACAAAACCTATGAATTTCAAAATCCAGTGTCCATAAGTAGAGTTTCAGCAGAACACAGCCACACTCACCGGTTTATGCATCCAGAGCTGCCTTCACACAACAGAGGGAAGGAGCTGCAACAGAGACTGAAGCCCCCACAGCCTAAAATATTCACCATCTGGCCCCTGACAGAAAAATTGCTGACCCTTGTTTGGAACCCTTACAAAAGAGTGCTTCAAATGGGAAACGGGAGTTTCACTGGAGACCCACAAAAACAGGGGAAAAGGAGGCAAATTAATGCATCCAGTAAGGTAACAGAGTATTAAACTCTAACATCAGCCTCAATGTGAATGAAGTTTCTATTAAGCAGAAAACTATTAAAAATACAAGAATACAAGAGTGGCACAGACAGTCAAGCAGCTCAGGTCATGATCTGGGGGTCCTAGGATCCAGTCTCACATCGGCTCTGCTCTCAGCACAGTGTCTCTCTGCCCTTCCCCTGCCCCTCAAATAAATACATCTTTTTAAAAATACATGAATACTAAATACACATTCTACTAATTATCCATAATCTCTTTCCACCCCTGTCATGCTCCCGTTAAAGCCAATCCCTCACCTCAGAGGACCGACTTCCCAGGTTCACACATCATCCCCTCTTAGCGACTGAGCTCCTTTGTTGATTGCTTCTCTGAATGTTGCAGTGACCCACGGTCCACCCCTGGTCTCCTCTGACCATACCCACTCCCTCAATGGAGCCATACAGGCTCGGGGCCTTACATGTCACCTCTATGACAGTGACCCCCAACACAGACCTGGAGCCCAGTCCTATCTCCCAAACTCTCAACTCCAACCACCGACCTGACCTCACTCGGGTATCTGGTAAACATCCCAAACTACACGTGCCTAAAACTGTACTCCTGATCTTCTTGCCCCCAAACTGCCATCTTGCGCCTTCCTTCTCTCCCTCAACAGTCCGTACCCAAAACAATCATCCAGGAAACTGTGTTGCTTCCACCTTTAAAGTCCAAGCACAATCTGACCACTTCTCCACTTCTCCCCCCATGCATGTCTATCCCTCTAGCCTGAGTTGCCAAAGTTTCTTGCCAAGACTGTACCAACAGCCTCCTAAAAGCCCTCCCCCCCAGTTTCGGTTCTCAACATAACCGACAAAGTAATCACTGTAAGCTACTAAACAAATCACGTCACACTTCTAGTTCAAAATCCTTCAACAGCTCCTCATTTTATTAAGAGTAAACGCCAAAGCTTTTACAACTACCTCTAAGGTCTGCCCCTCCCCTGGTACCACAACCACCACCACGCCCTCCCCATTGCCTCTCTGATCTCATTTCCTACTTGTGTCCCCCTGTTCACTCTGCTCCAGCCACACTGGTCTTCCTGCTGCTCTGGAAATGCACTGAGCCAACTCCCCACTCAGGGCCTTCACTCCAGCTGTGCCCCTCGTGGGAATGCTCTTCACTCAGACACCACTTGGCCAAATCCCTTATCAGGAGTTTGCCCAAATAATACTAGGTGTCAACTATACTTCAATTTTAAAAAAATGAATTTTTTAAAAAAGGGGTTGGCCCAAGTATCACCTTCTTCCATGAGCCAGCCCTGACCACCCTGTTTATCACTGCAACCTCTCCCTCCTTATCCTTAACCCAACCTTACTAATATCCCTATGTCTTTTTCTTTTTTCTGTAACATCTATCATCTTCTTTTTTTTTTAAATTTTTATTTATTTATGATAGTCACAGAGAAAGAGAGAGAGAGAGAGAGAGAGAGAGAGGCAGAGACACAGGCAGAGGGAGAAGCAGGCTCCATGCACCGGGAGCCTGACATGGGATTCAATCCCGGGTCTCCAGGATCGCGCCCTGGGCCAAAGGCAGGCGCCAAACCACTGTGCCACCCAGGGATCCCCATCTATCATCTTCTAACATACGATAAATGATACTCATTATGTTTACCAAGTATTGTCCGTCTGTCCTCATTTTATAAGCTTTGTTCACTGCTGGATCCTTAGGACTAAGAACAGTAGCAGGCACATAGCTTAATAAGATTTGTTGAGTAAGTGAATGAATAAAGCTCAAATGCCGTCTTCACTACCAAGTCTTCCCTGATTCCCGGGGGCTGAAAAAAATTCTCCCCAGAACTTCCACAGTACTTCATGTAGACCTGTTTTCAATATATGAAATTCATAATATTCCTAATTATCTTAAACTTATTTATGTGCATGTCACCTCCACTCCTGGATTGCAAGTTCTTCATACTAAGATCCAAAATTCCCCAAAACACTGATTTTGAGCCTCTTTTGAGTAGATGCCAATTAATTTCTGAAGGTTGAATAAATGAAATGATATCATTGTGAAGTACATTCCCGTAACTATTTTTTTTAGGTTTTTATTACAGAGAATTTCAAATACATAGAAAAATAGAGTGAACAAATACATGAATTCCATGTATGCATCACCCTGCTTCAATGATCCCAGCAAGTGGTCAACAACTCCATTAAAAAAGGGTCTGTACCCCAATTCCAACATGGGGAATTCCCACACATCTGAGCAATTCTTAGACACCACCTGGTGTCCCCTATCATTCAACTCAATTCTGACACTATCTACTGAGATAGTACCAGATTCCACAGGTTAAGCTCCACAAGACTGAACCCCCTACCACCACCACCACTACACACACACACTCTCACACACACACACACACATTTAAGACCCTAGTGTCAGGGACCCTGGGTGCCTCAGAGGTTGAGCATCTGCCTTCAGCTCAGGGCATGATCCCGGGACCCTGTGTTTGAGTCCCTGCAGGGAGCCTGCTTCTCCCTCTCCCTGTGTCTCTGCCTCTCTTTCTGTGTCTCTCATGAATAAATAAAATCTTAAAAAAAAAAAAAAAAGACCCAGTGCCAAGTCTAGGTTGTCACCTGAGCTTCTGATCAATTAGCTATATTGAGCAGAGGCACCAACAACTTCCTCCTTGGGTTTGACTGATTTGCTAGAATGGTTCATAGAACTCAGAGACATGTTTTACTTGTCAGATGGAAGAGACACACAGGGATCCCTGGGTGGCGCAGTGGTTTGGCGCTTGCCTTTGGCCCAGGGCGCGATCCTGGAGACCCGGGATCGAATCCCACATCAGGCTCCCGGTGCACGGAGCCTGCTTCTCCCTCTGCCTATGTCTCTGCCCCTCTCTCTCTCTCTCTCTGTGACTATCATAAATAAATAAAAATTAAAAAAAAAATTTAAAAAGAAGAGACACACAGGTCAAGTTATGTGGGAAGAAGCACAGAGCTTCCATACCCTCTCTGAGCCTGCCATTCTTCCGCACCTCCATGTGTTCACCAACCCAACATGGGAGCTCTCCAAACACTGTCTTTTGGGTTTTTAGTCATCACAAAGGCATGACTGATTAAATCATTGGCCATTGGTGACTGAGCTAGATCACCAACCCCTCTCCGCTCCCCAGAGGTCAGGGACATAAGACTAAATATTCCAATCCTCTAGTCACCAAGGTCAGTTCCGTTGGCAGATAGCTCCCATTGTTAGGTGCATGCAGTCCAAAAGTCACCTCACTAAGTGTTGTGTGTGTGTGTGTGTGTGTGTGTGTGGAACACCTTTATCATAAGAACACCTTTATCACTCTCATCACAGGAAGTTCCAAGGGTTTTAAGAGCTTTGTGCCAGAGATGCCTAAATATGTTTCTTATTATAAATCATAGGGCAGCCCCGGTGGCGCAGCGCTTTAGCGCCGCCTGCAGCCGGGGGTGTGATCCTGGAGACCCGGGATCGAGTCCCACGTCGGGCTCCCTGCATGGAGCCTGCTTCTCCCTTTGCCTGTGTCTCTGCCTCTCTCTCTCTCTCTCTGTCTATCATAAATAAATAAAAATAAATCTTTAAAAAATAATAATAAAAATTTACAAATAAATAAATAAATAAATAAAATCATAATATCACACCCAAACACCTCCACCTTTTCTCATTATCTCGAATCAAATCACATAATTTCATCCAAAATATTTCAGTGTATATTTCTAAAATGTAAGGACTGTTTTTTAACATGGCCATTACATTTTAATTTTAAATATACTCCTGTACCTGCCTGTATTCATGTCTGGCTTCTGAGGATTCTAGAATCAAATCACATTAAGACTTAATCATATCAGACTTAACAATGCCCTTGCAAATCCATTCCCCATTATCAGCATATCGATTAACATAATGTCTCCGTTATTCAATTAGATTATGCTCTTCATGATTTGGATCCTATCTATTTCACCAATCTATCACTCATTGCTCTTCTCCAACACACACACACACACAACACTTATGCTCAAGATATACACAGGATGTCTTCTTCTCTAAATATGTAATAGTTTTTTATTTTTTAATTTTTTAAAGAAGATGTTATTTATTTATTCATGAGAGACACAGAGAGAGAGGCAGAGACACAGGCAGAGGGAGAAGCAGGCTCCATGCAGGGAGCCCAACGTGGGACTTGATCCTGGGTCTCCAGGATCACACCCTGGACTGAAGGCAGCGCTAAACCATGGAGCCACCCCGGCTGCCCCTGTCATGGTTTTTTAAACCTCTGTGCTTTTGCAAATGCTGTTCCCTCTGCCTAAAATCACCTAATCCCTCATACCTAGTGGACAAATTCCTATTTATTCTTCAAGATGAAGATTAAATAACCTTCCTGATACTGTTTTATTTCCTTCCCACCCCTTCAAATAATTAATTAGAATTAATTAATCAGGGATGCCTGGGTGGTTCCGTGGTTGAGCATCTGTCTTTTGCTCAGGGCCATGATCCTGGGGTCCTGGGATCAAATCCTGCATCAGGTTCCCTGCATGGAGCCTGCTTCTCCCTCTGCCTGTGTATCTGCCTCTCTTTTTCTGTGTGTGTCTCTCATGAATAAATAAATAATTTTTTAAAAAAAAACCTATGCAGACTCAGGAAATGTCAAACATTTTCATCAAGAACTCAGACCAAAGTTCTGCTAGCTGGACAACACAATGGGTTATCATTCATTAACAGTGAAAGAAGAAAGTCTGCACATTCTTTGGGAGACCAGCAGATAGAAACAGGTTTCATAAATCATCAAGTTTCCAACAAGCTGGGGAACACCAAATAGCTTCCTACCCTACCCTGTCTGTGACTCAGTAACCACCTACTGGGCTCTGGACTAGAGGAAATCAATGCAAACTCATAACACATGGCTAGGCAGGCTCGCTCCACAAGCCTAAAAGACAGGGGTCTAGGGACACCTGGGTAGCTCAGTGGTTATACATCTACCTTCGGCTCAGGGCGTGATCCCAGGGTCCTGGGATCGAGTCCCGTATGGGGTTCCCCACATAGAGCCTGCTTCTCCCTCTGCCTGTGTCTCTGCCTCTGTGTCTCTCATAAATAAATAAAATCTTAAAAAAAAAAAAAAAAGACAGCGGTCTATCGGTGGAAAAGCAATGCTTGGTGCAATGCAACCCCATTGAGCATAGAGAATGAATCACATAAATAGAAAGAAAGCCATGAACAGACAAATACGTAAGAAGAGCTAAAATGAGATCAATGGGACAGGCTAAAGGCTGTGCATGAGGCAGTACAATGTAACTCAGAGTGGGCACTTATCAGAATAACTGACAGGCTCCTTTGGTGCCCATCGAAAGATGAATGGATAAAGAAGATGTGGTCTATGTATACAATGGAGTATTCCTCAGCCATTAGAAACGACAAATACCCACCATTTGCTTCGACATAGATGGAACTGGAGGGTATTATGCTGAGTGAAGTATGTCAATCGGAGAAGGACAATCATTATATAGTTTCACTCAAACGGGGAATATAAAAAATAGTGAAAGGGAATATAGGGGAAAGGAGAGAAAATGAGTGAAAATATCAGTGAGGGTGACAAAACATGAGAGATACAACTCTGGGAAACGAACAAGGGGTAGTGGAAAGGGAGGTGGGCAGGGGTTGGGGTGACTGGGTAACGGGCACTGAGGGGGGCACTTGATGGGATGAGCACTGGGTGATATGCTATATATTGGCAAATTGAACTCCAATAAAAATTTTAAAAATAATAATAAATAAATAAATAAATAAATAAATAAATAAATAACTGACAGGCTCCTGAAGCCTCAGACCTCGTAAGGCCAAAGCCAGTGCACACTGCCACCCTGTGCCCAGCCTAAGGCCGGAGAAGTTCGGCACAGGCACTGTCTCCAAGAGGCTGCCAGTCTCACTGAGGGGTTCAGACAAGTCATTACTGTCCATGTCTGAGAAGCCAGTGACCTGAGGCTCTCCCCAACCACTGACAACAGCAGTAGCTTCAAGCAGACCATCAGCCTCAAATACGCAAGGAAACACACATTTCCTCAAATACAGTGAGGACGGATTTCCAGACCCTCCGATGGACACTAGTCCTGACCTGTGACTCAGAATCACTGACCCCTGCCTTCTGGGTGGCACTGTGGTACCAAAGGCAGAGAAAACAGGATGTTGGAGACAAACATTGCAATGAATTTACTAGGAAGGCTGATTCTTTCTCCACACCCTCCCAAGGAGACAGAGCTGGATTATGGAATTCGACCCTTAATCTTGTCCACACAACACTCAGGTCAGGGGATATGCCCTCTACCCCAAGGGTCACGCAGCTTTCAGCTCCCTGCTCAGACTTCAGAACAAGTGGCCTCAGCTCGCGTCAGCCTTTCCCAGCATGCACTGTGAAGTGCCCTGTCTCCTTGTTCATGTCACTCAGAATTCACAGTCAAAATCTTCTTGGCTACCAGGGGGAAAAAATCTGCTAAGTTCAGGTGCTTCACTTGATGGGATGAGCACTGGGTGTTATGCTATCTGTTGGCAAATTGAACTCCAATAAAAAAAATAAATAAGTTCAGGTGCTTCAAAGTAAATTGTGAAAAAAAAAAAGTAAATTGTGTACATTAGGAGACCACACACACAAAAATCATTGCTAGAGAATAGACTCTGGATCCCTCGCATCTGGCCCTGCGACAGGGACAGGACTGGCTGTGGAAAAGACCCTGGTGGAAGAGTATGTGCTTTGACAAGGCAGCTCCGAGGCCCAACGCTGACCACTGAAGCACTGCCCTTCTGTGGGTCAGAACAGGTCTCCCTTCCACCAGGCACCCGGCTGGCCCGTCTTGGGGAAAGAGAGGACCAAACGGTAAAGAAGCAAAGGCTGATAACCTCCCCTCACCCCTAGTTCCAAAAGTACAAAAGCAAGTTTTCCTTCAGGGCCAGCCTTAGGAGATCTGATTTTGCATAAGAGGGAAAAACCTATTCACCTAAACTCTCTTTGAACTTCTCCATCTATGTGTCTCAGAAGAGGCATCCAAAATCGCCTTCACCAACTTACTCTTTTGTTAGGATTGACCTCTTACTTTCACTTGTGTAAGAACAAATATAAGCTGGTACAGAGGTTGTGGAGATCAAGCACATGCAAGAGAACAAAACTTACTAGGCTTAGGCAGATGTCACCTTGGGTAGGAGGGGTGAGTCTGTTTCAGGCCCTGTGGGCACTGCACAAAGGCAGCTTGACAAGCTTCTGGGTCAGAGGAGAGTCAAAGGTAACTAGGCCTACCGTTCCTGACCAATGCACTAATTTTTTTTTTTAAGATTTTATTTATTTATTTGAGAGAGAGAGAGAGCGCGCATAAGCAGGAGGAGCAGCAGAGGAAGAAGGAGAAGCAGGCTCCCCACAGAGCAGAGAGCCTGACATGGGGTGATCCCAGGACTTGAGCAGCTACTTAATCCACTGAGCCCTCCAGGTGCTCCCCCCACAATGCATTTATGATATATTTTATGATTTGAAAAAAGAACAGTTGTTCTAGGGAACCTGATTTTATGCATCCCACATACATTATAGCAGACAATCTTATTCAAGTGAAGAGGAAACTGGTCACAGCTAAATAACAACAAAGATAAATCGGACTCACGTTTCTCCAGTGCTGGATTCCTAGGAAATGAGACTCTTCTCTTCCTGCTTCTTTCCTGAATAAAAATGCAGCATAAAGTTCTGACCACAAATCTCTTTACGAGAGATCTTGTGAGTTCTGCAAGAGGAAGAGCCAGAAGGAGAGGTGGAAATGGACATCAAGGTCCAGACACAAGAAAGACAGGAACAGTCTAGCTTCCCTCTGCCCACTGGTAGGACTGGCACAAAATAAGGGTCAGATGCAAAGTTCCCTAAGACTGCTTCCCTTGCGAAACGTTTGACTTCTGCCTCCTTTCAGCACTGCAGAGGAATAAACACGTCTTCTTCGCTGGCTTTAATTCTGCAAAAGCTTCAGATCGGACAGGAAATCACCTCCACCTGATCAGCAGAATGCGAAGGAGAGGGAAGGGGAAGAGGATTTACTGAGAGAGCAAAATGCAGACACAGAGGAGCTGACTCAGGTGTATTGCAGACTCTGCAAAACAGATCCTGCTGTCTTCAAAACGAGTAGACAAAGTCACCAACATGCCCAGAACAGTCACAGAAGAGTCCTGTTGCCCAATATCAAGGGAACAAAGCCAACAATTTTGAATTAAAATCCTAATTAAAACTGTAAATAGAAGTTCCAAAACTCAGAAGGATAAAAGGTAAAAGAAATAGTTAAGAAGATGAGGCAAGAAAAAGCAAAGAGGTTGAAAAGGAAGGGATCCAGAATGGAAATAAATAATGCAGAAGCTTTAAAATGTAGTCCTTACTGAACTCAAAAGGGGTTGCATACCCTTTCATCCAATTTTTGAGTTAATCTCAAAAGCAAAAAAAGGAATATGGCTTCCATCTTGGCCCAGCCTTCTCCCCCTGCTCTAAGGAAGGGCAGTTGCCCACGTTGGTAGCTGCCCTATGGTGACTGTGAAAAAATAAATGTTTGTTGTTTTAAGCTGCTAAGTTTGGTGGTAATTCATTACACAGCAATAGACAGCTAGTATAACAGCTTTGAGATAGGCAAAACGTTCTTTAAGAATCCCCAAAGCGAGGGGATCCCTGGGTGGCGCATCAGTTTGGCGCCTGCCTTTGGCCCAGGGCGCGATCCTGGAGACCCGGGATCGAATCCCACGTCAGGCTCCCGGTGCATGGAGCCTGCTCCTCCCTCTGCCTGTGTCTCTGGCTCTGTCTCTCCTTCTATCTCTCAAGAATAAATAAATAAAATCTTTAAAAAAAAAAAAAAAAGAATCCCCAAAGCGTGAACAATATAAGGAAAACATGATAGAATGATTTCATCAAGATGAAAAACTTCTGCTCTTCAAGATTCCCTTGTGGGACACATGGGTAGTGCAGTCAGTTAAGCATCTGACTCGTGATTTCAGCTCAGAATCAATATCTCAAGGTGGTGAGATCAAGCCCCCCCTGCATGGGGCTCCACACTGGGCATAGAGCCTGCTTAAGATCCTCCGTCTCCCAAAGAGGAACCCTCTTGCATTGTTGGTGGGAATGCAAACTGGTGCAGCCACTCTGGAAAACTGTGGAGGTTCCTCAAGAAGTTAAAGATAGAACTACCCTATGACCCAGCAATTGCACCACTCAATATTTACCCCAAAAATACAGATGCAGTGAAACGCCGGGACACCTGCACCCCAATGTTCACAGCAGCAATGTCCACAACAGCCAAACTGTGGAAGGAGTCTCGATGTCCTTCGACAGATGGATAAAGAAGATGTGGTCTATATACACAATGGAATATTACTCAGACATCAGAAACGACAAATACCCACCACTTGCTTCCACATGGATGGAACTGGAGGGTATTGTGCTGAGTGAAGTAAGTCAATGGGAGAAGGACAATCAACCTATGGTTTCAGTCAAATGGGGAATATAAGAAATAGTGAAAGGGATTATAAGGGAAAGGAGGAGAACTGAGTGGGAAAAATTACAGAGGAAGATAAACCATGAGAGAGACTCCTAACTCTGGGAGACAAAGGGCTGCAGAAGGGGAGGTGGATGGGAGGATGGGGTAAGTCGGTGCCGGGCATTGGGGAGGGCACTTGGTGGGATGAGCAGTGGGTGTTACACTATATGCTGGCAAATCGCACTCCAATAAAAAAGTATACTAAATAAATAAATAAATAAATAAATAAATTCTAATTCTGATGGGAAAGATGAGAAAGTCAGACACTTTCAGCAACTCTAAATGTCCGAGGTTCTCCGGGTCCTGTCCTGACTGCCCCGAGCAGGATTGCATCATTCATTCATGCTGTTTGGTAACAGGCAGCAAGGGGGTGAAGCAAGGGTCACCTCCTCAAAAGTACATTGACGAAAAGAAACCCCGAACCCCCATGGAGTGTTCTGTTTACCTACCCCGACTAGTAACCACAGGCCGAGCGCGAAGCCAAGATGCGGAAGAGGCCGAGCGGCAGAGGACGGGGCTGAGCACAGGGAGCGCGACACACATGCCCAGACTCACCCCGCCGCCGGCGGCTCCTTCCTGGGCCGCCCCCGCCCCGGCCCCGGCCCCGGCCCCCGCCCCGGCCCCGGCCCCGGCCCCGGCCCCCGGCGGCGCTCCGACCCGGCGGCGGTGACCCGTGCGGGCCCGCGGGGCGTCCCAGGCAGACCCCGGGAGCCGCGGATCCGCGCGGGGCTCAGCAGGCTGGCGGCGCGGCGCGGCGCGGGGGGGAGCCGGCCGGCCCCGGGGCGGGGCTCCCCGCCCCTCCGCCCTCCGCCCCTCCCCCCCTCCGCCCCTCCCCCGGCGCGGCTCCCCGCCCCTCCCCCCTCCGCCCCTCCGCCCCTCCCCCCCTCCGCCCCTCCCCCCCTCCGCCCCTCCGCCCCTCCGCCCCTCCCCCGGCGGGGCTCCCCGCCCCTCCGCCCCTCCGCCCCTCCCCCCCTCCGCCCCTCCGCCCCTCCGCCCCTCCCCCGGCGGGGCTCCCCGCCCCTCCGCCCCTCCGCCCCTCCCCCCCTCCGCCCCTCCGCCCCTCCGCCCCTCCCCCGGCGGGGCTCCCCGCCCCTCCCCCCTCCGCCCCTCCCCCCTCCGCCCCTCCGCCCCTCCGCCCCTCCCCCCCTCCGCCCCTCCGCCCCTCCGCCCCTCCCCCGGCGGGGCTCCCCGCCCCTCCGCCCCTCCGCCCCTTCCCCGGCGGGGCTCCCCGCCCCTCCCCCCTCCGCCCCTCCCCCCTCCGCCCCTCCGCCCCTCCCCCCCTCCGCCCCTCCGCCCCTCCCCCGGCGGGGCGCGCACCCCGCCCGCACCGCGCCGAAGAGGGCGGAAGCGCTCCCCGCCCGCACCCTCGGGGCAGGCGCCGGCCGGGGGCTCTGTGCTGCTGTGGCCGCGAGCGAAAGCTCCTTAGGGACCTTTCCTGAATCCGCGTTTGACCTCCTGTTCTCGCAGGAACGGAGGTCTCCAGGAGAGTTTCAGTAGCTGGAATATTCGTACTACATGTCAACTATACTGCGATTAAAAGAGCAGAGCTACTTATATTGGCAACTAAAATGCGGAAAACCCTGAGCGGACAAATGAACCTACATTCTTTTTTTTTTCTTGTCATCCAGTTTTCGTCTAGGAGTCACTTGCTAAGCTCCTTTTGAGTGGACTATAATAAATAAAGGGGGAGCTCTGGCTCAGCTGGCTGGAGCTGGGCTGGGGCCCCTCCCTAAAACACGGCCTGAAACCTCAGATGCCAACAGTTCTGCAGGCTCCCTCCAACTGGTCCCTGGGGCAGGGGTCGCAGCTGCTGGAGCAGAGCCCACTTGGCCAGAGCATCCCTGCCTCTCAAGAACACGATCCTGTCCAGAATTGTAAGAGTGCTGCTGCTCTTGCGCCAGGCGGGCCCTTGAAGGTTAGTACTGTCAGATGCCATTTGTAAGAAAATGGTTGCAGGTTTGGGACACACCTGATTTAATTTCTCCCAGATCTGCCCAAGATGGTTCTGATCTGAAGAACAGACAGGAGGAATTTGGATGTTTTAAAATGTGAGGTAAAAAAATGATACCACGAATGGGAGGAGAGCAAAATAAGGGAGTCTAAAAAACAATCTAGTTAAGAAACTGTTTATATTTTGTAGTAATTTAGAAATAAGTATAATAAAAAAACAAGATGGGCAGCCCCGGTGGCACAGCGGTTTAGCGCCGCCTGCAGCCCAGGGTGTGATCCTGGGCACCGGGGATCGAGTCCCACGTCATGGAGCCTGTTTCTCCCTCTGCCTGTGTCTCTGCCTCTCGTTCTGTGTCTCTCATGAATAAAGAAATAATCTTTAAAAAAATAAAAATAAAAGAACAAGATGTTAAACACCAAATACTTGTATATGAACATAAATGGTAATTTATGTTCTGGTATTTCTAGGGGAAAAGAAACCCAAGTACAATAACGTGAAAAAGTAGAATTAATTTCTGCTGTAATTCATATTTCAAAGATGTTTAATATGAAGCAGATTTCAAATAAAATATTTGTACTAAATAAAATCTGGCCTCTGTACCCACCTCCCATTCACACCTGTACTAGCACTTGTGGTAATAAGGTGGCAGGTTATAAACACAAACCATATTAAAAAAAAAAAATGTTCAGAGGAAGCTAATGGGTGGTCACAGATACATCTAAGAATCACCAAGTAAAAAAAAAAAAAAAAAAAGAATCACCAAGTAATCTTCCCTGACAAGGCATAACTAACTATACAAGCACATCATAATATGCTTCATTGTTCTTCTGGAATAATGTTAAATAGCACATGTGAATCAAATACAATGCAGGATAATAAAACAGTAGCAAATTATTTGCAAAGTTTTCATCATAATTGGTTAGTAAAAAGTAATACAGGTAATACTAATAGTGTTCCTGAAAGGTTTCCTATAGATCACATTTTTATAAGCTAGCATATTTACTGATGATTAACTATATTAGGATCATGTATGTTTTAAAAATAATTCAGTGCTAATAAAATAGCCTTCTAAAATGGAGTAAATTGGAACAATCACTCCAGAAAACAATATAACATTTAGTAACACTGAACATGCACATTTTCTATAACCCAGTGATTCCACCTCAGGAATACACTCAGAAGAAACTCACACATGAGTAGCAGGAGTCACATACAAGAATGTTCACAACAATAGTGTATACATATAAAGAGTCATTGACCAGAAACTTAAAAAAAAGAGAATATCATTTAATATCATAAAAGGTACTTACATAAAATTCAGGATGGTAGTTACTTCTGGATACAGGAAAGAAAATGAGACTGGGGAGAAATTATAGAGTTCTTTAATGGCAGTGAGTATACAGATATTTTTTTAATATCCATTTGTATGTGTATATATATTTTTGTGATATTTGTATATCAATACATTAAATACGAATACCCTGAAATATCATGTTTCAAAATAATATAGTTAAGGGCAGCCCCGGTGGCACAGCGGTTTAGCGCCACCTGCAGCCCAGGGCGTGATCCTGGAGACCCTGGATCAAGCCCCAGGTCAGGCTCTCTGTATGATGCCTGCTTCTCCCTCTGCCTGTGTCTCTGCCTCTCTCTCTGTCTCTATGAATAAATAAATTAAATATTAAAAAAAAAGAATATAGTTAAAGAAAAATACAACTTAATGTAAATATTGACATTCAAAATAAGTCACACCATGGAAATATGTCTATGATATGTCCTATGAAAGAAGTGGCTCCAGAACTATATATACAGTTTGATTCTCATTTCTGAAAGAAGAAAACTCTGTGCATGTCAATAGTAATTCTGGCGAGCAATTAATCCTGGGGAGTAAAAAGAATGAAGAATATACCTTTCCAATTTATTTGGTTTCATATTGGTTGAGATTAGTTTTAAAACATTTATTACTTTTGTAATAATTTGTGAATCAGTTAAAACTAAATCACTTTAGGGGATCCCTAGGTGGCGCAGCGGTTTGGCGCCTGCCTTTGGCCCAGGGCATGATCCTGGAGACCTGGAATCGAATCCCACGTCGGGCTCCCGGTGCATGGAGCCTGCTTCTCCCTCTGCCTACGTCTCTGCCTCTCTCTCTCACTGTGTGCCTATCATAAAAAAACAAAAAAAAACTAAATCGCTTTAGGAGTAGGTAGAGGGTGAAATACATGAAGGTGCCCAAAAAGTACAAATTTCCAGTTATAAAATAAATAAGTTACAGGTATATGATTAAAATGAGAAAACTCAGTTTTTTTTTCCTTCCCATGTAGGAAGCAAAACCCAATTCTTTCCTCCTGTGCTGTCCTTTACTACTTACACAAAACACTTTACTTCTGGTCATCAGATGCAGTAGTTTTAACCCCCCTTCAAATAATTCTCTGCAACACCAGATGTTCCTATATCCTATACTCCTAACTCAATTCTGACACTATCTTCTCAAAGCATGATATCCCACAGATGAAGGGCCCAATCCCACAAGACTGCCCCCCCAACACACAATCTTCAGATACTCAGGTTATTATCTGTGCTTCTGATCAATTGGCTATATATCGGAGAGGTTCCAATGACCCCCTCCTTAGGTTTAACTGATTTGCTAGAGTGGTTTACAGAACTCAAGAAACACTTACTTACATTTACCAGCTTACTAAGGGTACAGATGGACAACCAGATGAAGAGATATATAGGGTGAAGTCTGGGAGAGTCCCAAGCACAGGAGCTTCAGACCCCATGAGATTGGGATATATCACCTTCCCCAGGGAGGGTGTGTTCACCAACCTGGAAGCTCTTTGAACGCCATACTTTTGGAATCTTACGGAGGTTTCATCGAGTAGGCATGATCAATCATTAACTCCATTTACAGCCCTCTCTCTTCTCAAGAGAATGGGAGGCAGGGCTGAAAAGTCCAAGCTTCTAATCATGGACTGGTCTTTCTGGTGATTAGACCTCATCCAGAAGCCCACCTAGAATTACTCCATTAGAACACAAGATGCTCCTATCACCCAGGAAATTATAAGGGTTTTAGGAACTCTGTTTCAGCTACAGAAGTCAGGGAGGCCTGGGTGGTTCGGTGATTGAGCGTCTGCCTTCAGCTCAAGGTGTGATCCCAGGGTCCTGGGATCAAGTCCCACATTGGGGTCTCTGCAGGGAGCCTGCTTATCCCTCTGCCTATGTCTCTGCCTCTCTCTCTGTGTGTCTCTCATGAATGAATAAATAAAATCTTAAAAAGAAAAACCGGAAGTCAAAAACCAATATTAAAACAAGAGATGCTCCTGGTATTCTTATCACTTAGGAAATAACAAGAATTCTAGAGCTCTGTGCCAAGAACCAGGGGTGAACAGATATATATTTTTATTATCTCACTGTAATGCACAACATGGTTGTACAGTTAATGATACTGTGTTGCATATTTGAAAGTCGCTAAGAGAGTAGATCTTAAAAGTTCTCATCCTAAGAAAAAAATTGTAAATATGTATGGTGATGGATATTGGCTTATCGTGATCATTTCACCATATATACAAATATCAAATCATTATGTTGTATACCTGAAACATAGGTTATATGTCACCTATACCACAATAAAAAAATAAGTAAAACAAAATCTAAAATAAATGAATCAATAAATAAATGCCTCAAATTGCTAAGTCAAATGATTATCAAAAAAGTTATCTAAAGTTGGTAACTGGGGGCACCTGGGTAGCTCAGTCAGTTAAGCGTCTGCCTTGAGCTCAGGTCATGATCCCAGGGTCCTGAGATTGAACCCCACGTCAGGCTCTCTGCTCAGTGGGGAGCCTGCTTCTCCCTCTCCTGCTTGCCATCCCTCTGCTAATGTACGCTCGCTCGATCACTCTTGCTCTCTGTCAAATAAATAAATAAAATATTTTTAAATAAATAAAGTTGCTAACTAGTCTTAGCCAACTGTGAAATTCTGTAATCCACCTTCCTAGATCTCGTTCAACTTAGGGTGACCATGCATTCCTGATTTGATTAGTGGGATTCATACAGAAACATGCTGAGGAGATTGCTGGAAAGGCTTTTTTCTCTCCTAATATGAGAAGAAAATAACATTACTGGCCTACTCCCTTTCTATTTCCTCCAGCCTCTAATATTAATGAGATGAGTGGAAGTACAGCGGTCATCTTGCAACCATGAAGAAAAACCCAAAAAATGACAGCAACCAACTAGAAATGATTGCACCATGGTTCCCAATACCAACAGCCACCCATCTCTAGATTTCTTTTTAAAAATCCTGTTTGTTTAAGCCAGTGCAGTTGAGCGCTCTATTATTTGTAGGTGGAAGGCTAAAGAAACCTGAACAGAGATCTCAGCTGCTGTGCACCACTGAGTAAACAGAGTTTACTCATTTGAATCTTGTAAAAGTAGAGGGATTTGTACACATCCTAGGCTTTCCACTAAAACCCCAGAAGGACCCCGGTTTAGGAGCAAACATTATGTCCCAGAACAAAGTATTTGCTTTAAAACTGAGAGCTAAGGATAAAACTAAGGGATCACGTCTTCAAAGGGTTTGCTTGAAACGTCAGAAGGGGACAGGCGGACAGATATAAAAGTCTTGGGCTCAACCTGGGGAGTTTAGCCCAGCGTGGCTGAGCTTCCAGAGTGTCTCCCAGGTGCCTTGTGAAGCCCTCTCGGGCCAGCTGGTGGCCTAACAAAGTATAAGACACCACAAGTACAAGGCAATTAGCCATTATTTTAACTTTCTGATAGAACAAATGTAAGCATTCTTTAGAAAAAGATAATGGAAACTAAGTCTCTAAAATATTCAGTGCAAAATACCCAACATCCAATCAAAAATTAAGACTTTTGGGATGCCTGGGTAGCTCAGCAGTTGAGTATCTGGCATCGGTTCAGAGTGTGATCCTGGAGTCCCGGGATCAAGTCCCACATGAGGCCCCTGCAGGGAGCCTGCTTCTCCCTCTGCCTGTGTCTCTGCCTCTCTCTGTGTGTCTCTCATCAATCAATCAATCAATCAATCAATCTTTTTTTAAAATTGAAAAGAAAAAAATAGAGAAAATCTATAAAACCCAAAGCTAGTTCTTTGAAAAGATCAATATAATTGACAACTGTCTAGCAATACTGACAGAAAAAGGGGGGAAGCAGAAAAAGACACAAATTTCCAGTGTAGGAATGAAACAGGAGATATCACTGTAGACCTTATAGACCCTAAAAGGATAGAAAGGAAATACTCAGAACATATTATACATATTTTTGATGAAATGGACCAATTTCTTTGAAAATCACAAACTACCAAACTTAACCAATAGGAAAAATATAACATAGATATTCCTATATTAATTAAAGAAATTTAATCTGCAAGATTTTTTAAATAAGCTTTTGAAAAAGATTTCCAGGCCAAGGTGGCTTCACTGGAGAATTCTATCAAACACTTAAGGAAGAATTAACATCTATTTTACACACTCTCTTCTAGAAAATAGAAAAGGAAGAAATACTTTCTAATTCATTTCATGAGGCCTGTATTACCCTTATACCAAAACTAGACAAAGGTAGTACTAAAAAAAGGGAAAGGTGAAGCAAGAAAAGGAAAGGAAAGGAAAAGAGGGGAGGGAAAGGAAGGGGAGGGAAGGGAAGGGAAGGGAAGGGAAGGGAAGGAAAGGGAGCCATAGATTGGTATCTCAGGAACTGAGGCACAAAAGTTCTCAAGAAAAAATTAGCAAATCAAATCCAGCAACGAATAAAAAGAACTATACACCATGACCAAGTGGGATTTATTCCAAATATGCAAGACTGATTTAACATTAGAAAATCAATCAATATAAAACACTATGTTAACAATATAAAGAAAAAATACATGATCTTATTGATGCAGAAAAAACATTTGACAAAATTCAACATTCATTCATGATAAAAGCTCTCAGCAAACTACACATAGAAGGAAACTTCTTCATCCTAATAAAAAGGCATCTACATAAAACATAAAGATATCGGGATCCCTGGGTGGCGCAGCGGTTTGGCACCTGCTTTTGGCCCAGGGCGCGATCCTGGAGACCTGGGGTCGAATCCCATGTCAGGCTCCCGGTGCATGGAGCCTGCTTCTGTCTCTGCCCCTCTCTCTCTCTCTCTCTGTGTGTGTGTGTGTGTGTGTGTGTGTGACTATCGTAAATAAATAAAAAATTTAAAAAAAAAATAAAGATATCCTCATACTTAATTAAGAAAGTCTGCATGACGGCCACCCGGGTAGTTCAGCAGTTTAGCACTGCCTTTGGCCCAGGGTGTGATCCTGGAGACCCGAGATCAAGTCCCACGTCAGGCTCCCTGCATGGAGCTTGCTTCTCCCTCTGCCTGTGTCTCTGCGTCTCTCCCTCTCTCTGTGTCTCTCATGAATTAATAAATAAAATCTTAAAAAAAAAAAAAGGCTGGATGCTTAATTCCTAAGATAGGGAATAAAGAAAGAATGTCCTCTCATCACCATTCCTATTTGACACTATATTGGAAGTCCCAGGCAGTGTAATAAGGCAAAAAACAAAACAAAAAACTGTCCTTTTTTTTTTTTCAGATAACATGATTATCTCCATAGAAAATCCCAAGGGATTTAAAAAAAATCTCCTACAACTAAAAAGGTCACAGGATAATAGGATATATGGTCAACATACAAAAGTCAGCATATTACTTCCACGTAGATAGAACTGGAGGGTATTATGCTGAGTGAAATAAGTCAATCGGAGAAGGACAAACATTATATGGTCTCATTCATTTGGGGAATATAAAAAATAGTGAAAGGGAATAAAGGGGAAAGGAGAGAAAATGAGTGGGAAATATCAGAGAGGGAGACAGAACATGAGACACTCCTAACTCTGGGAAATGAACAAGGGATGGTGGAAAGGGAGGTGGGCGGGAGGTTGGGGTTACTGGGTGATGGGCACTGAGGGGGGGCACTTGATGGGATGAGCAATGGGTGTTATGCTATATGTTGGCAAATTGAATTCCAATAAAGAGAAATTTTAAAAAATAAAAATAAAAAATAAATAAAAATAAAAAACAAAGGAGGGAATCAATAAAGATGAAACTAAAAAGAACATAAATAAAAATTGATACTATGAAAAACGCATTTACCAATACAGAGGATAAAAATTAGCAAAGAAAACAATATGAGATAATGAAAGAGAACAAAAACGATAGCTACAGACAATAGGCAAGGGAGACACACTATAAGGACAGTTGAGCTTCCCAAATAACCAAAACATGAGAACAAAATAAGTATTTAAAGATATCTAAATAACAGCTACTTGATTTAAAGAAAGACACAGTTTAAGAAACCATCAGCAGCTCCCTGCCCGCCTTGTTGGTGGAAGGCAGTGGCTGAACTTGCATCTGCTCGCTGTCCCCAAGAGCCTCCTTCAGGTCCTCCTGCTCCTGGACCTGGTGCCAGAGATCCATGCCAAGGCCTCCCCATCTTTCCAGCATCTGCAGGACACTAATCCTATTAAGATGAACCATAGTGTGGTCTTCACTTCTAGAAGCCTTGAAAGTAAGAGCAGTTGCCCCAAGATAATGGTGTCTGAATCAGGCCCAGAAGAATGAAATGGGGGAGTTGTGAGAGATGCAATCTAGAGATCCATACAGTTCTTCTCGTGGATGTAAAGACCTCTTCAGGAGAGGGATTAAGATGGCAGAGGAGTATGGGGGCCCCAAGTTCATCTCGTGGCTCGAATACAACTAGATAGTTATCAAATCTTTCTGGACACCAGAAAAATCTATCTGAAGTGTGAGAAAACAAAGCTACAAGTCTACTGGTAGAAAAGCGACCACTTTGGAATGTAGGAGGTGTGGAGACTTGAGTCTGGTGTGATAGAGCTGAGGTACCGTGGGGAGGGAGCCTGCTTGGCTGCCCCATAGTATTATAGAGCAGTGGAGCACAACATGGGAACCTTTAGAAGTCAGCTGGGGGGTTGGGGGGGTGGGGAGACGACACGTGCCTGGCCTAAATATGCCCAGGTGGCTTAGTGGGGTGGAACCCCGCGTGGAACACCGTTTGTGCATCTCCAGGGGAGAAAGCACGGTGGTGCCTGAGTGCCACCAGCTCCCAGGGACAGAAGCCCAGAAGCCCACTGAGGACAGTGAGTCTAGGCGCCAGCCTCCTGCTCTGTGTTGCTGTAAACTGCGAACTGCTGCACAGTCCTGTGACCACCTTTGTGGAGCGGCTCCAGCAAAAGACAGAAGGCTGGGGAGACCCCCCCCCCCCCCCGCTCCCCGCCCCGGGGAGAACAGTGGGGATCTGCGCCCCAGGAGTCCCTAAAAGTTAGAGTTGTGAAACTCAGTGCATGCCTGAGATAAAAACGCTCAGCCACATGCAGGGTGAACAGAGTTCTGACAGAAACCAGGTAGACAAGAGTGCTCGATTGCTCTTTTGAGAGGGCTCACCGAAGACTCAGGGATGCATATTTTCAGTTCTGGGGCTAGAGACCTGGGCCCTGCCATAGTCATCCCGCTCAACTGTGCTCAAAGCCTCCGGGGAGCAAAACAGCGCTACCTGGCGGACAAAAGTGCTGCCTACACGGAACCCCGCCTCCTTCCGCACTGAAGGTACCGCTCACCAGGTAGGGCAAGTCCACGTGACTCATGTGGTCCCTCCCCCGGAAGACCAGCACAATCTCTCCCACCTAGTTTACTGATGGAAGGCTGCAAGCTTCAGCTCTAGGGGATAACAGTATCTAGCATACTTTGTATTTGTATTCTTTAGTCCTTTAGGAAATTTTTTTCAGATATTTCCTTATTTTCCAATTCTTTCTTTTAAACTTTTACTTAGTTATGATAGCCACAAAGAGAGAGAGAGAGAGGCAGAGACATAGGCAGAGGGAGAAGCAGGCTCCATGCACCGGGAGCCCGACGTGGGATTCAATCCCAGGTCTCCAGGATCACACCCTGGGCCAAAGGCAGGCGCCAAACCGCTGCGCCACCCAGAGATCCCTTTTTAACTCTTTCTTAATTGGAGCTCTAGTACCTTTTAACAAGCAGACCAAAACACACCCAAGATCTAGTTTTGTTTGTCTTTGTTGTTGTTTTTCTTGGTTTTTTCTTTTTCTATCACCTTTTCCTTTATGGACAAAATGACTAGATGGAGTAATTTACCCCAAAAGAAAGAATAGGAGGTAGTACTCACAACCAGGGAGTTAATCAATACAGCTATAAGTAAGATGTCTTAACTAGAATGTATGTATGTATTTACTTATTTATTTATAAAGATTTTATTTACTTTTTCATGAGCGACCAGAGAGGGGGTGGGCAGAGACACAGGCACAAGGAGACGCAGGCTCCATGCAGAGAGCCCGACGTGGGACTCGATCCCAGGTCTTCCAGGATCAGACCCTGGGCTGAAGGTGGTGCTAAACCGCTGAGCCACCTGGAATGCCCTGAACTAAAATTTAAAAGAACAATTATAAAGGTACTAGCTGGGCTTGAGAAAAGCATACAAGACACTAGAGAATCCCTTACTGTAGAGATTAGAGAACTAAAATCTAGTCAGGTCAAAATTTAAAATTCTATAACTATGAATTGCAGTCCCCAGGGGAGACTACAAAAATGAGGGTGAAAGAAGCAGAAGAGTGAACCATGATATGGATGATAAAATTATGGAAAATAATGAAGTTGAAAAGAAGAGGGAAAGAAAACTATTAGGTCACAAAGGTAGACTTAGGGAACTTAGTGATGCCATAAAGCAAAATAATGTCCCTATTATAGGAATCCCAGAGGAAGTAGAGCAGGAAAAAAAGTCAGGTTTATTTGAACAAATTATAGCTGAGAACTTTCATAATCTACGGAAGGAAATAGGCACTCAAGTCCAAGAAGCACAGAGAACTCCACTCAAAATCACCAAAGATAAGGCAGCGCCATGATAAAGGGACACCTGGGTGGCTCAGTGGTTGAGTGTCTACCTTTGGCTCAGGTCATGGTCCCAGGGTCCTGGGACTGAGTCCTGAATCAGGCTCTCTGCAGGGAGCCTGGCTTCTCCCTCTGCCTATGTCTCTGCCGCTCTGTGTGTCTCTCATGAATAAATAAAATCTTTAAAACACACACAAACACACACCCCATAATATACTGAAACTTGCAAATTACAAAGATAAAGGAAAAATCCTGAAAACAGCTTGAGACAAGAGGTCCTTAACCTATAAGGGTAGGCACATAAGGCTGGCAGCATACCTGTCCACAGAGACCTGGCAGGACAGAAAGGACTGGCATGATATATTCAATGTACGAAATGGGAAAAATAGGAAGCCAAAAATACTTTATCCAGCAAGAATACCATTCAGAATAGAAGGAGAGATAAGGAGTTTCCAAAATAAACAAAAACCAAAGGAAATTGGGAAAACTAAACCAGCTCTGCAAGAAATATTAAAGCAGAAGACCAAACGTAACAAAGATCAGAAAGGAACAGAGAGGGGCACCTGAGTGGCTCAGTCCACTAAGAATCTGAATTTAGTGCCATTGCATTACCCATGAAGATGCTGTGTCTATAAATTGTTCCTTTTTTAAAAAAGATTTTATTCATTTCCTTTGAGAGAGGAGAGAGCAAGCGGGAGACACAGAGAGGGCACAAGCAGGAGGAGGGGCAGAGGCAGCAGGAGAAGCAGACTCTCCACTTAATAGTGAGCCTGTTGTGGGGCTCACTCCTAGGACCCTGAGATTTCACCTTCATTTTTGTAGTCTCCCCTGGGGACTGCAATTCATAGTTATAGAAATTTAAATTTTGGCCTGACTAGATTTTAGTTCTTAATCTCTACAGTAAGGGATTCTCTAGTGTCTTGTATGCTTTTCTCAAGCCCAACTAGTATCTTTATAATTGTTCTTTTATTTTTTCATGTGAAAGTTTTTATTTTTTTTATTTTTTATAAACAAAAAGTATTTTATTTAAAAATTTTGTGGGGTTTTTTTTAAATTTATGATAGTCACAGAGAGAGAGAGAGAGAAAGAGAGAGGCAGAGACACAGGCAGAGGGAGAAGCAGGCTCCATGCACCGGGAGCCCGACGTGGGATTCGATCCCGGGTCTCCAGGATCGTGCCCTGGGCCAAAGGCAGGCGCCAAACCGCTGCACCACCCAGGGATCCCATTATTTAAAAATTTTGTATTTGAGTATAGTTGACATACAGTGTTACAATAGTCTCAGGTGTACAACATAGTGATTTAACAAGTCGATATGTTTTGTTATGCTCACCACAGATGTAGCTACCATCTGTCACCATACAATACTATTACAATACCTCTGACTATATTCCCTATGCTGTATCATTTTTTAAAATAAATTTATTTTTTATTGGTGTTCAATTTACCAACAAACAGAATAACACCCAGTGCTCATCCCGTAAAGTGCCCCCTCAGTACCCGTCACCCATTCCCCCCCACCCCCCGCCCTCCTCCCCTTCCACCACCCCTAGTTCGTTTCCCAGAGTTAGGAGTCTTTAAGTTCTGTCTCCCTTTCTGATATTTCCCACACATTTCTTTTCCCTTCCTTTATATTCCCTTTCACTATTATTTATATTCCCCAAATGAATGAGACCATATAATGTTTGTCCTTCTCCGATTGACTTACTTCACTCAGCATAATACCCTCCAGTTCCATCCACATTGAAGCAAATGGTGGGTATTTGTCATTTCTAATGGCTGAGTAATATTCCATTGTATACATAGAGCACATCTTCTTTATCCATCATCTTTCGATGGACACCGAGGCTCCTTCCACAGTTTGGCTATTGTGGACATTGCTGATAGAAACATCGGGGTGCAGGTGTCCCGGCGTTTCATTGCATCTGAATCTTTGGGGTAAATCCCCAGCAGTGCAATTGCTGGGTCGTAGGACAGGTCTATTTTTAACTCTTTGAGGAACCTCCACACAGTTTTCCAGAGTGACTGCACCAGGTCACATTCCCACCAACAGTGTAAGAGGGTTCCCTTTTCTCCGCATCCTCTCCAACATTTGTGGTTTCCTGCCTTGTTAATTTTCCCCATTCTCACTGGTGTGAGGTGGTATCTCATTGTGGTTTGGATTTGTATTTCCCTGATGGCAAGTGATGCAGAGCATTTTCTCATGTGCATGTTGGCCATGTCCATGTCTTCCTCTGTGAGATTTCTCTTCATGTCTTTTGCCCATTTCATGATTGGATTGTTTGTTTCCTTGGTGTTGAGTTTAATAAGTTCTTTATAGATCTTGGAAACTAGCCCTTTATCTGATCCGTCATTTGCAAATATCTTCTCCCATTCTGTAGGTTGTCTTTTAAATTGCTGACTGTATTCTTTGCTGTGCAAAAGCTTCTTATCTTGATGAAGTCCCAATAGTTCATTTTTGCTTTTGTTTCTTTTGCCTTTGTGGATGTATCTTATAAGAAGTTACTGTGGCCAAGTTCAAAAAGGGTGTTGCCTGTGCTCTCCTCTAGGATTTTGATGGAATCTTGTCTCACATTTAGATCTTTCATCCATTTTGAGTTTATCTTTGTGTATGGTGAAAGAGAGTGGTCTAGTTTCATTCCTCTGCATGTGGATGTCCAATTTTCCCAGCACCATTTATTGAAGAGACTGTCGGGATCCCTGGGTGGCGCAGCGGTTTAGCGCCTGCCTTTGGCCCAGGGCGCGATCCTGGAGACCCGGGATCGAATACCACATCGGGCTCCCGGTGCATGGAGCCTGCTTCTCCCTCTGCCTGTGTCTCTGCCTCTCTCTCTCTCTCTCTCACTGTGTGCCTATCATAAATAAAATTAAAAAAAAAATTTGAAGAGACTGTCTTTCTTCCAATGGATAGTCTTTCCTCCTTATCGAATATTAGTTGACCATAAAGCTGAGGGTCCACTTCTGGGTTCTCTATTCTGTTCCATTAATCTATGTGTCTCTATTTGTGCCAGTACCACACTGTCTTGATGACCACAGCTTTGTAGTACAACCTGAAATCTGGCATTGTGAGGCCCCAACTATGTTTTTCTTTTTTAAAATTCCCCTGGCTATTCGGGGTCTTTTCTGATTCCACACAAATCTTAAAATGATTTGTTCTAACACTCTGAAGAAAGTACATGGTATTTTGATAGGGATTGCATTAAAAGTGTAAATTGCCCTGGGTAACATTGACATTTTCACAATATTAATTCTGCCAATCCATGAGCATGGAATATTTTTCCATCTCTTTGTGTCTTCCTCAATTTCTTTCAGAAGTGTTCTATACTTTTTAGGGTAGAGAGCCTTTACCTCTTTGGTTAGGTTTATTCCTAGGTATCTTATACTTTTGGGTGCAATTGTAAATGGGATTGACTCCTTAATTTCTCTTTCTTCAGTCTCATTGTTAGTGTATAGAAATGCCACTGATTTCTGGGCATTGATTTTGTATCCTGCAATGCTACCAAATTGCTGTATGAGTTCTAGCATCTTGGGGTGGAGTCTTTTGGGTTTTCTATGTAGAGTATCATGTCATCAGCGAAGAGGGAGAGTTTGACTTCTTCTTTGCCAATTTGAATACCTTTAATGTCTTTTTGTTGTCTGTTTGCTGAAGCGAGGACTTCCAGTACTATGCTGAATAGCAGTGGTGAGAGTGGACATCCCTGTCTTGTTCCTGATCTTAGGGGAAAGGCTCCCAGTGCTTCCCCATTGAGAATGATATTTGCTGTGGGCTTTTCGTAGATGGCTTTTAAGATGTTGAGGAATGTTCCCTCTATCCCTACACTCTGAAGAGTTTTGATCAGGAATGGATGCTGTATTTTGTGAAATGCTTTCTCTGCATCTAATGAGAGGATCCTATGGTTCTTTTTTCTCTTGCTGATATGATGAATCACATTGGTTGCTTTACGACTGTTGAACCAGCCTTGCATCCCGGGGATAAATCCTACTTGGTTATGGTGAATAATCTTCTTAATGTACTCTTGTATCCTATTGGCTAGTATCTTGTTGAGAATTTTTGCATCCATGTTCATCAGGGATATTGGTCTATAATTCTCCTTTTTGGTGGGGTCTTTGTCGGGTTTGGAATTAAGGTGATGCTGGCCTCATAGAACGAGTTTGGAAGTACTCCATCTCTTTCTTTCCAAACAGCTTTAGTAGAATAGGTATGGTTTCTTCTTTAAACGTTTGATAGAATTCCCCAGGGAAGCCATCTGGCCCTGGACTTTGTGTTTTGATGACCGCTTCAATTTCCTCCCGGGTTATTGGCCTATTCAGGTTTTCCATTTCTTCCTGCTCCAGTTTTGGTAGTTTGTGGCTTTCCAGGAATGCGTCCATTTCCTCCAGATTGCCTAATTTATTGGTGTAGAGCTGTTCATAATATGTTTTTAAAATCGTTTGTATTTCCTTGGTGTTGGTAGTGATCTCTCCTTTCTCATTCATGATTTTATTAATTTGAGTCTTCTCTCTCTTCTTTATAATAAGGCTGGTTAATGGTTTACCTATTTTATTAATTCTTTCAAAGAACCAACTCCTGGTTCTGTTGATCTGTTCCACAGTTCTGATTTCGATTTCGTTGAGTTCTGCTCGAATCTTAATTAACTCTCTTCTGCTGGGTGTAGGATCTATCTGCTGTTTTTTCTCTAGCTCCTTTATGTGTAAGGTTAGCTTTTGTATTTGAGTTCTTTCCAGTTTTTGTCTTTTTTTTTTTTTTTTTTTTATGATAGGAACACAGTGAGAGAGAGGCAGAGACACAGGCAGAGGGAGAAGCAGGCTCCATGCACCGGGAGCCCGACGTGGGACTCGATCCCGGGTCTCCAGGATCGCGCCCTGGGCCAAAGGCAGGCGCCAAACCGCTGCGCCACCCAGGGATCCCCTCTTTCCAGTTTTTGAATGGATACTTGTATTGCGATGTATTTCCCCCTGAGTACTGCTTGTGCTGCATCCCAAAGATTTTGAACGGTTGTGTCTTCATTCTCATTAGTTTCCATGAATCTTTTTAATTCTTCCTTAATTTCCTGGTTGACCCTTTCATCTTTTAGCAGGATGGTCCTTAACCTCCATGTGTTTGGGGTCCTTCCAAACTTCTTGTTGTGATTAAGTTCTAATTTCAAGGCATTATGGTCTGAGAATATGCAGGGGACGATCCCAATCTTTTGGTATCGGTTCAGACCCGATTTGGAACCCAGTATGTAGTCTATTCTGGAGAAAGTTCCATGTGCACTTGAGAAGAATGTGTATTCAGTTGAGTTTGGATGTAAAGTTCTGTAGATATCCGTGAAATCCATCTGGTCCAGTGTATCACTTAAAGCTCTCGTTTCTTTGAAGATGCTGTGCTTAGAAGACCTATCGAGTATAGAAAGAGCTAGACTGAAGTCACCAAGTGTAAGTGTATTATTATCTAAGTAATTATTCACTTTGGTTATTAATTGATTGATATATTTGGCAGCTCCCACATTTGGGGCATATATATTGAGGATTGTTAAGTCCTCTTGTTGGATAGATCCTTTAAGTATGAAATAGTGTCCCTCTTCATCTCTCACTACAGTCTTTGGGGTAAATTTTAGTTTATCTGATATAAGGATGGCTATTCCTGCTTTCTTTTGAGGACCATTCAAATGGTAAATGGTTCTCCAACCTTTTATTTTCAGGTTGTAGGTGTCCTGTCTAAAATGAGTCTCTTGGGATCCCTGAGTGGCGCAGCAGTTTGGCGCCTGCCTTTGGCCCAGGGCGCGATCCTGGAGACAGGGGATCGAATCCCACGTCGGGCTCCCAGTGCATGGAGCCTGCTTCTCCCTCTGCCTGTGTCTCTGCCTCTCTCTCTCCTCTCTCTGTGTGTGTGACTATCATAAATAAATAAAAATTAAAAAAGAAGGTTTAAATCCTTTATAAAATAAAAAATAAAAAATAAAATGAGTCTCTTGTAGACAGCAAATAGATGGGTCCTGCTTTTTTATATCTTAGAAACATCGGGGTGCAGGTGTCCCGACGTTTCATTGCATCTGAATCTTTGGGGTAAATCCCCAACAGTGCAATTGCTGGGTCGTAGGGCAGGTCTATTTTTAACTCTTTGAGGAACCTCCACACAGTTTTCCAGAGTGGCTGCACCAGTTCACATTCCCACCAACAGTGTAAGAGGGTTCCCTTTTCTCCGCATCCTCTCCAACATTTGTTGTTTCCTGCCTTGTTAATTTTCCCCATTCTCACTGGTGTGAGGTGGTATCTCATTGTGGTTTTGATTTGTATTTCCCTGATGGCAAGTGATGCAGAGCATTTTCTCATGTGCTTGTTGGCCATGTCCATGTCTTCCTCTGTGAGATTTCTCTTCATGTCTTTTGCCCATTTCATGATTGGATTGTTTGTTTCTTTGGTGTTGAGTTCCTGCTTTTTTATCCAGTATGAAACCCTGCGCCTTTTGATGGGGTCATTAAGCCCGTTCACGTTCAGAGTTACTATTGAGAGATATGAGTTTAGTGTCATCATATCTATTCAGTCCTTGTTTTTGTGGATTGTTCCACTGAACTTCTTCTTAAAGGGGAATTTTAAGAGTCCCCCCTTAAAATTTCTTGCAGAGCTGGTTTAGAGGTCACATATTCTTTCAGTTCCTGCCTGTCTTGGAAGCTCTTTATCTCTCCTTCCATTTTGAATGAGAGCCTTGCTGGATAAAGTATTCTTGGTTGCATGTTCTTCTCATTTAGGACCCTGAATATATCCTGCCAGCCCTTTCTGGCCTGCCAGGTCTCTGTGGAGAGGTCTGCTGTTTCCCTAATATTCCTCCCCATAAAAGTCAGGGATTTTTGGTCTCTTGCTGCGTTAAGGATCTTCTCTTTATCTTTGGAATTTCCTAGCTTAACTATTAAATGTCGAGGTGTTGAACGGTTTTTATTGATTTTGGGAGGGGGGGGATCTCTCTATTTCCTGGATCTGAATGCCTGTTTCCCTTCCCAGATTAGGAAAGTTTTCAGCTATGATTTGTTCAAATACAGATTCTGGCCCTCTGGCCCTTTCGGCGCCCTCGGGAACCCCAATTAAACGTAGGTTTTTCTTCCTCAGACTGTCATTTATTTCCCTTAATCTATCTTCATGATCTTTTAATTGTTTGTCTCTTTTTTCCTCAGTTTCCCTCTTTGCCATCAACTTGTCTTCTATGTCACTCACTCATTCTTCCACCTTGTTAATCCTGGTCGTTAGGACTTCTAGTTTGGGGATCCCTGGGTGGCACAGCGGTTTGGCGCCTGCCTTTGGCCCAGGGCGTGATCTTGGAGACCTGGGATCGAATCCCATGTCGGGCTCCCGGGGCATGGAGCCTGCTTCTCCCTCTGCCTATGTCTCTGCCTCTCTCTCTCTCTCTGTGTGACTATCATAAATCAATGAAAAAAAAAAAAGACTTCTAGTTTGGATCACATCTCATTCAATTGATTTTTAATTTCTGCCTGATTCGTTCTAAATTCTGCAGTCATGAAGTCTCTTGAGTCCTTTACACTTTTTTCTAGAGCCACCAGTAGCTGTATAACAGTGCTTCTGAATTGGCTTTCTGACATTGAATTGTAATCCAGATTTTGTAACTCTGTGGGAGAGAGGACTGTTTCTGATTCTTTCTTTTGAGGTGAGGTTTTCCTTCTAGTCATTTTGCTCAGTGCAGAGTGGCCAAAAGCAAGTTGTATTGGGAAATGGAGAAAAAGAGAAGAGAGAAAGAAGGAAAGAAAAGAGAAAAAGAAAAAAGAAAAAAGGAAGATAAAAAGAGAAAAAAGAGAAGAAAAAGAGAAAGAAAAAGAAAGAAAGGGAAAAAAAAGGGTGGGGGAAGCAAGCAGAAATCAAAAAGAAAAAAAAAGAAAAGAAAAAACCACGGGGGAGTATCTTCTGATTCTGTATACTTTAAGTCCCTTGACTTCCCCTGGACCTGGTCCGTCTAGCTGGTCTTTTGGGGGAGGGGCCTGTTGTGCTGATTTTCAGGTGTTAGCACTTGGGGGAGCTGCTCTGCCCCCTGCCTGGTGCAGGGCTCAGTGGGGGTGTTTACCCCGTGAGGCCCCAGGAGGAACAACCGCAGTGGCGGGGGCAGCTCTGCAGCCCTGGAGTCAGCTCCGGCAGTAGCTCCGGGGCTCTCAGTCTGCAGGGCCTGGAGGCTCCGGGGTGGGGCCGCTGATCTGCTCAGCTCCGGGCAGGAGCGTCCTTGCTGTCCTGGGCCCTCCCGGCCTCTGCCTGTCCCGGGGGGAGGCCGGATCCTGGGCTGTGTCCCTGCGCCCAGTGCTCCCGGTCTGCGCTGTTGGATTCGCGCTCCCGCCCCGCAGCCCCCTCTGCACGGAGCCTCTTCCTCTGCCCAAGTCCCTCCGAGCTGCTCCTGGAGCCGCCCAGCCCCCTCCGCGGAGCCGCCGCCCGAGCCCCTCCTAGCAGCTCCGGGTCCCGCTGTGCCGCTGCAGCCCTTAGGGACCTCGGCGCACTCTCCCCCGGGCGCAGGGGCCTGTTAGTGTCCCAGGGAGCCCGAGGGCATCCCCGCCCTCCTGGGTCCTGCTCTAACTCCCTGCGGGCCCCTTTCCACCTGGGAAGGTTGGTGCAGCTCCTGCTCCTCCGGGACGGGGCTCTCCTGTCCTGGGGACACTCGCCCCGGCCTCAGCCCGGCTCCTCGTGGGGCCCCTCCCCCTTGGAGGCCTTTTGTTTCTTTATTTCTTTTTCCCCGTCTTCCTACCTTGATAGAAGCGCGAACTCTTCTCACTGTAGCATTCCAGCTGTTCTCCCTTTAAATCTCAGGCCTAATTCGTAGATTTTCAGGATAATTTGAAGGTTATCTAGGTAATTTGGTTGGGACAGGTGATTTGGGGACCCTACTCTTCCGCCATCTTGCCCCTCCTCCCTATAATTGTTCTTTTAAATTTTAGTTCAGGGCAGCCCAGGTGGCTCAGCGGTTTAGTACCACCTTCAGCCCAGGGTCTGATCCTGGAAGACCCGGGATCAAGTCCCACGTCGGGCTCCCTGCATGGAGCCTGCTTCTCCCTCTGCCTGTGTCTCTGCCCCCCACCCCCCTCTCTCTGGTGGCTCATGAAAAAGTAAATAAAATCTTAATAAATAAATAAATAAATAAAATAAGTTCTAGTTAAGACATCTTACTTATAGCTGTATTGATTAACTCCCTGGTTGTGAGTACTACCTCCTATTCTTTCTTTTGGGGTAAATTTCTCCATCTAGTCATTTTGTCCATAAAGGAAAAGGTGATAGAAAAAAACAATAAAAACATCAATAACAACAACAAAGACAAACAAAACTAGATCCTGGGTGTGTTTTGGTCTGCTTGTTAAAAGGAACTCAACCACTGGGCCACCCAGGCATCCCTCACCAAACATTTAAAGAAGAATGAATATCTGTTCTGAAACTATTACAAAAACCAGAAATGGAAGGAAAACTTCCAAACATTCTATGAGGTTGATCCTAAAACCACAGATCCCACCAAAAAGAATTACCAAACAATATCCCTGATGAACATGGGTGTAAAAATCTTCACCAAGATACAAGCTAATAGGATCCAACAGTACATTAAAAAAAAAAAATTATTCACCAGACCAAGTGGGATCTATTCATGGGTTGCAGGGTAGTTCAACATCCACAAATCAATGTCATACACCACTTAATATGGATCACCATATGATCCTTTCAATAGATGCAGACAAATCATTTGACAAAATACTAGCATCTTTTCTTGATTAAAATGCTCTGCTGTGTAAGAATAGAGGGAACATACCTCAATAACATAAAAGCCATATACAAAAAAAAACATAGTGAATATCATCTTCAACAGGGAAAAACAGAGAGCTTCTCCCCTAAAGTCAGGAGCACAACAGGGATTTCCATTCTCACCACTGTTGTTCAACATAGTACTGGAAGTTCCTAGCATCAACAATCAAATAAATAAAAGAAATAAAAAGCATCCAAATCAGCAAAGAAGAAGTCAAATTTCCAATCTTCACAGGTGACATGATTCTATGAAGAAAACCCAAAAGACTTTTGTAAAAAACCAAAAAAGTACTGGAACTGATATTGGAATTCAGCAAAATCACAGGGTATAAAATCAACACACATAAGTCTGTTGCATTTCTATACACTAACAATGAAGCAACAGAAAGAGAAATCAAGGAATCTATCCCATTTACAATTCCACCAAAAACTATATGATACCTAAGAACACCCCTAACCAAAGAGATAAAAGAGTTGTACTCTGAAAACTATAGAACACTTAGGTATACCTGGGTGGCTCAGCGGGGGAGTGTCTGCCTTTGGGCGTGATCCTGGTCCACAGATCCCTTTGAGGAGCCTGCTTCTTCTCCCTCTGCCTATCTCTCTGCCTCTCTCTCTGTGTCTCTCATAAATAAAAAAATAAAATAAAATCTTAAAAACAAAAACTATAGAACACTTAAATTGAGGAAGACCCAAAGAAATGGAAAAATATTCCATGCTCATGGATTGGGAGGACAATTATTTTTCTAATGTATACTTCCCAAAGCAATCTATACATTCAATGCAATCCCTATCAAAATACCACCAGCAGGGCAACCTGGGTGGCTCAGCGGTTTATCTTTAGTGCTGCTTTCAGCCTAGGGTGTGATCCTGGATACCTGGGATTGAGTCCCACGTCAGGCTCTCTGCAGGGAGCCTGTTTCTCCCTGTGTGTGCCTCTGTGTGTGTGTGTGTGTCTCTTATGAATGACTGAATAAATAAAATCTAAAAAAAACAAAATACCACGAACATTTTTCACAGAGTTGGAACAACCAATTCTAAAGTTTGTATGGAACCAGAAAAGACCCCAAATAGCCAAAGTAACGTTGAAAAAGAAAACCAAAGCTGGAGTCATCACAATTCTGGACTTAAAGCTGTACTACAAAGCTGTAACCAACAAAACAGTATGGTACTAGCACAAAAACAGACACATAGATAAATGAAGCAATAGAGAATAGGTACAGGAGATAAAGAGGTACAAAGTTCAGGACACCTGGGTGGTTCAGCAGTTGAGCATCTGCCTTTGGCTCAGGGCGTGATCCCAGAGTCCCTGGATGGAGCCTGGTTCTCCTTTGCCTGTGTCTCTGCCTCTCTCTGTGTGTCTTTCATGAATAAATTTAAAAATATTTAAAAAAAGAACTTAAAAAAAGAGGTACAACATTCTAGTTATAAAATAAATGTCATGAGCATGTATAGCATAAGGAATAAAGTTAATATTGTAATAACTTTGTATGATAAATGGTAAACTAATCATGGGGATCATTTTACAATGTACAAAAATATCAAATCACCACGATGTACACCAGAAATAGAACATTGTATGTCAATTATACTTCAATTTAAAAAAAGACGCTCTACGGGATCCCTGGGTGGCGCAGCGGTTTGGCGCCTGCCTTTGGCCCAGGGCGCGATCCTGGAGACCCGGGATCGAATCCCACATCAGGCTCCCGGTGCATAGAGCCTGCTTCTCCCTCCGCCTGTGTCTCTGCCTCTCTCTCTCTCTCTGTGTTCCTATCATAAATAAATAAAAATTAAAAAAAATTATTTAAAAAAATAAAAAATAAAAAAAATAAAAAAAGAGAGAAAGGGGCAGCCCCAGTGGCCCAGTGGTTTAGCGCCACCTTCAGCCCAGGGCGTGACCCTGGAGACCAGGGATCGAGTCCCACGTCGGGCTCCCTGCATGGAGCCTGCTTCTCCCTCTGCCTGTGTCTCTGCCATTCCCTCTGTGTGTGTGTGTGTGTGTGTGTGTCATGAATAAATAAAATCTTTTAAAAAAAAGAAAATACTTTTAAAAAGGAGAAAAATATCATCAGCCACTTTTCAGCAGAAACGGAGGCTAGAAGAAAAGTGGAATAATATATTTAAAGTGTAATAAGAAACACTTATGTCAGGGATCCCTGGGTGGCTCAGCAGTTTAGCACCTGCCTTTGACCCAGGGCATGATCCTGGAGTCCCAGGATCGAGTCCCACATCAGGCTCCCTGCATGGAGCCTGCTTCTCCCTCTGCCTGTGTCTCTGCCTCTCTCTCTGTGTCTCTCATGAATAAATAGACAAAATCTTAAAAAAAAAAAAAAAAGAAAAAACTGTCAACTGAGAATTCTATATCCAGCAAATCCATTGTGCATAAATGAGGGAGAAAATAAGATATTCCCAAATAAACAAAAGCTGAAGGAGGCCATTAGCAGCAGACCTAACGTACAAGAAATGCTACAGGGAGTCCTTCAGGTTGAAATGAAATGATGCTAGAGAGTAACTTGAAGTCATACAAAGATAAAAAGATCTCTTTAAAGATTAACATATGGACAAATATAAAAACCGGTGTTGTTATAATTTAGGTTTGTAACCCCACTTTTACTTTTCTAAAGGAGTAAGACAGGGCAGTTGGGTGGCTCAGGGGTTTAGCGCTGCCTTCAGCCCAGGGTGTGATCCTGGAGACCCCGGCATGGAGTCCCACGTCGGGCTCCCTGCATGGAGCCTGCTTCTCCCTCTGCCTGTGTCTCTGCCTCTCACTCTCCCTCTGTCTCTCATGAATAAATAAAATCTAAAACAAAACAATATTTAAAAAAAATAAAAATAAAGGAGTAAGACAGAAATGCATGAGAATAATTACAAATCCGATACAGAACACACAAAGATGTAATTTGTTATATCAATAACAAAGTAGAGGGGACTGAACTGAATCAAACAGGATCCTCCAAATTAACTAATTTATAAATAATAAAAATGATGGAAGGCTAATTTGGGCTGCCAGGAAAATAGATCAAGTAACATGGTGAGAGTGGGGGACTATAACCTTATACTTCTCCATAGAGGAATTTAGTATCAGAAGACAAGCTACAGAGGGCCTGGGTGGCTCAGTCAGTTAAGCATTCAACTCTTGGTTTCAACTCTAGTCACCATCTCAGAGCCACAAGACCAAGCCCTGCATTGGGCTCCCCACTCAGGGGGTCGTCTGCTTGAGTCTCTCTCTGCCCTTCCCCTACACACTTGTGTACATGCACTCTCTCACAAATAAATAAATCTAAAAAAAAAAAAAAAAAAGACAAGCTACTATAGTGTCTCTCAAAACAAGATCCTTAAACCCACATCAGCATCATCTGGAAACTCGTTAGAAAAACAATTCTTGGTTCCCACCCTAGACATTGAATCAGAAACTTGGGGTACAGGGACCCATAATCTGTGTTTTAAGAAGCCTCTAGATGTTCCTAAAGCAGGCTAAAGTTGTAGAAGCACTGATCTACAAGGTACGGAAGAGAAGAGAATATAAGTCATTGATTTTTTTTACCTAAACCATTATTCACATAAAGGCTATGAACAATAGTTTTAAGCATACAAGAATGCTGGAAATAGGGATCCCTCGGTGGCTCAGTGGTTTAGCGCCTGCCTTTGGCCCAGGGCATGATTCTGGAGTCCCGGGATTGAGTCCCACATCCCCACATCGGGCTCCCTGCATAGAGCCTGCTTCTCCCTCTACCTGTGTCTCTGCCTCTCTCTCCCTCTCTGTGTCTCTCATGAATGAATAAATAAATAATCTTAAAAAAAATTTAAAAAAGAATGCTGGAAATATTTTTCCCACGGAGATACTTGAGAAAACTACTAGTGAACAAATTTCTACCAGCCAATGGATGCCAAGGGAAACTTCAATGATGGAACTAGCAGGGGCATTAAGTATATATAACTACAAAACTAAGACTGGACAAACTTAGGTATGGACGATTAAAAAAAAAACAGAATATAAATGTAATATACTCTAGCAATATAGAAATGATGCTACGGAAAAAAAGGAGGCAAAGATTATATAAGAAATGAAGTAGGGTAAGTTTTTGCTGGTTGTTTCATCTACAACAGCTGGAGTTAAAGGTAATATTTATGACATATTTAACAGTGTAGTGGTAATAGTAAGAAAAATAATGTTAACTGAAATCAGAAGATAAAGAAAAAAATAGTTTTTAAAAGTTAAAGAGGCATATTTATCACTATCATCAGAACAAAAATACAAAACTTCTTAAATATCAGAAAATCTGTGAGTATATATGCATAATTACACATACCAAAGCAAACAAACAGTATAGGAAAAGACATAACACAAAATATGTTAAAAATTTTTTTTTATTTTATTTATTTATGATAGTCACACACAGAGAGAGAGAGAGGCAGAGACACAGGCAGAGGGAGAAGCAGGCTCCATGCACCGGGAGCCCAACGTGGAACTCGATTCCGGGTCTCCAGGATCGCGCCCTGGGCCAAAGGCAAGCGCCAAACCGCTGCGCCACCCAGGGATCCCCAATATGTTAAAATTAAGACTAAATATTTCTGTCATTTTAATAAATGTCGATGGGTTTGATCATCTTTTAAAATAAAAACATTTTCAGATTCCTCAAAAAGTAAAACAGGGGCACTTGGGTGGCTCAATTAGTTAAGAGTCTGCCTTCAGCTCAGGTCATGATTTCAGAGTCCTGGGATCCACCCCCACATCAGCAGGGAGCCTGCTTCTCCCTCTCCTCTGCCTTCCTCTCCCCCTGCTTGTGCTCTCTCTGTGTCAAATAAATAAATCTTAAAAAAAAAAAAAAGTTAAACCAAACTCTATGTTGCATTATTGATGCTCACCTCAAAGTGATTCAGAAGACTGAAATAGGATGAGTAAAGGTGTGCTAGTCAAAGGCAAATAAAAGAAAGGAGCAAAAATTTTAATAGAAGATGAGGCGGAGGCCAAATATCTTTAAATGAGAAAATACTGCTTTCAGTTATAATTCACAATGAAAAGTTATAAATATCAGCAATTGTGTAAATATCATACTCAAAAACAAAAATTACAAGTAGAGGGAGAAATAAACTTTTGCAGTACTTCTGAGTACTCAAATTTACAAAAGCATTAATAAGTCCAACCACATCTAGTATAATGTATACCATGGAATATTTCTCAGCCATTAGAAACGACAAATACCTACTATTTGCTTTGACGTGGAGGGACCTTGAGGGTATTGTGCTGAGTGAAATAAGTTAATTGGAAAAGGATAAACATTATATGGTCTCATTCATTTGGGGAATATAAAAATTAGTGAAGGGGAATAAAGGGAGAGGAGAGAAAATGAGTGAAAATATCAGTGAGGGTGACAAAACATGAGAGACACCTAACTCTGGGAAACGAACAAGGGGTAGTGGAAGGGGAAGTGGGTGGAGGGTTGGGGTGACTGGGTGATGGGCACTGAGGGGGGCACTTGGTGGGATGAGCACTGGGTATTATGCTATATGTTGGCAAATTGAACTCCAATTTAAAAAAAAAAAGTCTAACCACATCTAAATAAAAATGTTTCCACGTGACAAAAACAAACTCCATTAAGTCAAAAGAGAAATTTGTTGGGATGCTTGGGTGGCTCAGCGGTTGAGTGTCTGCCTTTGGCTCAGGGCGTAATCCTGGGGTTCCAGGATCCAGTCCCTCATCGGGCTCCCTGCAGGGAGCCTGCTTCTCCTTCTGCCTCTCTGTGTCTCTCATTAATAAATAAATAAAATCTGGGCAGCCCAAGTGGCTCAGTGGTTTAGTGCCACCTTCCACCCAGGTGTGATCCTGGAGACCCCGGATCAAGTCCCACATCGGGCTCCCTGCATGGAGCCTGCTTCTCGCTCTGCCTCTGTCTCTGCCTCTCTCTCTCTCTCTCTGTCTCTCATGAATAAATAAAATCTTAAATAAATAAATAATAAATAAATAAATAAATAAGTAAATAAATAAAATCTTACAAAAAAAAAAAAGGACAAATCTGTGGATTCAAGGGCATGAGGAGTCCAAAGTGGTCAAGTGACAATCTTCATTTCCAATTCAATGGAACTATTACTGTGTCTCCAGTTAGAAACATTTCTCCCTTTATTTTTTTATTTTTATTTTTTTTTCTTAAATTTTTTTTTAAATCTTTTTTTTTTTAATTTTTATTTATTTATGGTAGGCACACAGTGAGAGAGAGAGAGAGAGGCAGAGACACAGGCAGAGGGAGAAGCAGGCTCCATGCAACAGGAGCCCGACGTGGGATTCAATCCCGGGTCTCCAGGATCGCGCCCTGGGCCAAAGGCAGGCGCTAAACCCGCTGCGCCACCCAGGGATCCCCATTTCTCCCTTTAGAACTAAGACCAGTAGGCCAGTGGTTGTAGGGCTAGCTAGCAAAAATTTTACTAGTGGGTTATAGTAATGCCATTCCCACTGCCACCACTTGATTCCTAGACCTGTGAATGCTATGAGAAAAGTAGCACCATATATTGGACACTAATTCAGAGCACATTAACCACCTGGAGAAGTTTGCCCCCAGCTCTACTAGGTACTGCCACCTACAGGGTACTGTAACTGCTGGAGCTGTGAGTCTGAACAGCCATTCCACTATCCCATCAAACCAGATACTTCAGGATGGTAGGGAACATTGCAAGACAAGTGAATTCCATGAGCATGGGCCCATTGCCACACTTCACTTGCTGTAAAGGGAGTTCCTTCACCAGAAGCAACACTGTAGAATACCATGATAGCAGATAAGGCATTCTTTAACTCCATGGATGGTAGTTTGGGCAGAAACATTGGATGCGGGAAAAGGCAAATCCATGTCCAGAATAAGTGTTGATTCCAGTAAAAACAAACTGTTGCCTCTTCCATGACAGAAGCGGTCCAATGTAATCAACCTGCCATCAGGCAGCTGGCTCATCACCTTGAGGAACAGTATCATATCAGAGACTCAGTATTGGTCTCTGCTGCTGGCAAACTGGGCACCTGGCAGTGGCTATGGCCAAGTCAGCCTTGGTGAATCAAAGTCCATATTGTTGATTCCATCATAACCTCCATCTCTGCCATCATGGCCACTTTTAAAATAGTCATTGGGCCATGACAGCAGTGGCTTGAAGAGGCCAACTGCTATCCACTTACTAAAATCCTCCTCTACTGAGGTCACCCTTTGGTGAGCATTTATATAGGACACAAATATATTCACGTTTTTCACCCATCCAAGGAAGTCAATCTATGTATCTCTTTCCCAGACTCCCTTGTCACCAATTTTCTAATCATGTTCTTACCAAGTCCCTGACCATCCAGCCAAACCATTGGCCACAGCCCATGAATTGGTTTATAATCAACTCATCTGGCCATTTCTCCTTCTAAGCAAAATGGACTTCTAAGTCCTGCCTACTGAGAGGATCTCTCTATATCATTGCCTTTCATGGATGTACACAGCTGTCCACTTTTGGGTGGTACCTGCATATCCTGCACAACCACTTGTAATTCAAGAACCACTTTTTTTTTTTAATTTTTTTTTTTTTTTTATGATAGTGACAGAGAGAGAGAGAGAGGCAGAGACACAGGCAGAGGGAGAAGCAGGCCCCATGCACCGGGAGCCCGACGTGGGACTCGATCCCGGGTCTCCAGGATCGCGCCCTGGGCCAAAGGCAGGCGCTAAACCCCTGCGCCACCCAGGGATCCCCCAAGAACCACTTTAAGCCAAGTTTTCTCTTCCTCTGTCACCTGATCACAGGGAACTTCCCATGAGGTCACAGGTGAAGGCTGGGAGAGAGAGGGTAGGACAGGGATCCCTGGGTGGCACAGCGGTTTGGCGCCTACCTTTGGCCCAGGGCATGATCCTGGAGACCCGGGATCAAATCCCACATCGGGCTCCCAGTGCATGGAGCCTGCTTCTCCCTCTGCCTATGTCTCTGCCTCTCTCTCTCTGTGACTATCATAAATAAATAAATTTAAAAAAAAAAGAGGGGGGGGGTAGGATAGCAGGAGTTGGGACCAAGGATATTTGGGTCACTTCTTTATATACTTGTATTTCCAGGGCCTATTGGGATATTAGTCTACTTATAGTTCTAGAAGCAAAGAGGAATGGTGGGAGTGGGTTCTGAAGAAAATCAGCAGTGTCTTTCAAGGCAACTGCCTTGGAGGAGACTACTGCAGTTTCCTAGTGCAATGGAGGGTGTATCTCAGACAAGCAGACAGCTTGCTTTTTTTTTTTTTTTAAGATTTTATTTATTTATTCATGAGAGATACAGAGTGAGAGAGAGAGAAACAAAGACACAGGCAGAGGGAGAAGCAGGCTCCATGTAGGGAGCCCGATGTGGGACTCAATCCCGGGACTCCAGGATCACGCCGTGGGCCGAAGGCAGGCGCTAAACCGCTGAGCCACCCAGGGATCCCCTCTAGACAGCTTGCTTCTATCGGCAAAGAAAGTGCAACAGAATTTACAGGCCCAATGTCCCCAGCGTCATCAGGGTATTCTCATACATCCCATTCCAAATATCAGGATCCCATTCCTTCCTCATCGATGCTTTCATTTTTCAATTAAACTGTAATTCAGTTACAAACTAGATGAGATTCTGGGTTTGGTTTTCAGCAATCTCAGCTCTGCAGTTAAGTATCTCTTTAAGGATAGACCTAGAAGCTTTCAATCATTTATACAGTGCTTGGGCTGGGAATTTGAATCCCTGATCTCATCCTTTTTTCCCCCCACTTTATTCAGTGACCTTAGGAGCAACATTTAATCTCATTATACTCATTAGTTTGACAAAAATGTTTGAAGGTATCTCATACATGGTAATCCAGTTCCTTGCCTCTTGTGTTTCATTATCCAGTCTCACTATTAGATATTCCAATAGTGAGATTCTGCTCCTTTAGAGCCACTCTTAGCATCAAAATCTGTATTAGTCAGGGTTCTCCAAATAGAACCAAAAAGAGGTGTGTATATATCTATATACCTATCTATAGTGAGGGCATTCACTACTGTTGAGAGTGAAAGAGAGAAATTTATTTTAAAGAATTGGATCGTGTGATTGTGGAGGTTTAATAAATCCAAAACCTGCAGCATGCCAGCAGACTGGATACCCAGGGAGGAGCTACAGTTTTCATCCAAAGGCAGTCTGCTGCAGAATTGCTTCTTGCTATAGGGAGGTCAGTCTTTAGTTTAAAAAGGCCTTCAGCAGGAAACCACAAATGTTGGAGAGGATGTGGAAAAAAGGGAACCCTCTTGCACTGTTGGTGGGAATGTGAACTAGTGTAGCCACTCTGGAAAACTGTGTGGAGGTTCCTCAAAGAGTTAAAAATAGACCTGCCCTATGACCCAGCAATTGCACTGCTGGGGATTTACCCCAAAGATACAGATGCAATGAAATGCCGGGACACCTGCACCCCAATGTTTATAGCAGCAATGTCCACAATAGCCAAACTGTGGAAGGAGCCTTGGTGTCCATCGAAAGATGAATGGATAAGATGTGGTTTATGTATACAATGGAATAGTACTCAGCCATTAGAATGACAAATACCCACCATTTGCTTCGACGTGGATGGAACTGGATGGTATTATGCTGAGTGAAATAAGTCAATTGGAGAAGGACAAACATTGTATGGTCTCATTCATTTGGGGAATATAAAAAATAGTGAAAGGGAATAAAGGGGAAAGGAGAAAAGTAAGTGGAAAATATCAGAGGGGGAGACAGAACATGAAAGACTCCTAACTGGGAAGCAAACTAGGGGCGGTGGAAGGGGAGGTGGGTGGGCGGTGGGGGTGACTGGGTGGCGGGCACTGAGGTGGGCACTTGAAGGGATGAGCACTGGGTGTTATTCTGTATGTTGACAAATTGAACACCAATAAAAAATAAATTTATTTTTAAAAAGGCCTTCAACTGATTGAGAGAGGCCCACCCATATTATATAGAATAAACCTGCTTTACTCAAAGTCCACCAGTTTAAATTGTTAATCTCATCCAAAAAACACCTCACAAAAATTTTCAGAATAACATTTAACCAAGGATCTGGGAACCAACGTGGCCCAGGCAAGTTGACACATAAAGTTAAGCATCACAAATGGTTATCTCTGATGGGAGTTTATGAATTTATTCAAAATTTGTTTTTGCTACTTTTTCTATGGTTATTATTTACTGTATTATCTTTGTAATAAGAAAAGCATATATATATTTTCTAAGTTTTTTAAAATAATATTTGCTTTGGGAAGTCTTCCTTAGTAGTATGGCACTGAGAACATACCATTATAGCTGTTCAGTACATTGTGTGTCCTACTGTATGTTTGCCTAATAAACGAGGAAGGCTCTAAAGGAAAGGGTTTTTTCTTTTCACGTGTGTATGTTACCCAAAGCACAGTACTCTACCACAAAGTACACTCAAAGAATGAACAGCCAATAATAGAAAAAATACTACCCCAAATCAATACTATTCACCTACCCATTCTAAACCTGCCCCAATTCTGGGATTTCTGACCTTTTCAGATACCTAGACTAGAAATGGTAACCAAAGAGAACATGTTTCAAAATTTTGTCACTTTTATGTCAAGAATGCCTGTGCTCCTGGTCTTTTTGCTATCTGCATGTCCACTGCTTTAGTTTGAATATTCTGCTTATAAAACACATGTTTTATTTTTAAAAAGTAATAAATACATGCTTATTTTTCAAAGCAAAGGTCAAAACAGATTTTTCAAAACTAGGTAATTCTTACATCATTTGGGAAGAAAAACAAACACGCAAAATAGGCAGAAAATTTCTGAAGAAAGACTAAAGAGGATCCAACCCTACCAAATTTTGAAAATACTATAAAACTACAGTAAATACAATTGTTGCTACTTCTATGGACTAAGCTATGAAATATAGTCTAAAGTAGATCCAGATACATATGAGAATGCAGCATATGCTAATAACCGCATTACATATTAATGGTGGAAAATGTGAATTATTCTTGAAAAAATAAAACTAGATTCTGTGTAAGCTCTTTCCAAACATCAATAACCAGTTCAGTTGTCAGACACCAACTTTCTTGATTCTCCAACACAAACTGGGTGTCCAGCAACTCAATTCAATTTTAAATCTATCTGGAATTAGCACAGACCCTGCAATTAACGGCTCAGTCCCAGAAGATTGCTTCTACCAGACACCAGTTTCAAACATGCTAACTCCATTTCTGTCTGACTTGGGTGCAAATTTTGGGGTTCCCACAATTCCCTCCTCAAGTTTGAAAATTTTTGAGACTGACTCAGAACTTGGGAAATCATTTCACTTAGGTTTACAGTTTATTATACAGGATACAACCCAAGAAGAAACCAAATGTAAGAGATACAGACCAGGCACTGGGGAAGGAGCACAGAGCTTTCAAGCCCTCTCGATATACCACACTCCCAGGATATCAATGTGTTTACCCATCCCAATTATTCAATCATTTTTATAACTGATCTGCTACCCATCTCCACTCCCCAGAGGATAGGGGCATGGGATTGAGAGTCCTCACCCTCTAATCACTGTGGTTGGTCTTTCTAGTGACCCGCCCCCATCCTGAGGCTATCTAGGGTTACCACCTTGACTCACATTAGCACAGATTCAGGTGAATTCTAAAGGGGATTTTGTGGATAGCAAAAGATACTCTCAGCACTCAGAATTCTGTGCTGGGAACCAAGGACAAAGACCAAATACATATTTTTAGAACACCACATATTCTTATCTCATTCCTCACCAAAATAAATTTCAAATGAATCAAGGATTAAAATGAAAACTAAAGCCTTTAGAAATACACAAGAAAACATGGGAGAATTTTAAGAATATTTTTTAAGAGTGTAAAGCCTGGGCAGCCCGGGGGGCTCAGCGATTTAGTGCCACCTTCAGCCCAGGGCCTGATCCTGGAGACCGGGGATGGAGTCCCATGTCAGGCTCCCTGCATGGGGCCCACTTCGCCCTCTGCCTGTGTCTTTGCCTCTCTGTCTCTCATGAATAAATAAATAAAATCTTAAAAAAAAAAAATTTAAAAAAAAAAAAGAGTGTAAGGCCTGTTTTACACAGTATAGCACAAAATCCAAATCCCCATAAAAGAGAGGGGAAAAAAAGAGGGAGGGATACATGTGACTACATGAAAAGAATTTTTAAAATTTTTAATTGGAAAAAAGACATAAATACAAAATACTGTACAAGCAGTATTTAGACAAGTCAATTGCAACACAGAAAACATAAAGAACTCCTTCAAATCCACAAGAAATCAAACAGGAAAACAGAAAAAAGACACGAAGGATAGTTCATAGAAAAAGAACTACAAATGGCTCTTACAAATAAAATATATGCTCAACTTCACTCTCAATAAACAATACTAAATAAAATAAACAAGATGCCATTTTTTACCTATCAGACTTGCAAACATAGAAACAAAATGTTAAATATATTGGTATATACTCTTCTGGTTCTTTATTGATTTTGTATATATATATTTAGGGGACTTAATAAAAATAAAACACTGGACATACTTTGTATATTTTATATTTTCATGTATATATTTCTGCATCTCTCTTTTGTGGATATATAAGTGTCCCCTAAATTTGAGGGGTCTGCAAAAGTGAAAATATTCTGAATTTTTTAAGTTAATATTTTGATGCATACTCTTGCTTTGTTATAGATACATGGAGAGTGGCTACAAAAATGAGGACATATAATTAGGCTACTTAAAACGTTTTCCCTAGGGCACCTGGGTGGCTCAGTTAGTTAAGCATCTGTCTTTGACTCAGGTCATGATCTCAGGGTCCTGGGATTGGCCCCACATCAGGCTCCCTGCTCAGCAGGGAGTCTGCTTCTCCTTTTCCGGCTCCTGTTCCCCCTGCTTATACTCTCTTTCTCTGTCAAATAAATAAAATCTTTAAATAAATAAATAAAACATTTCCCTCTTATCAAGAACAACTCTTTATGTCATTAAATATGCCTCATCACCTTCTGCATGGAATTTTGAACATCCTTCTTCCTGATTGCCCTATCCTTAGTCTTCTCCCTTAGTTCATCCTCCATTCCACCTCCAGAGTAATTTTCATCACTAGTGCATTGGGTTCCCACTGCTGGCGCAGATATCTTAATCAGGACATGACAGTCAGGAAATGCTACTTCTCCAGATCTGTCTCTTGCAACCTTCTTCCCTCCATCCTAAGTATCCACCTTTCAGTGGGCATGCCAGCTCCTTCCATGTTGCTCTGTCTGGAAACTACTCTCCCAAACCCTCTTCTTTTGAAAAGTGTCTATGTATCTTTCAAAATCCATTAGACTTGGGGATCCCTGGGTGGCTCAGTGGTTTGGCGCCTGCCTTTGGCCCAGGGTGTGATTCTAGAGTCCCAGGATCAAGTCCCATGTCAGGCTCCTTGCATGGAGCCTGCCTTCTGCCTGTGTCTCTCTCTGCCTCTCCCTCTCTCTCTGTGTCTTTCATGAATAAATGAATAAAATCTTAAAAAAAAAAAAATCCATTAGACTCACCTCACCTCGTCCTTCACACCTTCCTTCACTACCATGTCAGGCACAATACAAAGTATGCGACACATGCAATCTCAGTTACTTTTTTCTAAGATGTCACTTACTTCCACTTTATAGATTAGGAAATAGAGTCCAAAAAAGTTAACTTGTCCAAGGTCACCTACTGGTAAACATCGCAAAACTAGAATTTAATTCAAATTGTTTGACTCTAGGAGTCTTTCTAATGCACCACTTTGCCTCATTAGGGTTCTTTCATCAAGATTTTATTCTTTATTGAAATCTCTCCTGAATCAAATAGCTAAACATCTACTGCCACCTCAACGTCTTCAATCATGGCTTGAAATAGATCTGCTCCCACATGACCTTTTGTGTGAAATTCTCCAAAGACATTCTAAAGTTTTCCCGCTCTGTACATACATTAGCATGTAGACAACACTCCCTTGCTATACTCTTGCATCATATAATGAAAACCATTCATTTACTTGGAAGTGTGATATGGAGAACAGTAGAATGATATATGCAAATAGAATGCCTCTACAGGGATCCTGTGATCTTTCCGTTCTGCTGAGACTTTGTGTGGTGCGATGTCAATGGAGAGGCCTAATTAAAATTCCATTCATTGTGGATTTCTTGCATTTGATTTTTTAAAAATACCGCGTTAAAATATTATTGATTTCAATTACTGAGTTTTGGTGCCCCTTTAAATTTGCACCTCAGGAGATCCACTCCCCTTTCCTACCTGCAAACACATGCCTGAAAATTCCAATCTTCATCTCTGCTCATATCTCCCATACATCTGCAGAGTAAATAAATCCACATGCATACCAAGTAAGATAAGCACAAGTCTCCTGTGTAATGCCATTAATCAGACTTATAATGTGCTGTTGAGATTCTCAAATATACAAAGCCACTTAAAAGCATTATATTCCAGGATATTCACTGCAGCTTCAATAGCAAAAGATCAGGAACAACCTAAATAACAACCGGTGTATGACAAGTTAATTCTGTCTCACAAAGAATATCAGGCAGCTGTTAATGAGGAATCCCTATTTGTATTGATACGGTACAATCACCAACATACTTTAAGTATAGTACACCCATCGCTGTGTATTCTAAATTGACACTTTGTGTGGGGGGAAATGCTTTTAACTATACACATTTATAAATTCATAAATCACCTGGGAAATTAGAATATCTAAGGGTAATTGTGCTTGTCTGAAGGAAGCTGAACTAGAGGGACGAGGGCGTGCTTTTCACCATACACCCTTTGGAACTTTCGAATTCTAACGGTTTTCGTTATTGCTTATAAAAACGAAACACAAGACATTACTGAATAATACGGGGGTGGTGAATACTGGATACTAGAAAACAACTGCACACACCTTTCGGAATTTTGTCCTAAAACAGAGCCCTCTCAAAGCACGGGGACCACCACTCAAGCAAGTCGAGTCTGACCGCCCGTCTGGGAGCAGCGCGTCCCGCGCCCACGCTCCAGCCCGAGGCTCGCCGGAAAGGCCCTAAGCACCTTCCATCCTGCACGCCGTCTTCCCGCCCCTTGGCTCCCAACGCCGACAGCAGCGGGCGAGGGCCCGAGAGGTGCCCTTCCGCGCCCCGCAGCACCGGGAGCCCTTCCAAGCACACCGAGGTAGTCCGGGAAACGCCGGTGACGGGGACGCAGGAAGCAAGGGGAGGAAGCCGGGCAACACGCGCGACCGGGAGGGAGGAGGCCACCCTGCCCCGGCGGCCAGAGACCTCCAGGGGAGAGCGGCCCACGCTCACTCTGCAGCTGCGGCCTCGCCCCGCCCCGCCTCGTTCCTCAGGTCCCGGGGCTGCAGAGCCGGACCCCGCCGGCGGACCACGCCGGACCGCGCCGAGCCCTTCCGACCCGGAACGGGGCCCTCCCCGGCGCAATGGCGGCGCCGCGCGGCCGCGGGGGGCGGGGCGGGCGCGCGGGGGCGGGGGCGGGGGCGGGGCAGTAGCGCCGCGGCCCAATGGCAGCGGCGCGCGGGCACGCTGGGGGCGTGGCGACGCGCCCGACTTTTCCAGAAGACCCGGGCAGCGCCTCCCGGCCACGCCGAGCCAGCTGCGGGCCCTCAGCGCCGTGCCTCCTCCTCTTCCGCTGGTCAGCTATGGCGGCCGTGAAGACCCTGAACCCCAAGGCCGAGGTGGCCCGCGCCCAGGCGGCGCTGGCGGTCAACATCAGCGCGGCCCGGGGGCTGCAGGACGTGCTGAGGACCAACTTGGGGCCTAAGGGCACCATGAAGATGTAAGGCGGGGTTGGCGGTGGGGGGGGAGGGGGGGCCGCCGCGAGCCTGGCGGGGGAGGGCGGGAGGAGGGGGAATGGGCCGCGCGGGCACCGCGGGCCGGGGGGCAGGCGGGGGGGCAGGCCGGGGCCGGCCGGGGCCTCTGCACTCGCCGCTGCCGCCCTGCCGGCCCGCACGCTCCCGGGTGGCCCCCGCGCCCTGCTCTGGCCGTTTCCCTTCTAATTGATGCCGCCTCTGCGGAGAACAAAGCGGCCTGCGTGCTCGGCTCGCGCCGTGGAGACCCCGAGGGCTCGGCCAGCTGTTTCTCTGAAGGGAGAGCGGGGCGCTGCACCGTTCCTGTTGCCTGCCGGGTGCAGAGAAGCAGCCGCGTGGCCCCAACTCCCGAGGACCTGGGTGAAGCCCGACTGCACTGGGACTATGGACTAGGTCTCCGATGAGAACGTCACACTGATTCATTCGTGCTCCTTGAACAGGCTCGTGTCTGGTGCTGGAGACATCAAGCTTACTAAAGATGGCAATGTGCTGCTTCATGAAATGGTGAGAGGCCGCTTGGTATGCTAAGTCAAAAATGGCTTGCTGTTCCATATCACGTGTGATTTGCAGGAAGATTTTTTTTTTTTTTATGATAGTCACAGAGAGAGAGAGAGAGAGAGAGAGAGAGAGAGAGAGGCAGAGACACAGGCGGAGGGAGAAGCAGGCTCCATGCACCGGGAGCCTGATGTGGGATTCGATCCCGGGTCTCCAGGATCGCGCCCTGGGCCAAAGGCGGGCGCCAAACCGCTGCGCCACCCAGGGATCCCTGCAGGAAGATTTTTAATGTTCATTTTCAAGATAGAAGTTCACCAGACCATGGAGGAAGTAGAAAAGGAATAGAATCAGTAATCGTAGTGACAGTTCAATGCCAGGAGGAACCCTGGAGTCTGGTAACTTCTTTTTGAAGCCCTAATCTTGCCATGTAAATCCGTGGTTAAAGGATTGTTAGTTATTGGGGATCCCTGGGTGGCTCAGCGGTTTGGCGCCTGCCTTTGGCCCGGGGCGTGATCCCGGGGTCCCTGAATCGAGTCCCGCGTCAGGCTCCCTGCATGGAGCCTGCTTCTCCTGTGTCTCTGCCTGTGTGTCTTTCATGAATGAATAAATAAAATCTTAAAAAAAAAAGGGGGGGGGGTGGTTGTAGTTTAAATTAACTATTAAAATTTGAAAAAAAATAAGCGACTGTTATAGGTAGGTACAAAATGGTTTTACTTTCTCTAAGAGAGCCATTTCTGTCAACATCCCATCTCTAAATGAAGGCGAGATAAAATTCTGCTTTACTCTGATTTTTTTTATTTTTTTTTTAAATTTATTTATGATAGTCACAGAGAGAGAGAGGCAGAGACATAGGCAGAGGGAGAAGTAGGCTCCATGCACCAGGAGCCAGACGTGGGATTCGATCCCAGGTCTCCAGGATCGTGCCCTGGGCCAAAGGCAGGCGCCAAACTGCTGCACCGCCCAGGGATCCCTACTCTAATTGTTAAATCCCCACTGACCAAGGGTATGAGACTGTTGAGAAGAGCAGTTGTTTTACTCATCCCTAAGTTTCCAAAATCTAGCACTTAAAAACCAAGTAAAAAAAAAAAATAAAATAAATAAAAATAAAAATAAAAATAAAAAAATAAAAAAAAAAAAAACCAAGTAAAGGAAATGACACCCCCCCCCCCGTGTTTTGGGGTTTTTATTGTGTAATACAGTAGATATTCAGAGAAGCACATGAACCCAGTAAGAAGTACACAGTATTACCCATATAATATATTTAATATCTGCAAATTTAAATGAGATAGTTTGCGAAATATCTGGCCTAGATTCTTAAACTGTCAGTTTCCCTAAAAACAAAATGTTGTGGAACTCTTCTGGATTACAGGAGAATAAGGAGATTTAAAAACAGTTCAGGAGCATTCTTTGGCTCCTTTGTAATTAAGAATCTATGGGTGGTACTGGAAATAGAGTGCATATCCTGTTCTTTTTTTTTTTTTTTTTTTTTTTTTTTAAATTCACTCCTAGCTCTATTTTAGCTGCCTCTCACAAATAGAGTTAGGTTACATTTTCATTTTTTTAATTTGGCTCGAAACATTTTCTTTTCTTTTTTTTTTTTAATTTTTTTTTTTTTAATTTATTTATGATAGGCACACAGTGAGAGAGAGAGAGAGAGAGAGAGGCAAGAGACACAGGCAGAGGGAGAAGCAGGCTCCATGCACCGGGAGCCCGACATGGGATTCGATCCCGGGTCTCCAGGATCGCGCCCTGGGCCAAAGGCAGGCGCCAAACCGCTGCGCCACCCAGGGATCCCGCATATCCTGTTCTTTAAAACCTCTCAGTGATTTAGCTTTCACTAGTGATCTTTGCTCTAAAAGATAACTTTTTTCTTTTTTTTTTTTTATTCAATTCCAAGTAATACTGGAGGCTGCTGGGGTTTAATTTTTGAAGGAACCTGGTTTATTCTCCCAAGAGTCCTAAAGAAGCATGCATGGATTTTGAAATTATTTCTTACTGTTAATTCTGTTACCTTCAGTAGACCTTAACAGTAAGCCTCAGATTTCCTCATCAGTAAAGTGGAGAGAATCTTCTCAAATCTATATGTAAAAATATTTGGGTTATGATAAATTGATATACAAAATAGTTAATGGTGAGTTTTAAATCAGCATGGTATATAGCTGAACACTTGGGCAATTTATGCAAATCGATGCATTTAAGGAGACCCTTCACATGCTTTAAAGTATATTTGGAGTATTTTCACTGAAGTAATTCTTTTTTTTTTTTTCACTTTCAGCAAATTCAACACCCAACAGCCTCCCTAATAGCCAAAGTAGCAACAGCCCAGGATGACATAACTGGTGATGGTACCACATCCAATGTCCTAATCATTGGAGAGCTACTGAAACAGGCGGATCTCTACATTTCTGAAGTATACATGATTCTTATGTTGCCAGAAATTTCTATAAATTGAGGTGTTAATAGTAGCTGAGGCCAGATAGTACAAGGTAAAGAGTAGGGGGCTTAAATCTAGGAACCAGAGCCTATATCCTGGTCTTAATACAAGTTTATTGTGATCCTGGACAGATTAAGGAAACTTCCTTGGCCTGCAGAGGTTTTTTTGGTCAAGTTGTATTACATATTATTTACATATGTCTGTAACAGCTTATTAGTTGAGATCTAGAAACAGGATGTTCAGGAGTAGGCATATTTATAAGGAAAAAGCCAACTAAAACAAGTTTTAATTAAGAGTTACAGAATATTTTTAGCCTTGAGTAGTTTGAAGATTAAAGCAAACCTCAGTAGTGATCCAATTCTAAGAAAATCTTGGGCAGAGAGAAAAGGCAGACCCTTTGCCTCTGTTTTGTTAGTAATTGATGTAAATTGAAAAGATAAATGGTCCTTATTGAGTACAGTTTTGAGTTTTAGACATTCCCTGTGGTCTGCACAGTGAACACCCAAGTGTACTTTATAGTTCCCTTGGCTTTGATTCTGTGCTAGAGCAATGTCTGTTCTTTTCCTCTGCATTGAAAGGACTATTTATCCTTTTAAATGTATTCAAAAAGTCAGCACATTATATTCAAGCATGTGAATAATCTAGAATATTCCTTTAAAACTTACTTTAACATCTGATTGAAGATTTCCAGTGTTAGTGGTGATTATGTGATTGTATGTTTATAGGGTCTTCATCCCAGAATAATAACAGAAGGATTTGAAGCTGCAAAGGAAAAGGCACTTCAGTTTTTGGAACAAGTCAAAGTAAGCAAAGAAATGGACAGGGAAACACTTATAGATGTGGCCAGAACATCTCTACGTACAAAAGTGCATGCTGAACTTGCTGATGTCTTAACAGAGGTATGTTAAGTGTGGTATGTGTCTGGTAGTATACACCTATACTGAAAACCCCTGGTGTATTTTCTAGTTGAAATTGCAAGGTGCTATCTAAAACCTTCACAGTATCATGCCATGTGAAATAGTTTTTTATTTTTGTGGCAAAGAGCAGCTGATTTGTCTTCCTAAAATAATAGTATACCTGACCATGTTATGAAGATACAATTGGAGCTTTCATTAAAGATTAATAAAATTGAGATTTCATTATAAAAAGGTTCATTGATATTTTTAATGGAATAGGGATGTCTGATTAACGTAAATGATTTCAGTCCTTTACAAATAATGTATTCTGTTACCTTGAAGAAAAAGGCTTAGGTCAATTCAGAGATTTTTAAAGAAAAGTGAACTTCTCTGAAGAAAAGCAACGTAAGCATGTGGACTTCTGCAAATCAAGATCATTTAATGGTTATGCTCTCATTGTAGGCTGTAGTGGACTCGATTTTGGCCATTAAAAAACCAGATGAACCTATTGATCTCTTCATGGTTGAGATCATGGAGATGAAACATAAATCTGAAACTGATACAAGGTAGGTGATAGGATGCTATGAAATAATTACACAATGTGTTTACAAATTTATAGGCACTTTATACAGTACATGTTTTTTGGCTGATTTCCTTTTCTTTGAATTTGTGTGTATTCCCTAAATGAATATTTAAAGATTTATTTTTATTTATTTATGATAGTCACAGAGAGAGAGAGGCAGAGACACAGGCAGAGGAAGAAGCAGGCCCCATGCACCGGGAGCCGGACGTGGGACTCGATCCTGGGTCTCCAGGATCGTGCCCCGGGCCAAAGGCAGGCGCCAAATCGCTGTGCCACCCAGGGATCCCTCTAAATGAATATTTAGTTTGCTCAATTGTGTTTCATCTTGAAGTTACTAATGAAGTGTTTATAGTCAGGATGACTGTAAAAAATGAGCTATGTCAGTGATTTATTGAACTGTGGGTTACAAAGCATAATAGACTATTGGGGAATTTCTTAAATATATATTACATTTTAAAAACATAGTTCAAAAGTCATTTTTAAAGGAGGTGATGACAATTTGAGAGGCTACCGATTGCAGCTGCCTCTGCAGAATTTTCTGTACAAGATAAGAGTTACTACTTTTATTTTGAATGGCTTGTTTTTGTACTGTGTTCTGGATACTGCTTTTTCATAATTGAACCTGCCTAGGTTTCATCCAAAAAGTCTTTTTCAAAGACTCAGTTAATAAAGTCATGTGAAAATTATTAATGCAGCTTCAATTCAGTTACGTGAATTTTGTTAGTATATATTATATATCATTTGGAAATCAATAACAAAACAATTTGTTATGTGTTTCAACAGCTTAATCAGAGGTCTTGTTTTGGACCATGGGGCACGGCATCCTGATATGAAAAAAAGAGTAGAAGATGCATACATCCTCACATGCAATGTGTCGTTAGAGTATGAAAAAACGTGAGTTTACAGGCCATACAAATGGAATAGAGAGGTGGGGGAGCTTGGTACTTTGGGCAAGTCACTTTGAGATTTAAGTTTCACCACTGCAAGGACACTAATGCCTCAGTTGGGTTCGGGTGAATTAAAGGAAGTAACCTTTGAAAACATACCAGGGGCAGGATTGGAACTCAGTGGCTGTCTGTTAAGTCTTAAGACTAACCCAGTTTCTGAGGCTGCTGGTTTATCTCCTCAAAAAATAAACATTGTCCTTCCTCCCCCATAACTTTTTTTTTTTAAATAGAGAAGTGAATTCTGGGTTTTTTTACAAGAGTGCAGAAGAGAGAGAGAAACTCGTAAAAGCTGAAAGAAAATTCATTGAAGATAGAGTTAAAAAAATAATAGAACTGAAAAAGAAAGTCTGTGGTGATTCAGATAAAGGATTTGTTGTTATTAATCAAAAGGTGAGAATGAAATTTTGCTTCATAAATGAGTCTGTATTGTCCATTGCTATTTTTAAGATGACTTCTATTGTAACAAACTGTTTTTGTTGTAGGGAATTGACCCCTTTTCCTTAGATGCTCTTGCGAAAGAAGGCATAGTAGCTCTGCGTAGAGCTAAAAGGAGAAATATGGAAAGGTATGGATAACATATACCTTAGTGATGTAAAATTTTACTATATATAATTTATTATTTGGCTTATCTTTTCAGATGTACAACCCAGTGGCATTAGGTTTCATTCACATTATTGTGCAACAACCATCATCATTCATCTCCAGAACTTTTTCTTTTTTTTTTTTCTCATCTTCCCAAACTGAAATTCTCTCATGAATGAAGCAATAACTTTCTTTCTTTTCCCTCCCCCCTAGTAAATACTTTTCTACTTTGCCTTTATGATTTTGGTGCCTTATATAAGGGAATCATGCAGTATTTGTCCTGTTGTGTGGCTTATTTTATTTAGCATGTTTTCAGAGTTCATCCATGTTGTAACATGTATTAGAATGTTATTCTTGTTAAGGATGAATAATATTCCATTGTATGGATATATCTATCACCTTTTCATTTATTAGTGGACATTTAGGTTTCTCCCTTTTGGCTGTTGTGGATAATGCTGTGAACATTGGTGTATGCTTTATTTTTAAACCATGACATGTATATGTACATTTACTATGTCAAGAGATAGCATCAAGGGGTTTCAAAGAACTGCTTTTTTCCCCAGAGCTCACCAGGATAAAGAACTCTTGTTTTATTTATAGATTTCTTATCAGAAGAGTATTTGTGGACTTTGAAAGAGTGGGTTAAATGTCAAGTTAGGATAAAAGATGGTTTTTAACTTGGTGGTGGTGAATTTGAAGGTTTGAGTTAAAATAACATTTTGGCATATTTAATTTTAGTGTGTAATTCTGAAAGATTGCTTCCTAAAAATTATTAATCTCTTTAAACATAACAAAGCTACTTACATGTCTCCTTTAAAATACTTCAATGTTTCAGGCTGACTCTTGCTTGTGGTGGAGTAGCTCTAAATTCTTTCGATGACCTAAATCCTGATTGTTTGGGACATGCAGGACTTGTCTATGAGTATACATTGGTAAGTGTATTTCTTTTCTGAAGATAATATGATAATGTTCTTTGGTTCTTGAATTCTTCGGTAGTAAAAAAAAAAAAAAAATCATTCAAACCTAGGATCATATTCTTGCTTTGTTTGCATACATTTTGAAGGTTATGTGTAGTAATGATAAGGCATTGATGGGGAAAATCACATTGCTTTTATATGTGACCTTTTTTATGAAGTAATTTGCTTCAATGTGATGGGTATGTTGTTCCCTTTTTAATATGCTACTTACTCTTTTATAAGCTCCTCTAGTCTTTCCCAGTCTTGGTACAAACATACCCTATTTTGAAAATACCTCTCTTTCACTTAGGGAGAAGAGAAATTCACTTTCATTGAGAAGTGTAACAATCCTCGCTCTGTCACATTATTGATCAAAGGACCAAATAAGCACACACTCACTCAAATCAAAGATGCAATAAGAGATGGCTTGAGGGCTGTTAAAAATGCTATTGATGATGGTAAGATGCTTACTGTGTTTATATTCTTTTACAAGTATAAAAAAAGCATGGCTGAATACTGTGTTCTTTTTATCAGTAGTTTACACAGCCAGACACCATGCAAAAGTAAAGCGTTCCCTTTAAAATGCCTCTAATGGTGTGCTAAGCTTTTTCATAGCATATCATTTTTAAAAGTGAATACAAGTAGGTAACCTGGGTGGCTCAGTGGTTAACTGTCTGCCTTTGGCTCAGGGCGCAATCCTGGAGTTCAGGGATCAAATCCCACATTGGGCTCCCTAAGGGGAACCTGCTTCTCCTTCTACCTATGTCTCTTGTCTCTCTCTCTCTCTGTCTCATAAATAAAATAAAATCTTTTTTAAAAAGGTGATAGAAGTAAATGAACTAATAGTAACCTTCCAAGTACTAGTTAAATTGAAGCATTTTACTATTTAATGTTTTTCTTCCAGACAAATTTATATTTCTAATGTATAATATATTAGAAATATAATGTGTTGCTTATAGTGCTTTCAAATGCAATATTGTGGCTATTCCACATTCTCAAGAAATTAATGCTTTTTATGTTTGTGTTTTATGTATTTTCTTAATGATTCCGCAGTTTTATTTTCTTCGTAGTTGATCATTTCTCTCCTTCCTTCCCACCCCCAACAGGCTGTGTAGTTCCGGGTGCAGGTGCAGTGGAAGTGGCAATGGCAGAAGCCTTGATTAAATATAAGCCCAGTGTAAAGGGGAGGGCCCAGCTGGGAGTTCAAGCATTTGCTGATGCATTGCTCATTATTCCCAAGGTATGACTACTTTAACAGTTTTCTTAACTACATCAAAATGAGTTAGCTGATGAAAGTTTTTTATTAACGTGGAGTCTTTCTCATAATGTAGAGTTGGAGTTAAACGACTTTTATCAGCTTTCTCCCAAATATAGCTAAAGAAGCTATCTCTTGGGCAGCCCAGGGTGGCTCTTTGGTTTAGCGCTGCCTTCAGCCGCGAGCATGATTCTGGAGACCTGGGATCGAGTCCCACATCAGGTTCCCTGCATGGAGCCTGCTTCTCCCTCTGCCTGTGTGTCTGCCTCTCTCTCTCTCTCTCTCTGTGTCTCTCATGAATAAATAAATAAAATCTTAAAAAAAAAAAAAAAAAACAGGCTATCTCTTATCATCCAAATGTATTTGGTTCTTCTGGAAGGGAGTTGAATATCTGAAGTTTCAGAGGCAGGAGGTAAACTGTTTTTGTTTTGTTTTGTTTTGTTTTTGGTAAACTGTTTTAAGAGGGTTTGCAGTATAGGGGTTATACTTGAGTACAAGCTTATGTTTTGTTTTTATTCTATTGTGTGCTCACTTGGCATAGTTTTATGACCAGTGTGTTGCTGGGCTTGGGGTAGAGTAATGAGTTAGTAACAAATGTCTAGTTATTCTTTAATGTTCACTTTAGAGAATAACTGGTCTGTCTTCATTAAGGTTTTTTGATGGGTTTTTTTGTTTTTTCTTATTTAGAATTATGGTTTATTACAGATTGACACTTCTTAGGTTCTGTCCTTTAAAAGATTAAATTTTTTTGCTTTAGGTTCTTGCTCAGAACTCTGGTTTTGACCTTCAGGAAACACTAGTTAAAGTTCAAGCAGAACATTCAGAATCAGGTCAACTTGTGGGTGTGGACTTGAACACAGGTAAGAGAATGCAGCTATTTGTAGGGGAACTAGAGTCCGGTGAGATAAAACCAGGAAGGATCAAAAATGGGAGACAAATGGGCAGCCCCCGTGGCGCAGTGGTTTAGCACCGCCTGCAGCCCAGGGCGTGATCCTGGAGACCGAGAATCAAGTCCCGCATTGGGTTCCCTGCAGGGAGCCTGCTTCTCCTTCTGCCTGTGTCTCTGCCTCTCTCTCTCTCTCTCTCTCTCTCTCTGTGTCTCTATGAATAAATAAATAATTCTTAAAAAAAAAAAAATGGAGACAAATGAATCTTGGAGAGGTGCTTTACAGTTTGACACCAGTGTTACTAGGGAACCCTGATTTCTGAAATACGATATAAAAATGGGATGACTAGATTCAGTAAACAAAAGGAATAGAGTGGACATTTGTATAATTTTAAAAGAGTATAGATTTGTTGATTTTGCTGAATAGTAGTAGGTGGCGCAGGTTAATACAGAAAGATTTTGTGTTGGGCTGGCTTTTACTTCGTTTTCCATCAGGGACTTTAATAAGAAAATAGATGATCGTATTCATGGGTGAAAAAAGGCTGAGTATAGCAAATAATGCTAGAAGGCAGGACCAAATCTTAAATGACTTAAAGCCCTAGTCTTAAATGCAGTAACACAAAATATTTAAGTACAAGGTGGAAGAAAGATAACTGAGATACACACCCCTGCAGCATGCATAAGACCTTTGTTGTCAATAGCATTTCCATCCAAGTTAATAGAAAAGGTTTCTGGGATGAGGGAAATGATAAGCCCATTTTGGCCAGATTATAGTTCAAGTGCTCTAATATGGACAAACAGAATGAATGTGTCCTGAAAAATAGGGATGTTCAAACATTTGGTAACCAAATGGAGTATTACTATTATTGGAAGTTTTCTGAGTAGGGATCAGCCGGTTAAAGACACTGGACACAAGAGTCATGGTTTGGAGCAAAATTGGACTGAGGAACTTTGGTTCATAGAATAATCAATGATGAACAAATCATAAAATACTCTGTTGTCTTAGCATTTTGATCTTATAATTTGCTGTGTGAGGGCAGCCCCGGTGGCTCAGGGGTTTAGCGCTGCCTTCGGCCCAGGGCATGATCCTGGAGACCCGGGATCGAGTCCCACGTCAGACTTCCTGCATAGAACCTGCTTCTCCCTCTGCCTGTGCCTGTGCCTCTCTCTCTCTCTCTCTCTCTCTTCTCTCTTCTCTCTCTCTCTCTCTCTCTCTCTCTCTGGGTCCTTCATGATTAAATAAAAAAAATTTGCTGTGTGATTTTTAAGAATACTGGGTTACTTTTCAGGTGAGCCAATGGTAGCCGCCGAAGTAGGCATATGGGATAACTATTGTGTAAAGAAACAGCTTCTTCACTCTTGGTAAGTTTAAGAAAGCCAAAATTAAAATAACCTTTAGGAATATCATATTCTTGGGATCCCTGGGTGGCGCAGCGGTTTGGCGCCTGCCTTTGGCCCAGGGCGCGATCCTGGAGACCCGGGATCGAGTCCCACGTCGGGCTCCCGGTGCATGGAGCCTGCTTCTCCCTCTGCCTGTGTCTCTGCCTCTCTCTATCTCTCTGTGACTATCATAAATAAATAAAAATTTAAAAAAAATTTAAAAAAAAAAGGAATATCATATTCTTAATCTGGTATGTTCCATTTAATTTCTTGGGTTTTTTTGTTTTTGTGAAAATGTAATCAACTGAAAGTATAGAAACTAAGCTACCCTTTCATGTTTTGGATGGGAGAGGAGAAAGTTAATTGGATATAATATGCACAGTTTGGTTGAGAATTGAGTTGAATTAGGGTTCATATCTCAAATCTGAACTATCTGATTTCCCCTGCCCTTTTAGCACTGTGATTGCCACCAACATCCTCCTGGTTGACGAGATCATGCGAGCTGGAATGTCTTCTCTGAAAGGTTGAATTTGAAGCTTCCTTTGTGTCATCTGAATCATGAAGACTACAGAGAGACCTTAAGGATATAGCTATGGAATTTTTGTCCAAGCTTCAAATAATTTTAAAAAGCATTTTCTTTCCCCGTATTAAAAGTGAATACTGACACTTAAACTCTGAAGTTCTGAAATTAAGATTACAGTATTTTTTTTAATTGCACTGCAGTGTACACACATTAAGTAGGCTATTTTTACCCAGTGAACCAGATGTTTTGCTTTAGCTTCAGTGATGTAAAAGTACCATGTTAAATAAGTATGTTATCTACCTTGTTATTAAATGTTCCTTGAAAAACAAATAATGGTTTAATAATTTGTACTAATGGATGCAATTTAATTTACCCAATAGTTTCCTACTGTTACGCATCTAAGTTTGTTGCTAATATAAATTAATACTTAAAGTAACTTAAGATTTTGAAAGCATCCCTGTTTCTTTAGTATAAATTCCTGAGTAAAATTATTGGATCATTGGGACTTATAATGCTTTCGAAGTAGCTTTGGTAAGATGCTCCCCAGAAAAGTCGTTGTCGGGCAGCCCCGGTGGCTCAGCGGTTTGGCGCTGCCTTCGGCCCAGGGCATGATCCTGAAGACCTGGGATCCAGTCCCCCTGCTTGCTCCCTGCTTGCAACCTGCTTCTCCCCTCTGCCGCTCTCTGCTTCTCTCTCTCTCTCTTTGTGTGTGTGTCTCATGAATAAATAAGATCTTTAAAAAAAAATGTCTGGTAATATCTTCTGACCATTTTAAAATTGGATTATTCATTTTTTGAGTGTTGAGTTGCAGAAGTTTTTTTTTTTTTCTCTCATGAATAAAATCTTTAAAAAAAAAAAAAAGGTGACACAAAGATGAGAGAAGTAGAGGTCAGGGAGTTGAATAGGCTCCAAGTATGAGGTGGAGAAATGGGCAGAGTTGAGGCCGTCCAAGCATGGGCTACGGAACAGGACGTGTCCAGTGGACCAGGTGGCCACTCATCCTTTATAGTCCTTGACCAGGAAGTTGCATGCTGGAAGGCTTTGTGCTTTTGAGGACTTGGCAGTTGCGTACAATAAGTGTACAATAAATGTTGAAACCTCTTCTTTGATCTTGAAATGGTGTCCCAGCGTCCAAAAGAGGTTTGATTGGAGAAGGGGAGGAAAGCCCAAATGTGTTCATCGGGTAGTGACGGGGCTTCTGGAGTTAGCGGGGTCCTTCGACAATACCGCGAGAAAACCGCACTTCCCCGTCCGGCTGCCCGGATGCGGCACTAACCAAACCCTTTGACCGAAAAAAACCAAAACCGCTCGGGGGCGGGGCGGGGCGGGGCGGGGCAGAGCAGGCGCGACGCGGCCGGCACGGGGCGGGCCCAGTGGTGCGTCCGCTGCGAGTGCTCCAGGCCGCGCTCGCTGTGCTGCTGGTCCTGTGCGCGCGCTGGGTCGGCGCGGGCCAGGCCCTCACCCTGTGTGTGTGCCCCAGGAACCAGGGCGGGGGTGGGTTCCGTGCCCGGCCGGGAAGGCGGCCTGGGCGGTCGGCCCGCTCCCTGGGTGAGCTCGGGGCGGCGGCAGCGCCTCCCGGAGACGGCGGGAACGGCGCTCTGCGGTGCGGCTGCTCTGTGATGTGTGACTCGGTTTGGAGTCTAGGCAGCTCCCTCCCCCCTGTGCCCATCATGGAGCCTAAGCAGTTGCCAGTTAACAGTTAGTGTTGCTGTTTCGGTATCGCTCGCACTTTGTCATTTCCCTGCAGCCTTTGTGAAGTGAATCCAGGCATTCACAGTTTTGTTTGTAAATACGCAGCTTGAGTGGCTGCAAAGACAAAGTCATGAAAAATACCGTGCTCTTTCCCTACGTTAATGCCATTAAACGTCCAGTTAGTGTTCAAATTCACCGTCTGTCATCGTTTGCGTGGTGAGTTAGCGTCCGAATAAACCTCATACGTTGCAGTCGTACGTAGTTTCTTAATTCCCTTTTAGTCTGAGACTGCCCTGCTTGCTGCATTTCTTTCTCCCTTGAAGTAGCTTGGATCCTGAGTGTGAATGTGTCAGAATGGCCACAGGAGGGTGAAGGCAGAGAAGCATCAAAAAGGGAGGGGCTCCGCACTGGGGAGCTCAGGTCCTTAGGGGTCCCTGGGTGGATCCCTGGGTGGACGCGGGTCGTCTTGAAGTTGAAGATAAGGCAGGCGCTTGAATCTTGTCCTAGTCCCTGCTAACCAGCTCTGTCAGTTATTTTCCTTTTGGGGGTATTGGGTTTTTTTCCTGTTAAATCAGGGGGTTGAATTGATGATCCTTTTAATTCCGATTTTCTGAGGCGTTCAAACAGCAGATATGAAGGAGCTCCTTCAGCTATTTGCTAATTATTGTGCTCTTGTGCTAAATGCCAGGAATACACTGGCAAAATAGATACAGTCCTTTTCTTTCTGGAGCATGTGGTATAATGGTGAAAATCATTAAGAAGGGGGAGGAAGAAGCAGAGACAACATGAGCAGAAGTATAGGTAGAAAGGTGCTAGAAATATTTCAGGTTATTCGTTTCTAGATTTATCTAGCTGGGACAAAAAGTTGTTGTGTACAGGAGTCGAACAGTAAGGGTGGAAATAAATGTTTGTTGAATAAATACCATCTGCTCACAGAATTTTACAGACAGCCACACCCATGAAACAGATGTTATCTCCATTTTGTAGGCAAAGAAATCAAAACTCAGATTAACTAATTTGCTAAAGGTTGCCCAACAAATTAAGAGGCAGAACGAGAATTTAAGGGCAAATTTCCAAAACTCCGTTTTTTTCATTACATTATGAATACGACATATAATCCAAATATTGTCACTTGTATTATATTTATTCATATATTACTGACAGTGCTCCTTTTTCTCTGCAGGGAATGGGCAGGCTACTAGCATGGTGCAGCTACGGGGGGGCAGATTCCAGATGGGAACAAATCCACCAGATGGCAGAAATGGTGAAGGGCCAGTACGGGAGGTGACAATAAAACCCTTTGCCATTGATGTATTTCCTGTCACCAACAAAGATTTCAGGTACTTCCAGTGTTCTCCCAGGAGGGGTAGAGGCTCTATTTTTCATTCCTAATATCTAAAAGGAAAGTAGCTTGTTTACTAATACATACCATCTTTGCAATACTACTGTGGGAAAAACCTCAGCTACATTTTTCAGATGAAGAATCTGAAGTCCAGAGACTCCAGAGTTAGAGGAAAAGAGGAGGGAATAGGAACACAAAGCCAATGTGGGAGATGACCTAAGTGTTACATTGTGGATTTAAAACTCTTTAAGATGGGCAGCCTCAGTGGTGAAGCGGTTTAGCGCCGCCTGCATCCTGGGGTGTAATCCTGGAGACCCGGGATCGAGTCCCACATCGAGTCCCACATCGGGTTTCCTGCATGGAGCCTGCTTCTCCCTCTGCCTGTGTTTCTGCTTCTCTCTCTGAATAAATAAATAAATCTTAAAAAAAAAAAAAAAAACAGATTATGTTTAAAAAAAGGGGGGGGGGAGGAATCCCTAGGTGGCTCAGTGGTTTAGTGCCTGCCTTCAGCCCAGGGCATGATCCTGGAGTCCCAGGATCAAGTCCAGCATCAGGCTCCCTGCGTGGAACCTGCTTCTCTGCCTGTTTCTCTGCCTCTCTCTGTCTCTGTATCTTTCATGAATAAATAAATAAAATCTTTTAATAAATAAAAACTCTTTAAGATAAAAATGTATGGGGAAAAATTCAGAAGACACAGACTGAAGTAAGCATAAGGATGGTTGGGATCCCTGGGTGGCGCAGCAGTTTGGTGCCTGCCTTTGGCCCAGGGCGCGATCCTGGAGACCCGGGATCGAATCCCACATCAGGCTCCCGGTGCATGGAGCCTGCTTCTCCCTCTGCCTGTGTCTCTGCCTCTCTCTCTCCCTCTGTCCCTCTATGTCTATCATAAATAAATAAATAAATAAATAATCTTTTTTTTTAAATCTTGTCAAAAAGAAGTAATATGAGATATTAAGCAAAGAAAGCTTACAAACAATATACACTATTTTTAAAAAGTATGTGTATAGAATATATATGCATTTAAAAAGAACTGGAAGATGCAGCATTGCATTAGTTAACAGATTTTGCCCATGTTTTTGTGACTTCCAAATGAAAATAATTCCAGGGAAGTACTCTTTATTTTTATTTTTTTTCAGGAACGACCTTATTAAAGCTATTTAAAAATCGTCGCTGGGCGGCAGAACAGGAAGGGATATGCATGGATATATCTTTGTTGATGTGATAATGGATGATTTCAATTTTTTTCTTTTTATCTACTTGTATTTTCTCATTTTCTAAAATACATTGTGCATTACCTATATGTGTTTTTTTGAAGAATTTTTTAAACAGGAAAGTTATTAAAATTGAAAGAGAAATTACTTCTGATGAGGCTTGTACTATATCATGTGAACCAGACATAGCTAGCTAGATACACAGTGTGCCTTCTTTGATATATTTCAAATTATGATGTATTTTATGATAGAAATTTTTTATATTTCAAATTTTGGGAGTTATTTATTTGTTTATTTTTGTGCTTTATTCATGATAGATCTCCAGCAAGCCCCTGAACTTTACTTAGAACCCATGATTTGTCTCTGCTTTTCTGGTAAAAGATTTTCAGACCATTCAGATGCTCTGAGGTTGGTAAATAGCTATTGCTACCAAATCTGATCACCTCCTCTGTTCTCAATGCGCCTTTGATGGGTGAACAATGTCTTTTCGTATCAGAGGACTGGCACAGATGGGATACTTTTAGCCAGTGAAAACAATCCATCTTACCCTGGCAGTTTGCTTGCTGAGATTTGCTGTACCACACCAAACTATGTGAAAATCCATTCTAAAATCTCAGCACTTTATTTTTATTTGATTTAGTTTTTTTCACCTGTTAGATGGAGATAGAAACACATGTTCTGCTTTCCTCTTGCGATTGTTGTGAGAGTAAGTATGTGAAGACCTTTCAGAAAAGAGACCCATTCCCCACCCTTAAATCTCAACAGCTTTATTCATAATCTCCAAAAACAGAGGTAACCCAGATGACCTGCACCTGGTGAATGGATAAGTAAAACTCAGTACATCCATATAATAAAATGATATTCTGCAACAAAGAGGGACAGACTACCAATACTGGCAAAACATAGATGAATTTCAGAAGCATTACACTAAGTGAAAGAAGCTAGACCCAAGAGTTACATACTGTATGATTCAACTTATGTGGATTTATATTCTGGGAAAGGCAGAACTATAGGGACAGAAACCAGATGAGTGGTTGTAGAGGCATGAGAGAGTTTTCAGAGGGATTTGATAGACTTGCTCTGTTTTGATTGTGATAGTGACTATATGCTTTGCTAAAAAGAGTGCCTGACTATGTAAATTACACATACAGCAACAGATTTTAAAAGAAAATCTACTCGGGCTTTTATGTTAATTGTTGAGGGAAATTCTGTGGTGTGTGGTTTTAGAGGAGAAGGATATCTGAGTTTTTCTGGAGCTGGAGTGGGTGAGAGTGGGACATAGAACCTTATGAGCTTAACCAAGTGAAATATCTCTTTTCAGGGAGTTTGTCAGGGAAAAAAAGTACCGGACAGAGGCTGAGATGTTCGGGTGGAGTTTTGTCTTTGAGGAGTTTGTCGCCAATGAGCTTAGAAACAAAGTGACTCATCAAATGGAGGTGAGAGAACCTGGGCTTGCAGCTGATTGAGTGGGAGTGGGTTAGCCACCACAGAGAATCACATCTGAGAGCTGCAGGCAAGGAAGTAGCAAGAGAACTCCTCCATGGAAGAGTCAGGAACACACGCTCCTGGGGGTTCACCCTGGGCTGATTTCTGCAGCCTGAGGCTCGGTAAGGAACTGGGTACATGGAGAGTTCTGGTTACTCCCTGAACTGGCAAGAGAACATCTTGACATCCCTCTAATAATGGTAGTGAGATGTCCTGCTCTCGGGGGCCCAGAAACAGCACCCCCCTTGGACCTCTGGAGTCTCAGCCTGCAGTGTCTGTTCTGCCTCCTGCGTGTCAGGCAGGAAGATGCCCTTGCTGGGGCAGAGCACCTTGCAGTCATGCTGCTTCTGTTTTGCAGTCTGTTCTCTGGTGGCTTCCAGTGGAAAGGGCATTCTGGAGGCAGGTAAGGATTGAGTCATCTGCCTTGTTTTCTACCCCTGTTGACTCTTATTCTGGAGGCCTGTCTTCTCTAGACCCCTTGCCCATCTAGAAATGCTAAATTTAAAAGGGTGACAGAAATTTCAAAGAAGCAGCAAGAAAAAACATGGATGGCAAAACTCTGCCCTGATCTTTTTTTCCCAGTGCGCCATCCCCTTTCTCCCTTGGCTCATATTTATGCTCTTTCTTTTTTTTTTTTTTTTTTTTTAATTTTTATTTATTTATGATAGGAACACAGTGAGAGAGAGAGGCAGAGACACAGGCAGAGGGAGAAGCAGGCTCCATGCACCGGGAGCCTGACGTGGGACTCGATCCCGGATCTCCAGGATCGCGCCCTGGGCCAAAGGCAGGCGCCAAACCGCTGCGCCACCCAGGGATCCCTATTTATGCTCTTTCTGATGCTCGTCCTCTCCTCACTCACCGGGTTAGTTCCTCCAACTTCCTTGCTCAATCTGGTGGTAAAAGCTCAACTCAGGCACTCTAAGCCTAGCTTTCCTCAGACTTCCATGAGCTCCCAGAAGCTATCTCACTGCTGTCAGCCTGCAGGTCCTAACTCTGGCATCCAAGAGAGACTGGAGCTCCCAGTGCTACACGTGAGCTGGAATGATGCTTGGGCCTACTTTGCTTGGAAGGGGAAACGGCTGCCCACTGAGGAAGAGTGGGAGTTTGCTGCCCGAGGGGGCTTGAAGGGTATAAAGATGGCAAAGTCACTACCCTTTATTCTTTCTTTATCCTATCCTGCATGGGAGCTTTGAATGGTGGGAAGGCTCCATACTCCCTAGAGCAGCGCTTCTTAAACCGTGTGGTGGAGGGTCAGTTATTGTTCTCACTTCTGATTCATCTCAGACCAATATGTCTGTAAAATTCCATAAAAATTAATAACTGGAAAACTGAAATGAAGAAACAGACATAAAATTTGTTATTCTTAGAGATTTCACCCAGACATACTACATCTCAGTGAATCTAATCAGAACAACATAGCACAGGGAAGAATTACCAGCCTGCCTTTTCCGTAGGTGTGAAAGAACTTGCATAAACAACAAAGTTCTGCAGTCCTAATTAAACTTAGGAGGAGGAAACAGCAACTCCCCATGTTCAACATCTCTACAGCCTTGTTGCTAATCCAATCTAAACGAGGTTGCTAAATAAGCAATCTAGTCTAAGTCCACTTGACAAGTTTCTTGATTCTTACTCTCAATTTCTGTACTTACCTGGATGTGATCTGGTAACAGATAGTTTACAGACTGGCATTAGTAAGAACCGCAGCTGGGATTGCACTGTCCTGGAGCAGAGCAGGAAGCCAGAGCCTCTGAATGCAGGGCACTGAGTGGAAGGGGCAAGCATGGCAAATAAAAGTGATGAGTAACCTCTCTCTTTTGTCATCACCTCCTGACTTCTTTTGGTTCCCTTACTCTTCCTGCCTTTCCCTTCTTCCACAACCCTTCACCTCCCCCTCCTCTGCTGTCTCCTTGCCCTCGTGGCAGGTCAGGTTTACCCAGGGAGAAACCAGTTCCAGCCAAACCGCACCAACCTGTGGCAGGTAAGATGTAAGTTCCTCACCCTGCCCCCTTCAAAGCACTGCCTGAGACCTCCTGAGGCCAGACATTGTCCTGAGCTGTGGGGCTTTGTGTTCTAGGGGGAGTGGTAACTCTGAAGAGCTGCAGAAGTAAACGACTGCCTGAATGATGGGTATGACTCCACAGAGAACATGACATTTGAGCTTAGAGTTTGCCAAGTGAAAAGTAGAGGAAAGGGCATTTGCAGCAGAAGGAACAACATGTCAGCCCTGTATTAGGAAAGGGTACTGAGCATTCAGAGATGGGACAAATTCAGTGAGGCAGGAGGTGTACGAGACAAAGTAGATGGTGGCTTGTTATGAAGGACCAGGTGTGCCAAGATACAGTTTTAGATTTTCCCCTGCAGGCAGAGGTTTTTAATTAGGGGACTGACAATATCATTTGATTTGAGGAGGATGCTAATTGCTAATTTGTGCAGGATTAAATGAAGTAGAGCTGCAATGATGGTGGGGGTGGGAGGTATCTGAATTTGAGGTTGTGGGCAGTGGCCCAAGAACATGTAAGTAGAAGTGGAATGGAGAGGAAGCCAAATGGGAGAGGCATGCCTGAGGAGATAGATGGGGTTTGGTAATTAATGGAATGTGGAGACATGGATGGGAGTTGGATTCAAACATGAATCTAAGCTTGGGCAACAGAGTGATGGTGACCATTATCCAGAATAGATGATACGCATTCGGGGTTAGAGGGATAGAACTTGATCAGTTTAGGATCGGCTTAATTTAAGATGCCTTTGGGTCCTTTATAGCTCAAAGTTTGAAAATAGTCTGGATCTTAGGACAGAAGTCTGGGTCAGAGCAGGTGGATTGGGAGTCGTCAGCATATATCTTATACAAGAATGTTATTCCCCAGGGAGACTCTGTAGTGTGAGGGGGGCAAGCATTAGCATTTCAGGGGGAAGCATTAAAAAGGACCTGAGGGGTAAACTGATCTTTTAGATGATCTTGGGATCAGAGGTTTGCAAAAAGACAGATCTGACTTATTTACTGTGAGATCTTTGAGAAGTTAACCATTTTGAGCCTTAGTTGCCAGTTTTTTTAAAGGGAGAAAATACTTGCCTCACAACCTTCTAAGGATTAAATTAAAAGAGATCCGAGCACATAGTAGCTGTTGAGTAAGTTACTACCCTTTCCCTTTAGTAAAAGCAGCTTCCATGGAGCAGGGGGAGCTGAACCCCAATTTTAATGAGAATGAACAAATTGAACAAAGTGCTTCAGCAAACATAGGTTCCTTTTTTCAAGCATTTTGGAGGTAAAAAACAGATGAGGATGGTAGAGTCGGGGCAGATGAGGTAGCGTTAAACCTGTCGGTGGTAGAAGAGTACAGGGCAGGCATCACCATTCTGGAGAAGCCAGGTGGTGCTGAGCAAAAGGAGCTGGCAGGAGCCTTTCTTCCCAAGTCCTTGAAGTACGTGAAGCTCAAGGTGGAGGGGTGGAGGCTGCTGAGAGAAAGTGAGAGTGGGATGGGCTTGACGTAGACCACTGTGGGCACATTTCCTAATCCAGCCAGGAGGTGATGGTGGAAGACAGGAGCCTAGTGTGGGAGCTCAGGGCAGGCCACCTCAGTGCACTGCCTCATGCCCTTCATCCTACCCGAGATGACGCCGCAGGATGACCTTGGTTTTCCCCTGGGTAGGCAGGAACACCCACCTTGGAACAGGTTGGTAAATATTTTAGCTTAAATTTCTCCTCCTCAGGGAAGGTTCCCCAAGGGTGACAAGGCGGGGGATGGCTTCCACAGAGTCTACCCAGTGAATGCTTTCCCTCCACAGAATAACTATGGTAAGATTTGTACCATGTTGCTGTCAACACTCACAGATTGGTTGGTGTGATCATTCTGCCTGAAGGTTGAGGCAGAGAGAAACACTACCAGGGGAGCATTTGCTGCCCAAAGCCTTTGCTACCCAAGGCAGCAGGGGGGTTGGAGGTAGGGTTGCCCAGCCTGGGGCTGACCCACCTGCTGTGCTCAGGACTCTATGACCTCATGGGCAACATATGGGAGTGGACGGCATCTCTATACCCATCTGCTGACCAGGACATGCGTGTTCTCCGGGGGGCATCCTGGATCGACACAGCTGATGGCTCTGCCAGTCACCTGGCCCGGGTCACTACCAGGTGAGGAGTCCGGCAGCTAGGGGCTGAGCGTCTGGGCCCTGGTCTCACAGAGCTTGTGTTGGTACTACCTCCACCCCTCTCTCTGCGCCCTGTGAGTACAGAAAGGAGAATAAGCAGGACTTGCCATGAGAAGCCAACACGCCCAGAGCAACTTCTGCCTTTTCTTGCCAGCTCTCAGCACCCAGAGAGACTTTGTGTCTAGCATCACCAGGGCTTTTCTTTGTCCTTATAGGCAGGGGAGTGTAATGGTCACCTCAATAAAAGGTCATGGCCTGTGGTCATGGAAATATTGACTCTTCAAGCTGGAAAGCACATGAAAAATCATTTTCTAGAACCATTTTGTTGTACAGTCAAGGAAAAATAGGTTCACAAAGGTGTTAGGACCTGCTTGTATAACACAGATGGTTAGTGCTGGCACCTGAATGGTTGAGTCCCAACCTCCTGAGCCCCTCCTGGGACACACTCTGCTCTGCTCATCTGTAGATGTATTTTGATTTATCTCCCTCTGACCCCTCTCATTCCTGGGTTCCATAAGGACTAGAAAGAGACCACAGTTTCTCTGGTCTCAGAAAGTCAGGTTTGCATATGTTTCTTTAATATGTTGAGGCCCCTGGCTTTCCCTTGCCTCCTTTTCTAGGACAAAGTAGTGGGGAAAGTACTGGCCTGGGAACCAGAAAGCTGGGTTTGCCACTGAATCTGTTGTGTCCATGAAGCAGTGGTTGGTCTTGGGCAAGACCTTGAAATCTTCCTAGTATCTGATTCTGGGCCTTAAATGCTGAACAAATCCTGCCTGCTAGAGGTGTTGAGGAATGGCAAATGAAGGAACATAAGTGAAAGTTCGTTGAAAAGTATGAAGTACTTATCGGCACTATGATATTCTCGCTTCTTACCAACAGGCTTTTTTCAGCTGAGTTATTCTAGACTATGAACAGCTTGAAGTTACTAGTCATTGCCTTTCTCACCTTCCAGAGCAGACTCTAATGGCTGCTCACTCACACTTCCTCCACCCCATCCCAGGTCCCTTCTTATCCTCTTTCCCCAGCAGTGCCCTCATAACCAGGCTTCTTTCTAAACCATGCCCTCAGCCCTCAGGCACCCCAGGCCACGGCAGGCCCTACAAAGGAAAACTGGGTCAGGCTCCAGGCCCCGTTCTCAATGAAGTCTATTCTCTTCCCTCTTCTGTGGTGGCAGGATGGGTAACACTCCGGATTCAGCCTCAGACAATCTAGGCTTCCGCTGTGCTTCCAGCATAGGCCGACTGCCTGGAGAGTTGTGAACAGCCATGCAGAGCCAAGAAGAAGAGCTCCCTGGTACCCACGTCTCTCCCTGGCCTCCACAGCCAAACTCCAGGCTCTTCAGAGTTGGCCTTGGGAATGGCCTCCTTCCCCCTTTCCCCATTCCTCCCCTGGCCAGGAGAGGACTGTGACCTCAGAAGGGGGTACCAGTGTGTCTTGGAGAAGGGACCCGACTTACTGATGGTGCCCAGGGAGCAGTGTTCTCTTAGAGGTCAGATGTTAGCCATACAGGGGCCAGTCCTCCAATAGTCAGGGTAGAGTACTCTAAAAGGCACTTTGTTAAAAATTCTTAAATTTGTTCCCTCCCACTTTCTCAGTGTCTGATTCAGGGATCTGACTTTGTTTTCTCAAGGCAGAATTTTCTCCATTTTTCTTTGTTTTCCCAGTAAACTGCTATAGAAGGAAAATACTTCCTTCATTCACCCCATTTGTCAGTTTCATATACTTCTGAAAGAACCTAATTTCTACTATCTGCATGTAGAATGCAGTAGCTGGGCTCTTTAAAGCACAAAGTAAGTCTTAAAAGGGTTTAGGAGAACCAAGTTATGTACCAGACAAAACTGCATTTTGGGAGTCTTACAGTGAATAATACTCAAGAGAGACGAATACCAGAATCTTCCCTTTATATTATTAACTGTATGTGGGCTTCCATATGCCTGTAAACACATGTCCCTGGAAAAGAACCTGTTTTCATGATGTCACTGGATGTTGTGAGGTCAGTAAAATCCCCTGTGATTGTGTATCTCAGACTGTCCTGTCTTTGATCCTCACCCTGGACCCTACGGGAAGTACACTCGAGTGTCAGGAACTCTGGGCCTCCCATGAGAAGGAGCCAAGATGGTGGTGCAGCTGGGAAATAGAGAAGCAGGAGGACTCTCAGATGCCCTCTCATTCCCTCTCCATGGGGCCTGCCCTGACCACACTTAACAAGGTGTGATGGGAGCACGCTGCTTTTCTTGTGCAGAGCTCTGAGAGGGGTTAATGGCCCTAGTTCCAGGGGTACTGGCCAGGGCCAAGTGCTCCCTCTGGACAGAGGCCTGGACGTGATTTCCCTCCTCAACTTCTATTTCTGTAGCATTCCCTCCTTGCCTGCCCCACCCCCACCTACCCCACCTGCCAGCCCCTTAGTAATCTTCCTCAGCCAGGGAGAGGAGCACAGCCTTGGGTGTGTTCTCAAAAAGGGCAGCCCGGTTTTGCTGTTGTCCCTTCTTCACCCAGTGGCCATAGATTCGGAAAGCGTAGGCATCAATGAGTCGGCGCAGAGGCCGGAGGGCATAGGGGTCACGGATGACAATCTCCCGGGTCACAGGCTTCACCCGGCGGTACTGGTAATAGATCCGCACCGAAGCCAGTACTGTTAGAGCAATCACCTGTGGAGAGTCAGAACTAAGAAACTGGACCCAGTCCCCGCTGGCCTGTCTCCTCCTCCCAATGCAAGGAGTCCCTGAGCTCGTTGCCATACAACCTTGTGTGCCTAGTGCTACACCCTTGCTGGTGTCCCCCTACCATCCCAACCCCTCCCCTGTCTGCAGAGATGTAGGCTGTTGCAGCCAGGTGGGTGACTTCTGACTTCTCTAATGCCAGGAGAAGTTGAGCCAGAATCATCACAGGGGTGGGTGGAGGGGAGGGACAAGTGCTCTGGAAACCCTGTGCGTGAAAGGAGTGCCTGGGGGAAGGAAGGGGACTTGGGGGCTTGGACTTGAGGAATCCTGCCACAGGGGCCTCGGTGGCAGGGGAACTTCAGTACCTTGAACTTGCCCCGGGGGCTAAAGTGACGCACTTCCTCCACCACATACTGCTGGAAGAAGGGATGCGCTAAGGCCTCTTCTGCAGAACAGCGGCCCTGGGGGTTCACCACCAAGAAACGGGAAACCTGAGAGAATAAGGAGGGGGAGCCCAAAACATCAAGGCAGGGTCTCCTCCAACACCTGAGAAGACAAGGTCTTCCCAGAGGGTCCTCCATTTTGTAGTACAATGTGCCTCCACCCCACCCCATCATGAACTTCCCTTTGCCTAGGCAGGAGCCAGAAGCCCTGGCCTCTCACCAAATCCTTCACAGTGTCTGAATAGTCATCCCATTCAGGTGAGCCAAACTGGTAGTTGCCACTCATGATCATCCTCAGCATCAGCATCTGTTTCCGGTGCCAAAAGGGTGGGGAGCCGGCCAGCAGGGTGTACATGATGACCCCTGTGCTCCACCTGGTGTCAGGTGGACGGAGGAAGGCAGGAGGGCTGGCTGCAGCTCCTGCCATGTCCTCCCCTCCCCAGCAGATGCTCCTAGACATGGGGGGGCATCCCTGTGCCCAGGGGTCACTGCCTTGCCCAACACACTCACATGTCCACCTCCTTCCCATAGCCTGGATGATCGTCATTCATGGAGCACTCAATGATCTCAGGGGCCAGGTAGCTGGGAGTCCCACAGACCTCTGCAGGAACAGTTACATCAGGATAGGTCAGCAGGGGGCACTTGGAACAGGACAGTCCAAAGGACAAAATGGAGATGAAAGTGACATGGTGCTTGGGCAGCAACTCTTCTAACCCTGACCGACTTCAGGGCCAAGGGCAGGGGCTCGGGCTGGCTTCTAGGACCACCTGCCTGGACCTGTTGTGTCCTGGCCTGGAAGTCAAGCAGTGGGAACCTGGCTCAGCCCTTGAAAGAGGCTTACCTGAAGAGACAGCCTGAAACAGGAGAATTTATATTCAGGGGGTGGGGAGTTAGGGGAGGAATGCAGGCATTTTCTGTTCCTGGGACCACGGATGAGAGAGCCTGAGCCCCTGAAATAGGCCGAGGCCATGTAACCAGACCTCGCAGCTTCTCTCCTGGCTCCAGCTGGCAGGAAAAACCAAAGTCTGTGAGCTTAATGTTCATGTCATCATCCAAGAGGATATTCTCAGGCTTCAGATCCCGATGCACAATGTTGAGTTTGTGCAAGTTGCGGATAACCTCCAGCAGGGCTCTCATGATCTTTCTGTGGTGGAACAGGCACGTGTTATTCTTATCTCCTCCTCAGCAGAGACCAAAGCCCATATACCTGTGAGACTGCCAGTGAGGGAGGACTCAGGACAAGTGGGGGAAGGGCGGAGGGGAATATAGAAGCCTGCAGTGCACACCCCCACCCCAGACAAATGCATGCTATGCCCCCTCTAAGACTTTGGTGGTAGTACCACTCGTACTCTGGGGTAGGGAATGGCCATGGGAGCAGATGGATCCCTACCTGGTTTCCTTCTCACTCAGAGTGACCTTCTCAGTGAGATAATCAAAGAGCTCCCCTCTCTTCATCCTGTAGGGACAGAGGGTTTGTAGCTGGGTTGGTCCCAAGACCACCCCCTCCTTACCCTGCTCCCAGAGACCTGTTTCCTGCCCTCCTATCTCCAGAAACAAAGTAGAACACTCCTCACTAAGGACCAAAGGCTTCTGGGAAACACCAAGGAAGTGAGTTTAGAGGTTGTCTAGGAAGATTAGAAGAGCAAGGATGCTCAAAGGGTGAGATGGCACCTGTCTGGGGGTTCTCCCATCTGTGGAAGTGACGGCATGGACTGGGATCTGTCAGGGTCAACATCAGGGCTGGGACATGAAAGAGGGACCCAGAGCCACGGACCCAAGGCTCCAGATCCAGATCACGAGGACAGGAGGATACACTTGATTTTTCCCAGCAATGAATGGTAGAAGCAATAGTGCAAGTGCTGGAGGAGCAAAGCTTGCTCCTTTTAGGATTAAGAATTACAGTTCAATCTTCTCACTTCTTGGGATGATGTAGAAAGAGGTGCCTGTTAGAACGACCTAGTTATACCCTCAAGGGCAACTCAGGACAACATTAAAAATAGCTTCCCCAAAGCAACTTCTTCAAAGGTTAGGGATATTTGAGCTGCCCCCAAGGGCTCTACACAACAGTGCTACTGAGGGGACAGCTGTGGCTGGTTAAGTCTTGGGGGTCCTAGGAAAGTCTCCCCTGGTTAAAAAGGAAAAGTGCATCCTGCCCCCTCCCACCCACTCCTCCAGGAAAGCAGTAGGATTTCTAAGGCACAAGGGTTTGGGCCAGGGGCATAGAGGCAAGAAAGCCCTTGAGCTTAGCTGGTGGGATGGGAAGGGGGGTTTCTATGTGAGAAGATAACCTAGAATTTTTAGAGGTGAGCCTTACTTACACAATATCTGTACTGTGGGAGATGCCTGGGTGGCTCAGCGGTTTTAGCGCCTGCCTTCGGCCCAGGTAATGATCCTAGAGTCCCGGGATGGAGTCCCACATCAGGCTCCCTGGGAGAAGGGCCTGCTTCTCCCTCTGCCTGTGTCTCTGCCTCTCTCTCTTTCTCTCTCTGTGTCTCTCATGAATAAATAAATCATTTAAAAATAAAAAAAAAATCTGTACTGTGTTCCTAAAAGACAAGTGTGTGAATCCAGTTTTTATCACTTGAATTCCATTCTAAAGACGCTAGGAGAAGTCATTGTTAGCAGCAGCGAAAAAATTTACTAGTCAACACTGGGTACTGTGCAGGGTGCACCCAGCTGCTGCCTTCCCAGAGCTGAGCTGGCAGGATTGTACACACAGACCAAGTTACATCGTGCCTCCAAGTATAATAACCCTGTGCATATTCAGTATGGCTACAGTATTAAAGGTTCTATCAACACAAAGTCTCCTTGAATGATTTTCTCAAGTATAATCTAGTCCCTAATTTAGCTGTTATATACGGACAAATCAAGACACCCCCATAACCATGATTCATGCAGCAGAGAGATTTACATTCTTTAGTGAGGACTCAGTGGTGTGGGCGAACAAGGAACTGGAGAACTCCCTTCGCTGGAAACCTTTTCCAATAAAAATTAAGTCTGAACACATTGTTCACAGAGCACTTTGTGGTGTTAAAATTTAATGCTTAGAGCCTAGGAAGATAGAATGGATGGTATCATTTTTCTATTCCTGAGAAAACAAGCTCTCAGAGCTAAAAGGCGTTCTGTGGGCAAGGGGCCCCATGACAAGGAGCTCGTCTTGTGAGCCCTATTGGTGCAAAGGGATGCTGTCAATCTTTGGGCCACACCCCAAATACAACCTTTACCACTGCCTCTGGGGGCCTCTTGCCTCAATACCACGGGCCTCCCCCTTTCCACTCTTGCCTCCTTACAGTCAGTGGGATGCTCTTCAAAAGTAAATCAGATCCCATCATCCTCCTGCTCTCACACACCACACCCCCCAAAGTCCTTACCATGGCTAACATGCCTGCAAAAGCTGGTTTTCAGTATAGCCTGACCTCACATTTGTCCAATGCCACAGGCTTGCTCCACTCCCCCACCTGGCTTCCTTGCCAAGCCTGTAATATGCGAAGCCCATCCAGCAGGGCCTTTGCTCTGGCTCTTCCTTCTGCCCTTCTGCTGTGCCTTCTCCAGGTCTTGGCTCTGATCCCTCCCTCACTTTATCTGGGTTTGTCCTCAGGTCCTTCTGGAGAGCATTCCAGAATGCTCGTTCCATCTAGAGAAGCCCTACCTCTCTCTAACCCCTGCTCTGCTTTATGTATCTGTACATGCACATAACTGTGTGGGTGTATTATGGCTTATTTTACTGCTTTCTGTTCACTTTCTGAAAATTGTTACATGAAGTCAGGGACCATATATTTCTTGTTTATTGCTGTATCCTCAATGTCTAGGCTGAGTATTGAACGAGTACCTTTGTCATCATTGTAGTTAATAATAGCATTTATGTCATGCCATTTGCTGTGCTATTCTCTAATACCCATGAGAAAACAGATACTTAAAGCATCTGGCTTCTGAGTGATGGACCCAGGGTTCAAGACCTGGCAGCCTGATCCCCAGGGCTGATCTGCCTAGGCAGTGGTGATCCTATGTGCCGCTGGTCTTCAGGAAGCACTGGATAGGGAACCACCAGAGGACATTCTCCAACAGGCCCCAGGGTGTGGCTGGCTCCAGGGCTGGGTACTTACAGATCAAACACCAGGAAGAAGAAAGTGTTGGTCTCATAAGTGTCCTTCAGCTGTACTGAAATGGAAATGACTAATTCGTCTCAGATAGCAACGCACCCTGGGCAGAGGCAGCAAGGGTACAGGGGCAACAGGATTAAAGCTGCTTGGACTGACTTCAAAAGCTGGAAGGGGGATCCCTGGGTGGCTCAGTGGTCTAGCACCGCCTTTGGCCTAGGGCGTGATCCTGGAGACCCGGGATCGAGTCCCACGTCGGGCTCCCTGCATGGGGCCTGCTTCTCCCTCTGCCTGTGTCTCTGCCTCTCTCTCTCTCTCTCTCTCTTTCTCTCTGTCTCTGTCTCTCATGAATAAATAATAAAATAAAATCTTAAAAAAAAAGTTGGAAGGGATATCAGAATGGTGTCCAACGGAGGCCCACCAAGGGAGGGGCTGGCCCGGGACTTCACATTCCTATTCCCCAAGCTATAACCAGCTCCGGACTGCCTGCAACCCCTCTGTCTGGCTGGAAGAGGAAGCTCCGACCTAAATCTCCCCCAAGGTAGGCATGGAGCTGGGAACCTCACACCTCAGGACATTGGGCTGGCAGGGTCTCGGGGCAGGAGACTCTGGTGGTTCTGGCTGGCTGCACAGTGGGGCCGCACTCCCTGACATGGGTGGTTAGAGTGGAATCTTGGAGCAGCCTGCTGGGGCTTAAGGCCATTACTCACTGATGTTGGGGAGCCCAGAGACCTTGCGCAGGATGTCCACCTCCTTCAGCGTGGCCTCTCGCAGCTCCTGGACCTCCGCAGAGCTGAAGCTGCCTCCGCCAGTGATGTCAATGATCTTCACAGCATACTCCTGGCACGTGGGCTTGTGGATGCAGCGCCTGACGACGCTGCTAACTCCTCTGGGGGTGCAGAGGACAGGTGGTCTCAGGGGCCCCTCACCCCAGGGAGAATCCCAGATCCAAGCCACAACAGAGATGTCCTGCCTTATCCACCAACTCCCTGTGAGCTTTTGGGGATAGGATAGTAGGATGAAGAAGGCAAACAGAGGGTGATTTGTCTGGAGCTGATGAGTAGCAAGCCTGGTCTTAGAACTCTTGACTCCTAATTCAGTGCTGTTTCTCAGCACCTAAGGCCATAATCTTCCTTCTGACCCCTGACCTCTGATGCTGGCACAAACCTGGGTTTGGATGTGCTTGTCAACAGCACTGAGAGAGCTCAGCTGGGAGAAGTCTCTTGTCTGGGTGCCTCCATACCGTTCTCATCTGTCCTGGATCAGGAGGGCAGGATCCCAAACTAAAGGTTTCTCCAAGTGGACAGTGTGTTGGGGATGGAAAAGGGTCAGTGCTCAGGCCCATGGAACTGGCTGGAGCCCAGGACAGCACCTCCTGGGGAAGGTCTGGGCCTTACCTGCCCAGGATCTCCTTGGGCTCATAGTTTTCATAGAAGCCCTGTGCTGAGTACGAGTCTGGCAGTGCCTCGTCCCGAGTCATGCTCCACAACTTGGGGGCAACTCTAAGGGGTTCGGAGGGGGAAATAGAAAAAAGCTGTCAACTAAATTCTACCCTGAAACTAGTAATACCCTATATGTTAACTAAATTGAGTTTTAAGTTAAAAAATTTAAAAAGGGAAGAAGCTGTTAGCCATCCTGATGTAGGTGGTGTACTTTTTGAGGCTGGAACCTTTCCTCATCTGTATCCCCTGGCACAGAACAAGCCTAATGTTCAAAATAAGTGTGAATTGAAAAACTCTTTGGAAAGAGCCCAGCTTGTATCGTCTCACTGGCTGTAAACTTTGTGACCCCCAGGCTGCCATGTAGCTCCCTGAATGTTCTCCTCTAGTAGAAACAGCAGACAGAGGCAGGAGGTTGGGCCATCAGCCCCCAAGATTAGCTCTGACTTGGCTGTCATACCCTTGGTTTTAGATAGAACCCCAGAGAAACTTTGCAGAGGACAAATTAAAGGGCTGTTCCCTCTCTTGGAGATGAGGCTGGTCCTGCTTTTCCCCTGCTTGTTCCCAGCACTTGGGGAAGTGCTTCCTGATTTCCTCTTCTTACTAGGGCACTCCTATAGCCTCTCCTTAGCTCCCGCAACCTAGCTATCCTCCCCTGAAAGCACCCATCCTTCCAGGACACACTTCAGGGCTTCCCACTGTCCTTCCGTACTCACTGTGCCCTTAGCAGACTTTTCTCACCTTCCTTCTACCTCCCTTGCTGCTGGCCTGCCTCTGTCCCTCCTTCCCTCTCTCTTCCTCTGCTTTCCTTTCTTTCTTTCATATTCTTTGAGAAGCACACTGCCAGGCACTCAGAGAGATGTGGAGCCCAGTGGTCCCAGACTTTGGTATCCCTTGCCAGTGTATGATGTCACCTCCTCCGTTAGACTGATCTCTGGGATGTCCCAGCCTTCCTTCCCCTGTGCCCAGTGCTGCTCCCTGGATGTGAGTCAATGGTTGGAGGTATCCCCTTGGTTCAGGGTCCTGACAGCAGGACGGGCCTGTCCTCAGAATGCCCGTGTCATACCAGATGATGGTCAGTGAGCCCTGAAGGGTCCTGCCACAGTGTGGGGCAGTCCAAATCCAGGATACTCATGCCTGGATAGAGGAACTGAGCTGGCTGGCTTTGCCTCAGGGATAGAGGCCAGCAGAGTACTAAACTCCCACCTCAGATACAGGATTTGAGGGACAGAGAAGACATCTACTGACAGGAAGAGGGGCACACAGAAAAATGGGCATAAGCCAATACTCAGCAGGACCAACACTGCCTCTAGCCCCTCTTCTACAACCCTTTCTAGACCCAGGAAGGCCGAGCCTGTCCAAGGGGCCAATTTGCTGACCAGCCAAGTGGGGCTAGCTGTTCCAGAAGCCTGGTGTCCCCACTGCCAGGTGCCTGGTTACCAGAGGAAGAATTAGAATAACAACAGTGTCCTCTGCCAACAGCGGGCGCCTGGCTGCTCACAGGCTTCCCAGTCGCCAGCCCCAACTGAGCACAGAAGTATCTGTTCCTATAAAAACAAGCCCATTGCCTTGCAAATCCTTTTAAGTCCCCAAGATGGGCATCTGTACCCCGCACCTCCCAGAACTTGGTAGCCCATGGTCTCTCCCCTTCCCCAGCCCCCTTAGGGCAGAGGGTCCATCTGGACTGGACTCTCCCAGGAAGCCTTCCAGGCCGGGGCCTCCATTCCCTGGCATGACAGAGCTTCAGAGGCCTCTTGCTGCTCTCTGCTCTCCTGCGGTGAGGCAGGCAGCCATCCCCCTGCTCTAAGCCCCATGTGGGGCCAACTTTGGGCCCCTGTCATTGCCACCCCCCCCCCACACCTGCACCTTCCCCAAGACTCCTGTGGAAAGGGTCCCCAAATGGGAATAGGTAACCTGGTCCTTTTGGAACAAAGCATCCCTCCCCCAAACTCAGCCTTAAAACACAAGGAACCCCCTTTCTGTGGGCGGACATCCCGAGGGGGCTTCTAGAGTCAGTGCTGTCACTCTCCATCCTGCTGCTTCTGAAGGGAAACGTGGTTCTAACGGCTTTTGGGGCCTGTCTTCCCTGCCGCAAAGCCTCTCCCTCTCTGCCTGTCGCCTGGCTCTTGTCCATCACTGGCCTGGCTACTCACTGTTTGATCCTCACAGGCCCCTTGAGTGAATGTGGCAGGAATCCCAAAGGCCTCAGAGCCCCTTGATGAGAGGGGACAGGCCGAGGGCTGAAGCAGGTCCCTAGCAGACACTTGTGGCCACAGCAGGATATTTTGCTGCTCGTCCTTCAGGCTCTGCTTCTTGGTGACGGAAGCCTGACGTACCAGAAATAAACCACAACTGCAGACCTGGGATGCAGGCCAAGGCTCATGGGGGCCAAGTCTCACCAGGAGGTGACCTCTGCTGGAGGGTGAGGGAAACTCGGTGGCCTGGGAGCCCACAGGACAGCAAGAGGTGACCAGTCTTCCCTCTGGAGCTCCCTTGGTCTCCAGGCCTAGAGGAGACAAAGCTAGCCATGGTGGAAATGCATTCACTTTTCTGGGAGCCATTTCTGCATATTTGAGAGCAGGCCCCTGGAGAAAGCCCAGCACAGACACACCCACAGTGCAGCCCTGGCTGCCACAGGGACCCAGACATTGGTGCCCACTCAGGAAGTTTGTGAGGCTGACCTGCAAAATGCAGGCCTTAAAGGTTAGGGAACATCCCCATTAGGAATCCATCTCTCGGGATCCCTGGGTGGCGCAGCGGTTTGGCGCCGGCCTTTGGCCCAGGGTGCGATCCTGGAGACCCGGGATCGAATCCCACATGGGGCTCCCGGTGCATGGAGCCTGCTTCTCCCTCTGCCTGTGTCTCTGCCTCTCTCTCTCTCTGTGACTATCATAAATAAATAAAGATTAAAAAAATATTTAAAAAAAAAAAAAAAGGAATCCATCTCTGAACTGCTTCCATATTTTCATCCTTAACCCATCTGGTTTTCAGCCTGTGGGCTACTGGGAGTTGCTTTGGGTGCCAGGAAAAGCATATGGGCTCGGACGGTGTACATCTTTGGGCTCTTTGAGTGAGGGTCCTTATCACTAAGATTCTACCTTAAGAGGTAGACATTGGAAATAATGTAACACACTGGCCCAGTAGACACTTGCTTATTGCTCTCATTGTAAAGCCACTTTTTTCCAAACCCCTAATTCTAATATAAATGGAGGGATAATGCAGTGCTTCAGATGGTCTAAGCCCACAAGCACCCATTTGATTAGCATTTCACAAAGCACTTGCACCCCAAAACTCTGATATTAAGCCCATTTGAAAGAGAATTTCACTTGCTCAAGGTCACCGAATAGGGGAGTAGAAGGGCCTAGACTAAGCCCAGGTGTGGGCCCAACAGCTCTTTCCATTATTCATGCTGACGATCTATTTCTACTCTGGGGAGGTAATTTGCTGGATTGCTACATGGACAGAAGTTGGGGATGACTTGGGCCTATGCACAAAGGCCTCTGCTTTCTGAGATGCAACATCTGCCTCCAGTGATGAAACAATCTCCTCCTTTCACTTCTGTCACTAAGCTCCCTCTCCCTTTTGTTGTCCTGATGCTAAGGTATAGACTTGACTTGTGCTTTATATTTTCAATGTATATTTTCAATGTTTAACAAAATCCCTTCTGACCTTCAGGGCAAAAGGCCAGTGCCCTTAAGTGGATAATTCCGTGCCTCTCTCGGTGTAGCCATGGCTCCTACCAGGAAGAGGACAAGCCAGCCAGACTTGCATTTTTTTTATGTCAGCAGTTCATGTTCCTTCTTTAAACTTTTTAAAAAATATATTATTTATTCATGAGATACAGAGAGAAGCAGAGACACAAGCGAAGGGAAGCTCCCTGCAAGGAGCCCAATGCAGGACTCAATCCTAGGACCTTGGGATCACGACCTGCCCCGAAGGCAGATGCTCAATCACTGAGCCACCCAGGTGCCTTTTTTTTACCTTTTCTATTTAAATTCAATTATCATATTCTGTAGTAGTTTCAGAGGCAGAATTCAGTGATTTATCAGTTGTATATAATATCCGGTGGTCATTATTTCAAGTGCCCTCCTTAATGCCCATCACCCAGTTACCCCAACCCCTCAGCCACCTCCCCTCCAGCAACCATTTGTTCTCTATAGTTTAAGAGTTCTTCATGGTTTGCCTCGTTTTATTTTTCCTTTCTCCTATGTTCATCTATTTTCTTAAATTCCACACGAGTGAAATAATCTATTCCTCTTATTTTGCTTAGCATAATGCCCTCTAATTCCATGTTGTTGCAAATGGCAAGATTTCATTCTTTTTGACGGCTGTTTATTTTTTTTAAATGTAAACTCTATGCTCAATGTGGGCTCATGACCCCAAGATCAAGAGTCACATACTTGTCTCTTCAGTCAAGTCACTGAGACAGCCAGGTGCTCCATTTTCCCTTGACCCACCGATTCAACAATACATGTACCCACCCTATACCATCATACCTTGGACAGAGGGGCACTAAGACTATGAACTTACAAGTCCTAAGCTTTCACAGAAATCCAGAAGGGAATGTGCTGGGGGATTTGATAGGAGTGAATGGAACATGGTGATTCAAAGCAAGATGGTCTTGGCCCCTTTCAGGAACTCAAAAGTTGGGCACTCTAAAAAGACAGCTGAGGACGAGAGGCAGCAACTGAAAAATCTACTCACTAAATAGCACTTGGCTCACCTTGCAGTAACACAGGTCTCTGAAACTCAAGAGATTGGATAAGAAACCAACCTCAGAAACATACTTTTGAAAATAGAAAAAGTGCAGAGCACAAGGTAGACTTAAGATCAACTTCCAGAAGTGAATGAAATTTTTGAGTTGTGAGGAATGGAGCTGGGTTTTTAAAAAATGATGCACACCCCAAATGGAGTCCATCTCCTTAAGACAACATGGAGTGGGCACTGCAGCTAGCTTGAGTCTTTCAGGAAAGGGGAGCTACAATGCCTTACATAGAAGAAAAACATTTGCAGGCAACTGTGCCTGTATTGAGAATGGTTTTCATCTCTGACCAATTAATCCAATTAACTGGTCAGGGCAGTGACACATGGTGTTGACCTGGCCATGAACTCACTCATGTCATGGTCTAGTCCAGTACTTTCTTTACCACTCACTTGATTAGTAACATTATTTAAAAGTTTCTGGTTACCGCTCAGTTTACCAAACACTAGCCTTCCAACTGGAGCCTTTTAAATGAGCACTATGCTTGCTAGTGAGCTACTTCCTTCCTTTTCTACAAAAGCTCCTCAGGGAGCCCCGTCAGATCCTCCAGGTAGATGCTAATTTAATACAGTGACTATAAAACAGACTTCGAGGCATGCTGAGAAAATTGGGTTCTTTTGCAAATGCGTATGTTCAGCATGCATATACCACATCTACTTTATAATCCTACATTTCAAAGACACTATTTTGGGAGAAAAATCACTTTATTCTAATTAATTCATAAATGATAATGTCACAAAAGGTGATTTAAGGAGGCACACAAACATCTGTCCAGCCCCCAACTCAAACCATCTCAATAAACTTCTATACTAAAAATACCCTCTTTCATTAACAATTCTGAAGAAACCTGTATTTAATGATGAAGGAGAGGTTTAACTGGTGGTTTTACACTTTATATCTTCTCTTTTAATTATATTTTTATGCTAAATTAACTTGGTCATGAGAGATGATTTTCCATATCTTCCGATTTAAACTTCTTGATTAGGCTAATCCTGCAAAGAGAAAAGGTAAGTCAGAAAAGGGAAGTCAGAAGAGCAACAGCTGTATATTCTTAGCAGAGCAGAAGCCCTCCATATGGTAAAAGGAGGGGTGAAAGCCTAGGTTACCAGTTTCGTACCTAAATGAAGGTGGGAAAATGAAAATGAGCATTTTATAAACCGTGAATTTTTAGGGCAATAGGAGGAAATTACATAAAAACAAGTTCACTACCAACATTCCAGTGTTCCCAAATCTCAGAATTCCACTGAGGAACTGCATAAACTCTTTTCTCAAATAAGGTGTGAAAAACGTTAATAACTTATCAGTCTTTATATCCAATCCTGGACTTCGCTGAAAATGGAAGGTAATCTTACATTCACGGCTTTATGGCCAGATCACCCACATCCTATAAACAGAACAAGACCTGGTACACTAATCTCTACTGAGGAAAAATCAGATACACAACATAATTGGTAAAAGCTTAATATAATGACCAGAAACCTCTGGACCAGGTCTTTGTTAGAAGAACTAGATTATTTATAGAATGTAAACAAAATCTCCTCTAACTTGTCAGTTTAATTTTTTTTTTTAATTTTTTTATTTATTTATGATAGTCGCACAGAGAGAGAGAGAGAGGCAGAGACACAGGCAGAGGGAGAAGCAGGCTCCATGCACCGGGAGCCTGACGTGGGATTCGATCCCGGGTCTCCAGGATCGCGCCCTGGGCCAAAGGCAGGCGCCAAACCACTGCGCCACCCAGGGATCCCTTGTCAGTTTAATTTAATAAACAAAGACTCCCAAAGCTCTATAGGGCCAAGAGTACCCTGCTCTGAACTGCGCAGATGCTCGATCTACCTACCATTTGCAAATCTGCACTGTTTCAGCACCTCGCTGAAACCTTCACAAAGCTTTAGGTCACCCTGGTTCTGGGCACACTCCAGGAACTGTTTCATCTCGTAGTGGCATGGGCCAAACTGCTGCTGGTATGCTGGCTGGGTTCCCTGAGGCTCCTGCAAAGGCATAACATTCAGGACCATTGAGAAATTAGATTTACACCTGAACAAAGAACAGTACCCAATGTCTTTGAGGTCAACTGGGGAAACATAATTAGAACCAAATGCAAATTAAAGTTACTATCTAAAAACATGGGAAGTGAGAAATTTTAAAGGCAGAAAGCAAATAGGCTTTAACAAAATTCCAGGTAAAATCAGAAAGATTCAAGAACAAAGATGCAAATAAAGTGAAATGGTTACATGCGCATCTAAATACCAGTGGGGTTCAATGTAGTTCAGAGGAGAAAGTGGGACTATAATAGAAAAATAGATGGATAAGCATGTCAAACACACCACAAATACAACAGAGTACACACAGGTTCATCAGAGGAGAAAATTCACATACTTCAGAAAGAGGGGCAGTGGCAAATACCAGATTAGAGGTCAGAGAGCTCTGCTAAAACTACTAAAGAGGTTTTTCAATACTTAAGATTGAAACTAAATTTAAAATAAGGGGAAAATGGCTGTTCTACAATGAATCAGGTTGAACTGCTGCTATTCTACTCCTTGGGAACAAATACAATGTGGACAGTACTTGATGCTGGTCTAAAGCACTAACTCAACTGCCAAACACGGCTTCTGACAAACCATTTTCTGTTAGGAGGACCATGGATTCACAGCTCCTATACATAAGGAACTGACAAATAACTAGGTTTTCTTGTAACCTACCCAATGAAAGAAAACACTGCCCAAAATCTTACCTGGTAAGTGATGTCGGGCCTTGAAGGCTCAGTGTTACTTCCTCCACCAAAGCCCCCAGTAATGGCATGCCCAATCGTGTGCCCTACAGCAGAGCCTACAGCCACGCCAGCTGCAGTGGTTGCCATCTGGGCCATGAGACCTGGCTGCCGGGGTGCAGCAGGTGAGCCAACAGCAGATGGCGGAGCTGCTGCTGGCGGCTGAGCGGCTGGCGCTGGTCTAGGTGCAGCTCTCATCTGAGGTGCCCGGCTAAGAAAGAAAAGAACAAAAAGCATGAAAGTGCTCACTTGCTACCAGGCTTGGAAACGGTCAATCTAAAGAAACTGTACTGTTCACACAACACAGGTTTGAACTGCGTGAGTCCAGTATGTGTGGATTTTTTTCAATAAACACAGTATAAGTATTGTGTGTGCTTTCTCAGTAACCTTTTCTTTAGCTTATTTTATTCTAAGAATACAGTATTATAACATATATACAAAATATGTGTTAAGTGACTTTATGTTATTGGTAAGGCTTCCAGCTAGAGGCTTTCACTAATGTCCAGTCCTGCTTTAGAAAATGTCTTCACACATGATGTCCCCTCTGGCCATTTTTAGACTGTTTCCTTGGGTGCTCTTCCCCCAAATAAGGCTAGGTTGGAAGTTCATTTTTTAAAGATTTTATTTATTTATTCATGAGAGACAGAGACAGAGAGAGAGAGAGAGAGAGAGGCAGAGGCACAGGCAGAGGGAGAAGCAGGCTCCATGCAGGGAGCCCAACGGGGGGTCAATCCTGGGGGTCCAGAATCAGGCCCTGGACTGAAGGCGGCATTAAGCCGCTGAGCCACCCGGGCTGCCCCTAGGTTGGAAAATTTATGACTTTGCTTCCAATCAGGTGTTATCTGGCATCACTTTATAAAAATTTGGTTTTTCTGTCCTCTGGAGAACAGCTTCTTTCCGTTAAGTGAAGGACTGTCCTACAGTCCTACAGTCTGAACACAATCCACCTCACTCCAGAGAAGCAACCTGGTCCTGTGTTTAACACCCTAACCGGTTGTTGGAAGACTTGGGCCAGACCTGGCTTTCCTATTTACTGGTAGGGTGACCTCGGACAAGTCACTTGTTCCGAGGCTCCAGTTTCCTTATTCCTGGAAAACAGGAATAACATCTATCCCTAAGGTTACGGGTGTTAAAGTGTAACTACCAGTATATTTCTTTCTTTCTTTCTTTTTTTCTTTTTTCCTTTCCTTTCCTTTCCTTTCCTTTTTCCTTTCCTTTTTCCTTTCCTTTTTCCTTTCCTTTCCTTTCCTTTCCTTTCCTTCCTTCCTTCTTTCTTTCATTTATGATAGAGAGAGAGAGAGGCAGAGACACAGGCAGAGGGAGAAGCAGGCTCCATGCAGGGAGCCCGACGCGGGACTCGATCCCGGGTCTCCAGGATCGCGCCCTGGGCCAAAGGCAGGCGCCAAACCGCTGCGCCACCCAGGGGTCCCTACCAGTAAATTTCTAAAGTGTTTTTATGAATCAGACGATGTCGTGTACAAGGAGGCTTCGGTCGCTGGGCCGAGCCTCTGGACCGCTCTCTGTGGGCTCGCAGGTTACCCTGTTTACTGAAATGCAATCATTCTCCCCATTATACTACCTTTCACCGACACGCGTTGTTTTTTTATTTACTTCAGAAGCTCTGGCCGGTTTACCCTTCCAAATACTCATTTATTTCCAGGATATGACCGTTTTAACTTAAAGCGCGCTCTGGGCGGGCTGGTTGAGTCGGGGGAGGGGCGTCTAGGGCCTGGGGTCGTGGGTTCCGGCCCCACGCCGGGGGCAGAGCTCGCTTCAATAAACGTAAAGCATTTTTAAAATGAGCTCTCGAATATTTTAAGAACTCACGGGTATTCGAAATCAGAAAGTCTGCCACTAACGGGAGATGTGGCCAAATCCCTGGCGGAGGCGGGCCCACCTCACAGCGGTACCCCCCTCACCCCACCCCCGCCCTCGGCCGGCGCCCAGCACTCCGCCGCCCCGCCGGCCCCTCGGCCGACCCTCCGCGGCCTCCACCAGCCTCCGCCCGGCCTCCGCCCGCGTCACGCGTCGGCAGGGCCCCAGACCCCTCAACTGCCTCACCTGGCCGGAGGAGCCATGCGGGAGGCGCGGCTCCGGCTTCCACGCGGCATGTCTACCGGGACAGGAGCACGGCGCCCAGAAGCCCGACACTCGGCGACGACCCCGGAGGCTTCGGCAGGAGCCAGAGACCGGAAAACGGGGGGTGGGGCTGGCCTCGGCGTGCGACCAATCAGCGCACAGGCAGAGGCCTCGCGCGCCTACGTCTCCGCGGGCCCTGAAGGTCACCGGAAGAGCAGTGGTCGGACGCGGCGTGCGTCACGAGCTCCGCGCCAGGCTGCCCCAGGAGACCGGAAGGCCTGAAGGTGCCCGGCGCGCCTGTTTTCCCAGCCCAGCGGGAGGCAGAGCCGTTCGCGTTTGCTTAGAAGCGTCGCTGCTCTCCGCCGGCGTTTCTACTAGTAGTTAACTTTCCTCGGCATTAAGTTGCTTACTCGGGTAAGGATCTTTTGAGGCACCGTGTGGGCACATGGTTAGGCAGGACCCGCGGAGCTGAGGTGACCCTATTTTTATTCTGTCTGCGGACTCAGGCTGTAACGATGCCTTACCGTTGTTACTCTGCCTTTCCAGGCCCTTTCCGTACGTGCCATAGAGCTTGTGCCCGTGATTGGGGTAGTGTTCGTTCACTGATAGTTAAAAGTGCAGCGAATGATGCCCGGGCGCTGGCTCCGTCCTGGAGACGGCGCTCGCTCCAACGAGACTCTTCCTTCGTGGACTTTGGGTCAGGAGGGCACACACGACAGCCTACACACCCCGAGCCGCGGTGACGGGCAGCCTCGGCAGGGTGGCCGAGCCCGGGCGTGAGGCCCCCGGGGACGTGCTCGCACCCGCGCAGGGCACGGCGGGTGGAGGGAGCGGGGCCCCTGGGACGTGTCCGCGCGCCTCCGGAGCGGGAGCGCTGGCTGGGGGCGCTCCCGGGAGGGCTCCGGGCAAGGGGAGAGCGCGGAGGTGTTCCCTCCCTTTCGGCTTGCAGGTCGAAGAGAAATTTTCCCCTTCCGCCGGAGGTCGCGGAGTTTAACGCATTCTCTCCAGTAACAGCAGAATGTTCGTGGAATCGAAGGGTAAATAATCGAAAGACCTGTCATGAAGAAGTTTTATTTTCACAGAACTTAATGAAAGCTTTACAAATGACGTGACATTTCTCTGGAGAATTCATAAGCAGAGATGGAGGAAAGGAGCCTTATAAGGACATCCTGGCACAAGCGCTCAGAATGAACGCCCATAACAGACGATTTTAATCACACCTGGCTAAGTCATGAATTCCCACTCCGAGGAGAGAATATTAGATATTTGTGCAAGATTATTTTGTCATAGCAAAAGATTGGAAACAAATTCTTGTCAGTAGAATACAAAATTTTTAAAAAGGCGCAGCACACAGTATACAGCTATAAAAAGGAATAAACTCTATACTGTTATGAAAGATATGATGATAAACTGTGAAGACAAAGAAGGGCAGAATTGGGTGCAGTGTGCTTGGAGAGAAGACTTAATATGCACAAAATATCTGCAGCTGTTAACCGTGAGGCAGTAGGCGAGTGACTGTGGCCCAAGGGGGGAACTTTTACTGAAAACATTTTCTATCTTTTGGATTTTTTTCTTAAATATTTTATTTATTTATTAATGAAAGACACGGTAGGGTGTGTGTGGGGTGGGGGGGCCAGAGACACAGGCAAAGGGAGAAGCAGGCTCCCTGCAGGAATCCTGACATGGGTCTGGATCCCATGTCTCCAGGATCATGTCCTGGGCTGAAGGCGGCGCTGAACCGCTGAGCCACCCCGGCTCCCCTATCTTTTGGATTTTGAAAGTTAATGTATTACCTTTATTCAAAAACAGATTAAGAACATGTAAAAATAAAAACGAAAAAGATTTCATAATACTGCTACATATCATTTGTAGTTGGCCAGTATAAACATTCTGAAGATCACTCTAATAAAATTTATGTAACAATTTCTCATTCCATAGTGATTTTAATCATTTTCAACAAATCCTATACAGTGATCAAAATCTGAACAAGTAACTCTGGCAGGCGTTGTTACATATATTTGATACCAATGTTTGGATGAATGGACCCCTGATGATTGCAATAAAATTCTACTCAGGTGGTAGGTACCAGGTTTAAAATTCTGCAAACCTGTTCCAGAAAGCCCACATCTAAGAATTCAAGAAACAGTCATGAATGTGGAAAGAAGTTAGCTTTAAGATGTTCATTTAACAAGTTGTATAAAATAGGGAAAAATCAATAAATTACTTAAGTGTCCTACAGTGTAGAATTACATGATTCATACAAATGATGAAGTGCTATGAAGCTATTTAAATATTATGAAAGAAAAAAAAATAAATATTATGAAAGAATACCTGCCATAAAAAGTCTTCACAATATACTAAGTGAAAGAGTAGATTACAAAGTAGTATACATAGCATGTTTATATTCTGAGAGAGTTCATAGTATTTTACAGACTTGAACTATGTACACTTAAGTAGTGGTGTTATCTACTGGATAGTGATTTTTTTTTTTTTTTTGCTTGTTCATATTTTCCAATTTGTTTAAAACACAAATTGGAACACACTTGTGCTAATTAAACATACCATGGTGGTTTACAGTAGGTCCACAGATTCTGACACTTCCTTCAAAAAGTAGAGCCTAATTCCTCTCCTACATCATGACCATAAGTCAAAACCAGCCTGTTAGCCACTTCTGAATTCTTCACCTCTGGAAACTAAGAGAATTATTTGTTGCTTTCAGCCACTAGGGTTTGGAGTAATTTATTACACAGCAATAGGTAACTAATGCAGAATTTCTACAGTTACTGTATTTAAACTATAAAAGTTTTAGTATCTAAGGTGAGCAAAATCTAGTTAGAACACCTTACAGAGTGTTGCCTTAACCTGGCTTCTATCTGTCTGGGATTGTGGCAGATTGAGAATTGTGTACAAACATGTTTAAGACACTAAGGTCCTGACACAATTTAAATTTTCCCTTTGGATAACTAAGACATACTTACATGAATACAGCCTTGCACATACCAGACCAAAAAAAAAAAAAAAAAAAAGAAAACCAGTGAGTGAATTCTTAACTGTTGCTCTAAAAATACAAAATACAATATACACAAGTGGTTAGGTGGTGTTTAAATGAAGTTCTATGGATTTCAAAGGAATGGATATTCACTGTGGATGAAAGATTCAGAGAGAAAGTGGCACTTAAAATAAGTAGAGGTGGAATTTGTTTTAGAAATACTAAAATGATAAAGCAGAAAAGAGCATGCTGAGTAGGACAGCACAGATTCCAATGAAGCAGCAGAATCGAATACATGAGGATAGAAGATATGTGTTAATCAGAGTGTGTTTTTGGAAGTTGTAAAAGTTTAAGACGATCCAATAGATGATTTCCAGCACAATATAAATCTAGGCTCTTTATCCTACAAGGTTAGAGCAGTCATTTAAGGTTTTTACATGTTTAAATAGCTTTTGGGAAGATTAATCTGGACATAGTACCTCTGAGGCACAGCAGGAGAGTAGGGAAAGGAAAAATCCTGAAGGACAAGACAGTGGCAGTGGGGACATTACTAATGTCAGTGCTGCACTAGCTTCAGCAGCACATAGACTAATAATGTGTCTGTTACGGGGATCCCTGGGTGGCGCAGCGGTTTGGCGCCTGCCTTTGGCCCAGGGCGCGATCCTGGAGACCCGGGATCGAATCCCACGTCGGGCTCCCGGTGCATGGAGCCTGCTTCTCCCTCTGCCTGTGTCTCTGCCTCTCTCTCTCTCTCTCTCTCTCTGTGACTATCATAAATAAATAAAAATTAAAAAAAAATAATGTGTCTGTTACATACTAGGCACTAAGAGCTTTACATGTATTACTTTCCTTACACCTCACAAGAACTCTTTAAATAGGTACTATATTATACCCATTTTACAGATAAGGAAACAGATAACTTGGAGTTTAAGCAGCTTGTACAAGTTCGTACAGGTGTTTGACTCCAGAGCCAGGACCCCCACTAGAGCACACCACCTGGAGACATTTTAAGAATATAAGACTTTGACAATAGAAGAGGGGGTTGTGTTCTGTAAATTTAAAAAAGTTTATTGAGTAACTTATGTGCCAGGGTCTTAACTGTATGAGATGTTTTATATGTTTAACCTATAACCCACGGTTTGGTAAGGTGATCCAGGATCATTCCCATTTTACAAATGAGTAGCCTGAGGCTTGGTGTAACTTAAAAATAGTTACCTCAGAAGTTTGCTGGATGCCACAGCAATGAACACTCACAGGATTAAAATTCAGGTTGCTCCTTCCAGTAAGCACCACGTTTCTTTCCTGACCAGGGACTCCCTACTGTGCACAGAGACCTAAAAGAATGCACACTGAAGAGGACAGCCACTCTGACATACTGTGTATAATTTTTAAGCCACAACTCAATTCTTGTTGTTGAACATGGAGTTTCGGGATGGTTCTGAATCAGAGAATATTGCCTACAGTAGAGGAAAACTGATGCTGTAAGGAGTGAATACTTTTGAGTATCTGCAATAACTGGTCTTTGTAGAATCCCTTCTATAAAACGAGAGTAGCAGCGTCCACCTGAAAGGATTGTGAGATCAGCAGTGCAGAGAACCTAGCAAATGTTCAAAACACACTATTACAACGAAATGTATTCCTATTCTGGCAAAAAATATTAAACTGCACACTACATCTATGAAATCTTGTACAGATTCGTATCTTTGTTCTCCCCCCCCATTCCTCTTTACGCATAAGACAAACTTATTTGTTCACTTTTGGACCTGAAACGGAAACGAGTTACCGTAGCAGCTGGAAAAAACAAAACCAGAATTAAAATGCCACTCTTGCTGCTTTTAATTAAAAACCCTAAAAAGGCATACCCACTTGGACACTTGGATGTTACTTAATTAACAATCAGTAAGGGAAAGATACTGAAGCAGTAAACTTAAGCGATGTTGAAAAGAAGTGATGTTGACCAACATGGATTTTCTCCCTTACGACCAGTTACAGCTGGAGTCAGGGAAAATACTTTTATCAAGGCCTTCGGGTATCCTGCAGAAAACTGACAAAAAGAAAACTCTCTTTAGCCCATGCATAAACACTGGAAGTAAATTCTCCACTTCTATTTTAAAAAAGATGTTTCTGCGTCTCCCAGCCTCTTCTCCCAACTACAAAATCCGGAAGGTAGTTCTACGTTATTCTGAGCGCAGCCCAGATACGTTGGCGTTAGGGGTCCGGCGGCGCCAGGCCAGCGCAGAGCGGCCTCGCGAGGGGGCCGGCGCGAGCGGGGCTTCCCGGGGGGCGGGGTCCGCGGCCGCCCACGCACCTGCGCTCAGGGGAGGCGAGTGCGCGCCCTGGGCTGCAGCTGGCGCTGGCGGCGCTTGCGCTGGCCGTTGACGAGCTTCTGCGCGATCTTGCGCTCGTGGCCGCCGGGCACCGGCCAGTTGGTTCGCAGTTCCCGCTCGCGCCGCGTCCGACCCTTGCTGCGCCCGGCCCCGCAGGCCGGGAAGTCGCGCAGGTAGTAGTAATCCAGGCAGTCGCAGGGCTCCTCGTCCGAGCTCCCGGGCGGCCACCCCTCGGGAGGCTGCGGCCGGACCTGAGCCTCTGCGCCCAGAAGGGCCGCGTCCATGTCTCCCGCCCCCGGGCCGCCCGCCCGCCCGCGCGCGCCCTTCGGGACCGCCCTGCCCGCGGGGCGGGGCGGGGCTTGCGCCTGACGTCACAGAGCCCGAGGGCGTCCCGGCTCTCCCCGGGAGAGCTGCGAGCCGCGAGCCCGCGCCGCCAGCGCGAGACGGGCCCTCGGCAGACCCGGCTGAGCGCTGGGAGCCTGGGGCCCGACGGGTCGCCCCCGAGCCCCTACCGCGGCGACGGAGTGCGCCGGGAAGGCGGGTCTGCACCCCTCCGGGTACAGCTGCGGTTGGGGGGGGCGGGGGGGCGTGAGACGTTCGCTCCTGGAGGCCGTGTCTGGTATCCCAGCGCTGGACTCCTAAGACCTCTGTCCGTGTGAACGGGCCAAACGTGTCCCGGGGCTCCTGGGCGGCCGAGGTCGTGGCCCCGGGGCCCTGGGGTCGAGCCGCGTGGAGCTCGCTGCTCCGCGGGCCCGCGCTCCAGCTCTCACTGGCGTATCGGAGGCATCTGACGTGCAAGTGTTTCTGGCTGGGAGGCCAGGGCCCGTTAGCCCTTTCTCCTTCCCACCTTCCCGGGGTTGCTCAGGAGCACGAGTGCCTCGAGCTCAGGGATGGACAGCAACGGAGCGGGCTCCGCGCCCGCGACCACAGCCGGAACCGAGCGGGAGCGCAAGTCCTCGGTGGGAGACGCCGGAGCTGGCCGCGACGCGCGGGGCTCTGGGGTGAGGGCGGGAGCAGCGGGCGGCGGTGCGGGGCCCTCGGTGCACTGGGTGTGCGGCCCCGCGGGCTGCGGCGGGGCGTCGGGCCGAGGGGTGAGGCGGCAGTCGTCGGCGAGCTCTGCTGCGCCGCAGCCCCTGCGCCCACCCCCGCGCCTCGTGGTCGCGTCCCTGCGGGCCTCAGCGCTGCCCTCGCGGAGGCCCTGCGCTGAGCGCCCGTTCTCGTTCTCGGAGGCTCCGCCAGCCCAGGTAACCCTCTTCCCACAGAATCTGAGGCTATCCTCTAGAGGACTTTCTCTTTAACAGATGAGAAGTATCTCCATGCTTAAGAGACAACGACCCTGGGCACGTGTGTGACCCCCCGCGTGCCCGTAGCGCCGAGTCCCATCCCGCGCTCCCCGCAGCACGTCCCCGGGCTCGCGGCCTGCACCCCGGCGCTCTGGGCGGGCGGCGGCTCTCCGTGGAGCCGTCCCGGGGCAGTGCGCTTGATAGAGTACCCAGAGGGGTTCTCTTCCGCCCACGGGTTACATTTGCCATTGCCAAGGCGAGAAACTAGTATTTATCCTTTTACTACTCTCCCACACAGGTTCTTTTTAAAAAATCTCTTTAAAAAATATTTTATTTCCTTGAGTGAGATGAGCATGCAGAGAACTGAAGCGGGATGAAGAGAGGGAGATGGAGACGCCCCCGCCCCCCGCCCCGCTGAGCAGGGCCCATGTGGGGCTGGATCCCAGGACCTGAGATCTGGACCCCAGAGGGATGCAGACGCCCAACCAGCTGAGCCACCCAGGCAGCCCTAAAAAAAAAAAAATCTCTTTAGAATTTGTTGTTATGAAAATATTCAGATATCTTAAAAGTGCAAAGTATAGAACAGTGAACTCCCATCACAGGGATTCAACAATCGTCATGACCCTGTCACATGTCCTTCACATCTCCCTTTCTTTCTCTGCTGCAGATTTTATGTCCTTTCACCCCTATATTTCTCAATACTTCGCTCTGAAAAATTTCAGATTTATTTCTTACATAACTGGAGTGTTATTTTCACACCTGACAAAAATCAACCAGTCCCCTTATTATCTTAATTCTGGGATCACATTTCTCTGGTTGTCCAAGAGACATCAGAATACAATTCAAAATATATATGAAATCTATACACGAAGCTTACAAGGAAGTCTCTCATATTCTAGGGCAGCTTTCCTGTTCTTTTCGTTTTCCCCTGACAGTGATGTGTTGCAGAAACTGGGTCAGTTGTCCTGTAAAATGTCCCACTTTGTAAATTTGTCTGCTGCTTCCTGGTATCATTTAACTTGTTCCTCTCTCTTTTATATTTCCTGTAAATTGACATTGGATCTAGAGGGTTGTTTATACTCAGATTCAATTTGAGGAACAAGAAAACTTCCTAGGAAGTAATGTGTGTTGGCATCACACCAGGATATCCACAATAGCTCACTGTGCCAATTTTAGGGATGCTATGACTGATCAGTGAGATCAGGTGGTAACAGCCTTTCCTTGCAATTGTGAATGTGGTTCCACATAAACTTTTATCTAATGATTTCATCTATATTTCATTTCTTTATTTGCTATTGTGTTCATTTGCTTTCATTATGGGCTATGAAATGTAATTTTTTTTGAAATGTAATTTTTTAATTTTTTATGTTTTTATGTTTTTTATTTTTTTTATTATTTATGATAGTCACAGAGAGAGAGAGAGGCAGAGACATAGGCAGAGGGAGAAGCAGGCTCCATGCACCGGGAGCCCGATGTGGGATTCGATCCCAGGTCTCCAGGATCACGCCCTGGGCCAAAGGCAGGCGCCAAACCACTGCGCCACCCAGGGATCCCTGAAATGTAATTTTTTAATTCAATCATTCCCAGGCCATTTGGTTACTCTGAAATACATTTTGACAAGAAAGGCTAAAAATATTTAATTCCCTTTTATTTTTTTAAGTTTCTTTATTTAAGTAATCTATACACCTAATGTGGGGCTTGAACCCATGACTCAGAGATCAAGAGTCACATGCTCTTCCAACTGAGCCAGCCAGGTGCCCCTAATTGCCTTTTAAAGATGAGTTTTCAGGCAGCCCAGGTGGCTCAACGGTTTAGTTCCAACTTCAGCCCAGGGCGTGATCCTGGAGATGTGGGATCAAGTCCCACATCAGGCTCCCTGCGTGGAGCCTGTTTCTCCCTCTGCTTATGTCTCTGCCTCTCTCTCTGTCTCTCATGAATAAATAAAATCTTAAAAAAAAAAAAAAAGATGAGTTTTCAGGGATGCCTGGGTGGCTTAGTGGTTGAACATCTGTCTTCAGCTTAGGGTGTGATCCCAGGCCCAGGAATTGAGTCTCATATCGGGCTCCTGTAAGGAGCCTGCATCACGCTCTATGTCTGCCTCTCATGAATAAATAAATAAAACCTAAAAAAAAAAAAATGGAAAAAATGAGTTTTCAGGTTCTAATAGACTCTACTTTTTTTCTTAAGTAGATTCTTGAGAATCATTATAAACTCATGGATCTTTTAAAAAAAAACAATGTGTTCAATCAATTTCATTCTTTTTTATTATTTATTATTTTTATTTTTTTAAGATTTCCTTTATTCATGAGAGACACAGAGAGAGGCAGAGACATAGGCAGAAAGAGAAACAGGCTCCATGGAGGGAGCCCGTGTGGGACTATTCTTTATTTTCTTTAAAGATTTTATGTATTTATTTATTCATAAGAGACACAAAGAGAGAGAGAGAGAGAGAGATACTTAGGTAGAGGGAAAAGCAGGGTCCATGCATGGAGCCCAATGTGGGACTCGATCCCAGAACCCAGGATCACGCCCTGAGCCAAAGGCGGATGCTCAACCACTGAGCCACCCAGGCGTCCCCATTTTTATTCTTTTTTAATACTCAAATTGTTCAGTCTTTGGCCAGTGGGAGCTCCTTCATGTGATTCCTACATTCTATTGGCATTAACCTAGTAGTCTTGTTTTCTGGTGAACCACAGTGTCCATCCAGGCTCATCTTATACATTGTATGCCACAGACCTGGAATCAGCCATTTCTTCCAAGGAGTCATTGATCTTTCTAGTGTAGGGAATGGATTTAGATGCAACAATCAAAGCCATATATTATGTTTCTTGATCTTTATAAGAACCTGGTGAAATATTACTGTCCCAATTTTCCAGATGACAAAACAGTTTAACAACTTCCTGGAGATTGTATAACTAATAAAAAGCAGAGCCAGACTAAGAATGAGATTTTCTGACCCTTAGATAATAGTTTCTTCCATTTTACTATGCCCCTTTATATAAACCCCTTACTTGTCAGTTCACAGATTGCTAAACAATTCTAGCTTCTGAGATGATGTTTAAAAGCAGGTGCTACGATCTGTCTTTGCTATCTTGCCTCAGAGCTCTGAATGAATTCTGATATCATTGCAATAAGATTTTATTTATTTACTTTAAAGATTTTATTTATTCATGACACACACACAGAGAGAGAGAGAGAGAGAAAGAGGAAGAGACACAGGCAGAGGGAGAAGCAGGCTCCCTGCAGGGAGCTGGGAGCAGGACTTGATCCCGGAACCACAGGATCACATGTTGAGCCGAAGGCAGATGCTCAACCACTGAGCCACCCAGGCGTCCCTATCTCATTACATTCTAATGAATTATTGCAACCACCTCATAAGGTAGCAGAAAGAGAAATAGAGATTCAGCCAGGTCATATGGCCTGCCCAAGGCCTATGGTGGAGTGACTCCCTGTGTCTGCCTTTGGGCCATAGCAGAGGTTGCTCTTGTCTCTGATATCCCTCTGATGAGACTTGTGACACTCATTCGCAAACTCAGAGCTGACTATGGCTTATATTCAACACCTCTTTCTCTTCCTCATTTATTCATGCATTTGCATTATTTTTGTATTTGTCTAGCTCCCCTGTAAGATTAGAAACACCTTTGCCCATACCTCCATTTCCTGTTCACAGTAGGTATAAAAGAAATGCCTGTTAAATAAATACATATATGTATGTACAAACAACTAAATCCTTTAAAAACTGTTAATGAAAATGAGGAAAATTTAAATAATTTAAACCTCATTAATTCATTTGGCATATATTTACTAAACATCTACCATATACCGGATATTGTTTTAGACTTTCAGGATAAAGTCCCTGCTCTTATGAATTTTATATGCTAGAAGAGGCAGACAATAAAAAAATATGTAGTATATGCTCTCTCAGTGATAAATGCAATTAAGATATATGAAGGGTGAAAATGTTATGAATGTGATATTTTAGACAAAGAAATGGGCAGCCTGGGTGGCTTAGCGATTTAGCGCCACCTTCAGCGCAGGGCGTGATCCTGGAAATCCAGGATCAAGTCCCACGTGGGGCTCCCTGCATGGAGCCTGCTTCTCCCTCTGCCTGTGCCTTTTCCTCTCTCTCTCTCTCTGTCTCTCATGAATAAATAAATAAACCTTGAAAAACAAAGAAGTTCATTTTGAGGAGGTGGTATTGGAGCAAAGGGCAAAATTAGGACACCAAAAGTGACATGAGCAAGATAGTAGACTAGGAAGCTCCAAACTCTTGTTCCCATAGAAGACATTCAAACAAACAAGCAAAAAAAAAAAAAAAAAAAAAAAAAAAATCCTTATAGGAATTCTGGCAAACAACATAAATATCCAATCAGTAAAAAGCCACATTCAAAAACATTGAACATTTTGTACTGCTTTTACTCAGTCTCGCCCCACAGCTTTCATGGCATAGCAATAATATTGGCCTGAAAGAGGCAGCAGCCCAGTCCACAATTCCTTCCTTTGAAACCCGAGCTAGCAGAACAGAACTTACTTGTAACATTTGATCTGCCTGGGGGCTGAAGAATTTGTATCTGCTTTGTCTAACCCAAAGCTCAGATAGAAAAGTGGTAAATTGAAAAAAGAAAAAAAAAGAAAAGTGGTAAGCACTGCTCAAGAAAGCTGCAGAGGGATTACAGACCCACAGATGCCTGAGGGAAGACGTTACAGGTGGAGATGTACAACAGATTATCTAGAGCCATGAGAAGCTGGATGAGACTCTGGAAAATTAAGACTTTCAAAAGTAGCCATGTATACAGGGGAATTAGTAAAGCCACACAAGTTGAGGGAAGACACATACTCAAAGGGACATGAAAATACCTTGAGCTTTCACCTTGAGCTGATCTCAAGGTCTAGAGAAGAGCCGAATAATTAGAGAAGGGTTGCTTGAGTGTGATGCCAGTCTGCAAAGACTAGGAGAGATGGATTCTTTCAAATGCCTAATTTTCAACAACATCAACAAAATTACAAAACATACAAAGAAACAGGAAAACATGATCCATTTAAAGGAAAAAAATAAATTGACAGGAACCATCCCTGAAAAAGGACAGGCATCAGACTTACTAGACAAAGACCTTTTTTTTTTTTTTAACTATCTTTAAGTACCCTGAAAGAGCTAAATAAAAACACAAAAAGCTATAGGAAATCATGAATATTATATGTGCACAAAATGAGAATATCAACAAAAAGGAATTACAAAAAGGAACTAAAAATTTTTTGAGCTAAAAAATAAGTAGATTTAAAAATAGAGGAGCTCAACAGCAGATCTTGAGCAGGCAAAGAATCAGTGAACTTGAAGATAGGACATATGAAATTATTATCCTGAGGTGAAAAGTGAAATGTGAACAGAGCTGAAGGAACATGTGGGCATCATCAAATGGACTCATATGCATTATGGGAGTTCTAGAAGGAGAAATGAGGAAGAAAGAGGCAGAGATTATTTGAAGAATTAATGACTAAGAACTTCAAAAATTTGAGAAAATACATGGACCTACAAGTCCAACAATCTCAATGACTCCAAATAGGATTAAACCCAAAGAGACAACACCAAAACACATTATAATCAAACTATGAAAAGAAAAGACCAAGAATCTTGAAAGCAGCAAGAGAAAAGTGATTCATCATGTACAAGAGATCCTCAATAAAGTTTGCAGCTGGGGCACGTAACTGGCTCAGTTGGTAGAACATGAGACTCTTGATCTCAGTGTTGTGGGTTGGAGCCTCACAACGTGTGCAGAGATTACTTAAAAATAGAATCTTAACAAAATTTGCAGCCAATTTCTTGGCAAGAACTTTGGAGGCCCGAAGTGAGTGGAATTATGTACTTAAAGTGCTTTAAAACAAACTAACAAAATCTGTCAACTGAGAACTCTATATCCAGTAAAAATGAGGGAAAAAATAAGACATTCCCAGATGAATAAAAGCTAAGGGAGGTCATTACCATTTATTGGATCTGTCTTCCAATAAATGCTGCAGAGCCCTCTAGGTTACAATGAAAGGATTCTAGACTAACTTTTAGCCATATAAAGATTTAAAGTTCTCTGTAAATGGTAAATACATGGGCAAATATGAAAGCCAGTGTTACTATAATTTTTATTTGTAACTCTACTTTTTATATTCTACAAGATTTAAGAGACATGCATGGGGATAATTATAAATCTATGTCAATGGGTATCCAATACATAAAGATGTAATTTGTGATATTAATAACAAATAGCGTTAGTTGTATCAAGTGCAGTTTTTAATTGTTATGAACCATCACTTGCAAGAAACCAGCTTCATAAAAGAAGCCTATATGTGTGATTGAAGTCAAGATAGTATCAATTTGAAATAGATTGTTACAATTTTATGATATGCAATCCTCATGGTAACCACAAAGAAAATATTTATAGAATACAAAAGGAAAAGAGAAGGGAATCAAAAGTGTCACTACAAAAAATTAAACATAACGGAAAGCCATAACAAAGGAGATGAGGAATGAAAAAAGCTATAATACATAAAATTTTGTGTGATACGTATTAAAACAAATAACAAAATGGTAAAAATAAGTGTTTCCCTTTCAGCAATTGCTTTAAACATAGAAGGATAAAACTATCTAATCAAAATATAAGGATTGGGGCAGCCTGGGTGGCTCAGTGGTTTAGCGCCGCCTTCAGCCCAGGGTGTGATCCTGGAGACCCGGGATCAAGTCCCATGTGGGGCTCCCTGCATGGAGCCTACTTCTCCCTCTGCCTGTGTCTCTGCCTCTCTCTCTCTCTCTCATGAATAAATAAATAGAATCTTTTTAAAATAAATAAAAAAATAAAAGAATAAATAAAATATTTTAAAAATAAATAAAAAATTAAAATTAAAATAAAGATTTTATTTATTTATTCACGAGAGACACACACACACAGAGAGGCAGAGACACAAGCAGAGGGAGAAGCAGGCTCCATGCAGGGAGCCCCACATGGGACTCGATCCCGGGTCTCCAGGATCACACCCTGGGCTGAAGGCGGCACTAAACCACTGAGCCACCCAGGGATCCCCTAAAATCTTTTTTTTATTTTTATTTTTATTTTTTTTTTAATTTTTATTTATTTATGATAGTCACAGAGAGAGAGAGAGAGAGAGGCAGAGACACAGGCAGAGGGAGAAGCAGGCTCCATGCACCGGGAGCCCGACGTGGGACTCGATCCCGGGTCTCCAGGATCGCGCCCTGGGCCAAAGGCAGGCGCCAAACCGCTGCGCCACCCAGGGATCCCTAAAATCTTTTTTTTAATACAAAGATTGGTAGAAAAGATTTTTAAATTTTTTTACTTTTACTTTTTAAAGATTTATTTATTTATTTATTTATTTATTTATTTGAGAGAGAGAGCGAGTGAGCAAGCCAGCACACAGAGGGAGAGAGAGAAGCACATTTCCTGCTGAGTGGTGAGCCCAACTGGGGGTCATATGACCCCAGTGGAAGGCAGATGCTTAACTGGTTGAGCCACCTAGGCATGGCTAGAATAGATGTTTTTAAAATACTTTATTTATTTGACAAATGAGAGAGAGGGAGAGAGAGGGAACAGGCAGGGGGAGTGTCAAGCAGGGGGAGAAGCAGGCTCCCCGCTGAGCAGGGAGCCTGATATGGGGCCTGGTCCCAGGACCCTGAGATCATGATCCAAACTGAAGGCAGACTGAGTCACCCAGGCGCCCCAAGAATAGAGTTTTTAAAAAGATTTTATGTATTTATTCATGAGAGAGACACACAGAGGGGCAGAGACACAGGCAGAGGGAGAAGCAGGTTCCCTATGGGGAGCCCAATGCGGGACTTGATCCGGGACCCTGGGATCATGACCTGAGCCAAAGGCGGATGCTAAACCACTGAGCAACCCAGGCGTCCCAAGAATAGATATTTTAAATAAGCCAACTATATCCTGTCCATAAGATACTCGTTTTATTTTTTATTTTTTATTTATTTTTGGTTTCCTCAGTGAACATCCATTTGTCCTGTATGTATGCATGTACTTAAAGTAACCTCTATGCCCAATGTGGGGCTTCAACTCAGGGCCCTAAGATCAAGAATCACATGCTCCACTGACTGAGCCAGCCAGGCACCCCAAGACACTCATTTTATTTTGAGTTTAAATGCACTTTATTTTTAGACAACCTATATGACTTTTTTTTCTCTTGAAAACAATGCCTCCTCCAAAAAAATCAAAGTCAAATTAATGAAAAGTTTAAGATGACATTGTTCTATTTGTCTCAGTCCTGGTGTAGTATAGATGAAGAGCAGCAGCCAGTTATGACAGTAGGTGACACATCCAAACCAATAGCCAAATTTGTTGACATTTTTCCATTTCTAAGCCATTCTTATAGAAAATCATATATGGGGTCACAGCATCTTCATAGTAGTCCAGCAGATCAACCATACCATTTGAATTCATGTTTCACCAATAAAGAACTGGTAGTTTTTAAAATTAGCAAAGATGTGCTTGATTTGTTCTGCAGCCCCTGTCATAACATTTTTTAGTCTTTTTGGCCTCTGTTCTTCAAATTTGCCTTTGATTGACATCATGTAATCTTTTATATACTACTTTTTTAAAAGATATTTTTTATTTGAGAGAGAGAGCACGAACAGAGGGGAGGGGCAGAGGTAGAAGGAGAATCATACTCCCCGATGAGCAGGGAGCCTGACTTAGGGTTCAGTCCCACGACTCGGATGTCATGACTTGAGCCGAAGGCAGATGCTCAACCAACTGAGCCCTTTTATGTATTTCTTTTTTTAAAAAAACATTCTATTTATTTATCCATGAGAGACACAGAGAGAGAGAAAGAGACACAGGGAGAAGGAGAAGCAGGCTCCATGCAGGAAGCCGGATGTGGGACTCCATCGATCCCAGGACCCCAGGACCACACCCTGAGCCGAAGGCAGACTCCCAACCCCTGAGGCACCCAGGCATCCCATCTTTTTTTTTTTTTTAAGATATTATTTATTTATTTATTTATTCATGAGCGACACAGAGATAGAGAGAGAGGCAGAGACACAGGCAGAGGAAGAAGCAGGCTCCACGTAGGGAGCCCGATGTGGGACTCGATCCTGGGTCTCCAGGATCACACCCTGGGCTGCAGGCAGCGCTAAACCACTATGCCACTGGGGCTGCCCAACATCCCATCTTTTATGTATTTCTTATAGGCTTCTTTTATGAAGCTGGTTTCTTGCAAGTGAAGGTTCATGACAATATCAATGCCAGTGATTACTGTGCTTTTGGTACCTTCACCCTTGGGGCCTTCAGCAGAGGCATTTCTACCAATGAACCAGTCATCAATGTTACCCTCTTTCCTACTGACTGCTCCACTCCAGGCATAGCCTGTCTGTGATCTCCCAGATCTTGTAGATGTTGGGTAGATGATTGTGACTGCGGCTGGATAGAGATAACAGCAGAGCTAGTGTAGTAGGAGCCAGAGCTCTGAGCCAGCACAATGCTACCAGAGCAGCACAGGGGTACAGGGTCGGTGATGGGGTGGAGGAGGTTGGGGAGGCAGGGAGCGGGAGGAAAAGCCCAAAATACTCATTTTAAAATATTTATTTATTTATTTAGAGGTGGGACATCTGGGTGACATCTAAGTCTTGGTTTCAGCTTGAGTCATGATCTCAGGGTCATGGGATTGAGCCTGACATGGAACTCCCTGCTCAGCCTGGAGTCTGCTTGAGATTCTCTCTCTCTCCCCTACCCCTGCACTTTCTCTCTAAAGTAAGTAAATAAAATCTTAAAAAAGAAAAGAAAGAGCAAAAGCAGGGGTGGGAGGGGCAGAGGGAGAGAGAGAATCTTTTTTTTTTAAGGATTTTTTTTAAAGATCTTTATTTATTGATTTATGAGAAAGAGAGGCAGAGACACAGGCAGAGGGAGAAGCCGGCTCCAGGCAGGGAGCTGGACATGGGACTCCATCCCAGGTCTCCAGGATCATGCCCTGGGCCGAAGGCAGCACTAAACCGCTGAGCCACCCGGGCTGCCCGAGAAAGAGAGAATCTTAAAGCAATCTCCGTGCCCAGCATGGAACCCAATATGGGGCTCAGTCTCACAGCCCTGAGATCATAACCTGAGCCAAAATTAGGAGTCAGACATTTAACTAGCTGCACCACCCAGATGCCTCCCAAGATATTCATTTTATTTTTCTAGTTTTTAAAGATTTTATTTACTTATTTGAGAGAAAGAAAGCACAAGCAGGGAGAGCAGCAGGCAGAGGGAGAAGGAGAAGCAGGCTCCCTTGCTGAGTAGGGAGCCCAATGTGGGCCTTGATCCCAGGAATCTGCAATCATGACCAGAGCTGAAGGCAGATGCTTAACAGACTGAGCCGCTCAGGCATTCCAAGATACTCATTTTATTTATTTTTGTATATGTTTTTTATTTTTTATTTTTTTTAATTTTTTTTATTTATTTTTGATAGTCACACAGAGAGAGAGAGAGAGGCAGAGACACAGGCAGAGGGAGAAGCAGGCTCCATGCACCGGGAGCCCGACGTGGGATTCGATCCCGGAGACCTGGATCGCGCCCTGGGCCAAAGGCAGGCGCCAAACCGCTGCGCCACCCAGGGATCCCTGTATATATTTTTTAATTGGAGTTTGATTTGCCAACATATAGTATAACACCCAGCAATCATCCCATCAAGTGCCCCCCTCAGTTCCTGTCACCCAGTTACCCCAACCCCTTGCCCACCTCCCCTTCCACCACCCCTTATTTGTTTCCCAGAGTTAGGTGTCTCTCATGTTCTGTCACCCTCTCTGGTATTTCCCACTCATTTTCTCTCCTTTCCCCTTTATTCCCTTTCACTATTTTTTATATTCCCCAAATGAATGAGACCATATAATGTTTGTCCTTCTCCGATTGACTTACTTCACTCAGCATAATACCCTCCAGTTCCATCCACGTCAAAGCAAATGGTGGGTATTCGTCCTTTCTGATAGCTGAGTAATATTCCCTTGTATACATAAACCACATCTTTATCCATTCATCTTTCAATGGACACCGAAGCTCCTACCACAGTTTGGCTATTGTGGACATTGCTGCTATAAACATTGGGGTGCAGGTGTCCCGGCGTTTCATTGCATCTGTATCTTTGGGGTAAATCCCCAACAGTGCAATTGCTGGGTCGTAGGGCAGGTCTATTTTTAACTCTTTGAGGAACCTCCACGCAGTTTTCCAGAGTGGCTGCACCAGTTCACATTCCCACCAACAGTGTAAGAGGGTTCCCCTTTCTCCACATACTCTCCAACATTTGTTGTTTCCTGTCTTGTTAATTTTCACCATAAAATATTCATTTTATATTTAAGGACACAAATAGGTTGAAAATGAAAGGATGGGAAAAGATATGTCATATAAATGGTAACCAGAAGAGAGCTAGGGTAGCTATACTAATATTAAACAAAATAGACTTTAAGTCGATAATTATTGCAAGTGACAAAGAAAGATGTTTATATTGACAAAAGGATAAATTCACAAGAAGATACAAAATTGTAAACACACATGTACAAATTACTAGAGATCCAAAGTATACATGAAACAAATATTGATAGAATTGAAGGAGAGATTAACAGCTCTACAATAATAGTTAGACACATCAATTCCCACTTACAATAATAGAACAACCAGAAAAAAGATCAATAAGAAAATAGATGACTTGGGGTGCCTCAGCTGGTTAAGGATTTAACTCTTGATCTCTGCTCAGGTCTTGATCTCAGGGTTGTGAGTTCAAGCTCTGCATTGGATTCCACAGTAGGTGCAGAGTCTAATTTTTAAAAAAAGAGACTTGAACAATAATATAAACCAATTAAGCCTAACAGACATATATAGAAAAGTTGAACCAACAACATCAGGATACACATTTTTCTCAAATACTCATGGAACATTCTCCAGGATAGACCATAAGTTAGGCCACAAAACAAGTCTTAATTGAAATCATAAATAATTTATTTTCTGATTACAGTGTAATGATGCTAGAGATCAGAAACAGAAGGAAGACAGGAAAATCTACAAATATGTTTAATTTAACTACACACTTTTAAACAACTGATGGACCAAAGAAAAAAAATTACAAGGAAAATTAGAAAACACCTTGAAGGGATCCCTGGGTGGCGCAGCGGTTTGGCGCCTGCCTTTGGCCCAGGGTGCGATCCTGGAGACCCGGGATCGAATCCCACGTCAGGCTCCCGGTGCATGGAGCCTGCTTCTCCCTCTCCCTGTGTCTCTGCCTCTCTCTCTCTTTTTCTCTCTCTGTGTGTGACTATCATAAATAAACAAAAACTTTAAAAAAATCTTTAAAAAATAAAAAAAATAAAAAAATAAAAAAAAATAAAAAAATCTTTAGAAAACACCTTGAAGAAACGAAAACAGAATGACAATATACCAAAACTTAAGGGATGCAGAAAAGTAGTGCCAGGGAGGAAATTTATTGCTGTAAGTATATACATGACAAAAGAAGGAACTCAAATCAACAACCTAACTTTACACTGTAAAGAACCAGAAAAAGAAAAACAAATTATACCCAAAGCTAGAAAAAGGAAGGAAATGTTAGAGATTAGAGTAGAGATAAATATAAAAGAGAATAGAAAAATGATAGAGGAGAGCAGCCCAGGTGGCTCAGTGGTTCAGTGCCGCCTTCAGCCTGGGACATGATCCTGGAGGCCCAGGATCAAGTCCCACATTGGGCTTCCTGCATGGAGCCTGCTTCTCCCTCTGCCTGTGTCTCTGCCTCTCTCTCTCTCTCTCTCTCTCTCTCTCTCTGTGTGTGTCTCATGAATAAATAAATAAAATCTTAAAAAAAAAGAAAAGAAAAATTATAGAGGAAATAAGCAAAACCAAAAGTTGATTCTTGGGAAAAGATAAAAAGTTGACAAACATTTAGCTAGATTGACTAAGAAAAAAAAAGAGGACTCAAACTAAAAAAATGGAAATGAGAGTGGAGACATTTTACCAATCTGAAAGAAATTTTAAAAACAATGAGAGTACTATGAACACTTTTACACCAGCAAATTGGATAACCAAGATGAAATGGACAAATCTCTAGAAACACATACCTGCGAAGACTGAATCATGAAGAAACAAAAAAGCTATTCATAACTGGTAAGAAGATTCAATTAGTAATCAAACACGTCCCCAAAGGAAAAGCCCTTGATCAGATGGGTTCACTGGTGAATTCTACTAACTTTAAGAAGGATCAACACCAGTCCTTCTCATAGTCTTCCAAAAAACTGAAAAGGAAGGAACATTCCTACTTCATTCTATAAAGTCAGCATTACCCTCATACAATGGCCAGATAGATACCACTAGAAAACTATAAGCCATTATCTTTTATGAACATTGCTGCAAAAACCCTAAGCAAAAAAATTTAGCAGTATATTAATAGAATCATAGACCAAGACCAAGTGGAATTTGTTCCTGGAATGCAAGGATGGTTCAATATAAGAAAATAAATAAACTTCTAGTTGTAAAATAAATGTCATGAAAATGTAACCTCTATAATGGTTAATAATACTGTGTTGCATATTTGAAAATTGCTAAGAGTAGATCTTAAAAGTTCTCATCGCAAGAAAAAATTTTTTTGTAATCATGTATAATGATGGATGTTAACTGGATTTATTGTGGTGATCATTTCTTTTTTTTTTAATTTTTATTTATTTATGATAGTCACAGAGAGAGAGAGAGAGAGAGGCAGAGACACAGGCGGAGGGAGAAGCAGGCTCCATGCACTGGGAGCCTGATGTGGGATTCGATCCCGGGTCTCCAGGATCGCGCCCTGGGCCAAAGGCAGGTGCCAAATCGCTGCACCACCCAGGGATCCCTGTGGTGATCATTTCACACTGTATACAAATATCAAAGTGTGTTTTATACCTAAACTAACATAATGTAATATACCAGTTATACTTTAGTGCAAAATAATAAAATTAATGTAATACACCATATTAATAGAAAAGAAAAAAATAAACTATATGATCATTTCAACTGATGCAGAAAAAACATTTGTGAAGATTTATCACCCTTTCATGATAAAAGACTTGACAAGCTAGGAATAGAAAGAAACCTTTTCAATGTAAAAAATCTCATATGTGAAAACCCCACAACTAACATCACACTCAATGGTGAAAGAAAAATTTCCCCCTAAGATCATGAACAAGACAAGGATACCTTCTTTTACCACTTCTATTCAATACAGTATTGGAAGTTCTAGACAGAACAAGAAAAAGACAAGAAAAATAAATAAAAGGCATATATATTGGAAAGAAAGCAGTAAAATTATCCTTGTTTGCAGATAACATGATCTCATATGTAGAAAAGTCTAAAGAGTCCACACATACACACAAAAAACCTCTATAACTAAAAAAATACAGCAAAATTACAAAATAGAAATCAACATTGAAACATCAGTCACATTTTTCATCAAAATGAACAACCTGAAAAGGAAATTAAGAAAATTCCATTTATAATAGCACCAAAAAGAATAAAATACTTAGGAACAGATTTGATTAAGGAGGAAAAAGATTTGTACACTGAAAACTAAAAAACATAGCTGAAAATTTAAAGTAGATGTAAATGGGGTGCCTGGCTGGCTCAGTCAATAGAGCATGTGACTCCTGATCTCAGGGTATGTTTGAGCCCCACATTGGGTGTAGAGATTACTAAAAATAAAATCTTTTTTTAAAATTTTTATTTATTTATGATAGTCACACACACAGAGAGAGAGAGAGGCAGAGACACAGGCAGAGGGAGAAGCAGGCTCCATGCACCGGGAGCCCGATGTGGGATTCGATCCCGCGTCTCCAGGATCGCGCCCTAGGCCGAAGGCAGGTGCCAAACCGCTGCGCCACCCAGGGATCCCTGATTTATGGATTTGATGCCATCCCTATCACAACACAATGACTTTTTTTTAGAAATAGAGAAAGCCCATCCTCAGGATTCTTAATAGTTAAAACAGTTTTGAAAAAAAAAAAATCTTAGAGGGCTCACAGTCCCTGATTTCAAAGCAAACTACAATGCCAAAGTAATCAAAATGGTGTGGTACTGGAGTAAAAGCAGACATATGGACCAATGGAATAGAAGAGAGAACTGAGAAAAGTGCTTTTTAACAGATGGTGCTGGGTAAACAGGATATTCACATGCAAAAGAATGAAGTTGGACTCTTACCTTACATCATATACAAAACTTAAAGTAAATCAAAGACCTAAACATGAGATCTGACTTTATAAAACTCATAGGAGCAAACACAGGAGAAAAGTTCATGACATTGGATTTAGCAATGATTTCTTGGATATGACCCTAAAAGCACAGGCAACAAAAGAAAAAAATAGATAAGTTGAACCACATCAAAACTGAAAACTTTTGTGTATGGGACGCCTGGGTGGCTCAGCAGTTGAGCATCTGCCTCCAGCACAGGGCGTGATCTTGTGATCTGGGATCGAGTCCACATTGGGCTTCCTGCACAGAGCCTGCTTCTCCCTCTGCCTGTGTCTCTGCCTCTCTCTCTGTGTCTCTCATGAATAAATGAATATTTTTTTTTAAAAAGAAAACTTTTGTGTGTCAAAGGGCAGTATCAAGAAAACAAACTATATCATGGGAGAAAATATTTGAAAACCATGTATCTGATAAGAGATTTAGATCCAGAATGTATAAAACTCAAGAACAACAACAAAAAAAACCCCAACTCAATTTAAAAATGGGCAAAGGACTTGAATATACACTTCTGAACCTTCCTTGACATGTTGATTTCTAGCCTCTGTGGTGCTCCAGCAGCTTATGATAATAAACAGGAAGGGGTCGTGCTATTCACCAATTTATCGCTTCTTGGTACCACATTCACTCTTCATTGATTGCTGTATGAAAATGGAGCTGGACCATTTAAAAGTAATTTTTCCTTTGTCAGGTGGTACTATGTTCAGCTTTCTTTCTTTTTTTTAAAATATTTTGTTTATTTATTCATAGAGACACAGAGAGGCAGAGACCCAGGCAGAGGGAGAAGCAGGCCCCCTACAGGAAGCCTGACATGGGACTCAATCTCGGGTCTCCAGGATCACACCTCAGGCTGCAGGCGGCGCTAAACCACTGTGCCACCGGGGCTGCCCTATGTTCAGCTTTCTAAGCTGTGGACTTCTGGAGAGTGATTGCATGAGGAAGGGGTTTCCTTTTTATTCTGGTGTATTCTAGCAGGTTCCTGCAGTATGCATGGATACCTCAGTGCCCTGTAGTGCAGATGGCTTTTGCAGCACCATGGCTCTGCAGCTCATGTAGCTCCTCCAGAACTTGGTTCCTGCAATAACAGTGGTTAGCAGCACCTAGGAGCTGGTAGTTTCTCCCTGAAAACCCCTTTGATTGGCTTTGTAGCAAGATGCCTCCAGTGAGACACCTTTCTGTGAAATGACTTTCTATGGCAGCTCAGAAGGTAGGTTTCCAGCAAATTTGGAGGGCAAATTTCCAGCAACTACCATTGGCACAACACCAAGCAACTTCTGTGCCATCCAATTACCTGCAGCCATGTCCTCTCCAACAAGGTCTGGTTCTCAGCCTGGGTGCTCTCTACCTCAGTCTCAGAGGTAGTCGGTGAACCTTATATCTGCTGATATTCTTTAGAGTTCTTTTTACTTTTTACTAGCCAATCCCTCATCACTCAAATCCCTTGTTACAGTTATTAATTCTACCATTAAAATTTAGCTGTTAAAATTACTGTGTAGTGTCCATCTTCTAATTTGACCCTGACTGATACAGGCTCTCTGCCCAATGCAACAAGGAAGAAGAACATACAACATCTCATCATCGTACAGTATGCTGTGCTACACCAGCAGTGGGACAGAGTGTTGGGGGAAGCCGACAAGAAGGTGCCTAGAGAGTCCATGAGGACTAATGAGAGAAGTAAGCTGAAAGGAGGAATAGGCAATCAGGGTACTCCAAGTCCGTCATTTATGCCTCCTATTGTCTTTCTCCTCATAACCTCGTAATCAGTCTCTGAGTTATATCAATCCATCTTCCCAAGTCTGGTCCATGCTTTCTACCCTACTGCTGCTCCTCAGGTTAGGCTGATCATCTCTGGCTGGTTTATTATGAGAACCCTGTAATTATCCTCCTTACTTCCAGGCTTGCTCACTTCACACTTATGCCTGTGGGATTCTTCTAAAATGCAAATTTGGGTCAAAATGGTCTTTGACTAAAAACTGTTGGTGGCTGCCCATTGCCCTTTGGACAATATCTGAACTCCTTTTTTGGGCACAAAGCTTGGGAATATCTGACCTTTGCTCACCTTCCCAACTTTATCTTGTGCCACCCTTCTAACATCCATGCTCTCCAGCCACATGGAGTGCCCGTTTCCTTAGGGATCTTTACAAGTACTGCTCCCTTTCCAGGAAACCCTCTCCCTACCCCCACCCTCTCTCTTTCACTCTCTTCTTTGCTTCCTCACTCATCATTAGCCCCAGTGAGGATATCTGCTCCTCTGGGAAACCTTCCAAACCTGCTCTCTGTGGCTTTGTGTATGTTCCCATCATGCCCTGTACTTCTCTCATGTCTCTTATCACAGGCTGATATATGTCTAACATGTATGTCTCTTCACTACACTATTAACTCCATGAACTCATAAACTTGTTCACCACTGTTTCCTCAGCACCTATTATAGTGCCTGATACATATTAGGTGTTTGATAAATGTTGAGGAACAAAAAAAAATGCACAAACCAAAGTAATAGAGAATATGCATAGAAGTTTGTCGTGTAAGCAGAATGTAGGGGCAGGGGTAGGAGTGGCTGCACTTGAAGAACAGGCTGTTGATGGAGGTTGGGACGGGCCCTTTGTTCACGTGGAGCAGTTTATACCATACAGTGTACATCCATCCCACATTGGCCGTTGGTGGCTGAATTGCTCTTCCTGTCCAGGCGTTTGATTTGACCAGGTCAGTTTTTAAAACTTTCAAGTGTGAATGCCTTTCAGTTTGCCACAATTCCTACCAGTCCCCATATTAACAGGCCCCATCCCTCACATAAACTCACATATCTGCCCCACTGAGATCTGTGTTTGCTATCCCTACAGGTGGGGAGGAAGTAGTCTAAGGAGGGGAAGGATATAAAGAGGGAGATTTAAGATATGAGTTCTAGAAAGATAGATCCATCCTCAGTAGGGAGTGTATATTTGAGAGTTCCCTGGGAGAAGTGAATTTATTTCATCCAAAGAGACCTGGGAGCAAAGATAGACCCAGAAAATCAGAGGAATTGCCCACATTTTGAACAGCCTATATCTTTAGACTGCTTTGCTGGCCAGTGCTAGGCTGGGTCCACTCTGCTGTTTACTTTCTGAAATAAAAACTGCCCTGATAGAATCTGAAGTCAGAGCTACAGTAGATTAATGTTGACTCAGCAGTCTTCCATGTTGCAAGACCTCATGCCAGGAGCTGTGCAGGATACAAAACCTATGGCAGAGCTAGAATATACCCTCTCCTGGGGGAAATGACAGCCATAGACACACACAGTGACCCATAGAGACAGTGGGCTGGTGCATAGAGACAGTGGGCTGATGCTTTATCAGTGCTTACCTCGATGAGGTCTCCACAGTACAGAATGTGGTCCACAATCTTATAGGTCCAGGAACTCGAGGTTTTCATGTTTCCAATATAGATAGGGTCTTAGGGAAAGGTTCTTTCTAAAAGAAACTCCTTGATTTTTAAGCCAGTTGGCCTATTCCTTAACTTATAAAGGGGCATTACCCCTACAGTAGCCTCAAAACTCAGGCCCACTCTCCAAGGATTCCTGTCCCAATGTACAGTTCTTGGAAAACTAACTGCTGATCAGAAAGAAGCCATGAAGCAGCTTGATGATTGACATCTATCCCAAAAAAGAACACATGTCTTTAATGACCAGAAGACCCCTTTCCATCAATTAAGGCTGGGCAGACTGGGATGAGTTTTTAACAATTGAATTCTTCTTTTATAAAACTTCACCTAAGCTCAAGACTCCCTTAAGAACAAGTACCATCCTGTGCTCTCATGGCCATTCATTCATTTGTGGCTCTTGTAAGTGAAAGCAAATGATATCCTACCAAGATGAATGAAAAAAACTTTCCCAGGTGCTGGAACAGAGAGGGAGGATGGACAAATGTGCCCCATTCAGTACCTACAACTGAGGCATGCCAACCGCAACACTTGTGCCCCAGCTACCACCTTTCACAGCAAGTAGCTTTAGAGTGAGGCTTTTGCTTTGTAAATATCACTGGCAACAGTTTATAACAGCAAATGAAGTAGTAAATACTTCATGAACAAACTCTCTGCTCCCAATTTCAGCACGAATTGGATTAGATAATCATTTTCATGAAGATTTCCATATGCCACAATCCTAATCATATCTTAAAGAGAACAGAACAATTCCATGAAGATAGAGTTGATCCTTTCAGATTGGGCTTTTAAGAATTGCCTGTGCATAGTATTGGTAAAATATGAGTTCTGATAATCATGAACAAACAAAGCCTCACTTGAATTTAATTTCATTTTTAAAATATTTTTTATTTTTATGTAATCTCTATACCCAACGTGGGGCTTCAGCCTAAAACCCTGAGATCAAGGGTTGCATGCTCCACGTACTGAGCCAGCCAGGTGTCCCTAGTAATTTCATTCTGTAATACTTGATTATTTTGTAGTAGTTTTGGGGGGTAGATGTAATTTAAAAAATTAATAGAGTTTATTTTTGAGCTGTTTAGGCTTATGGAAAATTGATGGGAAAGTATAGAAAGTTTCCACAAACCGCTCACTGTTAGGTCTGCATTTGCATCTTGTATTAGTGTCATGCATTTGTTACATTGATGAGCCAGTACTGATACATTATTATTATCTAAAGTCCAATAGTTTACATTAGGGGTCACTCTTTGTGTAGTATAGTCTGTGTGTTTTCACAAATGACATGTGTCCATCATTATTGAATCACAGAGAATAGTTTCATTGCCCTAAAAATCCCCCCACTCCACATATCTGTCCTTCCCTTCCCCAACCTCTGGCAAAACTATAAAACTTCTAGAAGATAATATAGATGAAAAATCTTTAGATACAACATCAAAAGCATGATCTATGAAAGACAAATTTGATTTTGGACTTTATTAAAATTAAAAACTCCTGCTCTGTGAAAGACACTGTTGAGAGAATGAAAAAGCATACCATAGACTGGGAGAAAATCTTTGCAGAACTTGCTATTTGATAAAAAACTGGTATCCAAAATATACAAATAACTTTAAAAACTCAACAATAAGAAAATTAACAGTCTGCTTAAAAGTGGGCAAAAGGGGGCACCTGGGTGACCCAGTTGGTTAAGCATCTGCCTTCAGCTCAGGTCATGATCTCAGGGTCTTGGGATCGAGTCCTGCAGGGAGCCTGCTTCTCCCTCTGCCTTTGCCTGCTGCTTCCCCTGCTTGTGCTCTCTCTTTCTGTCAAATAAACAAATAAAATCTTTTTTTTTAAAGTGGGCAAAAGATCTGAACAGACACCTCACCAAAGAAAATATACAGATGGCAAAAATGCATATGAAAATATGTTCCAGCCTGGGTGGCTCCGCGGTTTAGCGCCACCTTCAGTCCAGGGTGTGGTCCTGGGGGCCTGGAATCAAGTCCCTCATTTGGCTCCCTGTGTGGAGCCTCTTTCTGCCTCTGCCTGTGTCTCTGCCTCTCTCTCTCTCTCTCTCTGTCTCTCATGAGTAAATAAATAAAATCTAAAAAAAAAAAAAAAAAAAAAAAAGAAGAAAGAAAGAAAAGAAAATATGTTCAAGGACAGCCCGGGTGGCTCAGCAGTTTGGCGCTGCCTTCGGTCCAGGGCATGATCCTGGAGACCCAGGATCGAGTCCTGCATCGGGCTCCCTACATGGAGCCTGCTTCTCCCTCTGCCTGTGTCTCTGCATCTCTCTCTCTCTCTGTGTCTCTCATGAGTAAATAAATAAAATCTTAAAAAAAAAAAAGAAAATATGTTCAAGGGGCACCTGGCTGACTCAGTTGATAGAACCTGTGACTCTTGACGTCAGGGTCATGAGTTAAAGACCCACAATGGGTGTCGAGCCTACTTAATAAAAAACAAAGTCAAAAAAAAAAAAAGAAAATATGCTCAACATCATACATCATTAGGGAATTGCAGATTAAAACAATGACACATGACTGCAAGCTTATTAGAATGGCTAACTTTCAAAACTCTGACCACACCAAGTTGGTGAGGATGTAGAACAATAGGAATTCCCATTTATTGCTGGTGGGAATATAAAATGGTACAGTCAGTTTGAAAGACAATATGACAGTTTCTTATAAAATTAATTGTGATTTTTAAAGTTGGAAATCAAGCCTATAACTTATTTGAAGTCAATAGTGCCATAAACAGCTTTTCTGTAAGAGCTAAACAAAGCTTAAAATACAAGTAACAATGGAGGCACCTGGGTGGCTCAGTCCGTTAAGCATCTGATTCTTACACCGGGACACCTGCACCCCGATGTTTCTAGCAGCAATGTCCACAATAGCCAAACTGTGGAAGGAGCCTCGGTGTCCATCGAAGGATGATGGATAAAGATGTGGTCTATGTATACAAGGGAATATTACTCAGCAATTAGAAACGACAAATACCCACCATTTGCTTCAACGTGGATGGAACTGGAGGGTATTATGCTGAGTGAAGTAGGTCAATCGGAGAAGGACAAACATTATATGGTCTCATTCATTTGGGGAATATAAAAAAATAGTGAAAGGGAATAAAGGGGAAAGGAGAAAAAATAAGTGAGAAATATCAGAAAGGGAGACAGAACATGAAAGACTCCTAACTCTGGGAAACAAACTAGGGGTGGTGGAAGGGGAGGTGGGTGGGCGGTGGGGGTGACTGGGTGAAGGGCACTGAGGTGGGCACCTGACGGGATGAGCACTGGGTGTTATTCTGTATGTTGACAAATTGAACACCAATAAAAAATAAATTTACTTAAAAAATTTTTTTTAATTTTTATTTATTCATGATAGTCACACACACAGAGAGAGAGAGAGAGAGAGAGAGAGAGAGGCAGAGACACAGGCAGAGGGAGAAGCAGGCCCCATGCCAGGAGCCCGATGTGGGACTCGATCCTGGGTCTCCAGGATCGCACCTTGGGCCAAAGGCAGGCGCTAAACCGCTGTGCCACCAGGGATCCCCTACTTAAAAAAAAATTTTAAAAAGCATCTGATTCTTGGTTTTGGCTCAGGTAATAGTCTCAGGGTGGTGGGATCGAGCCCCACATTGGCTCTGCACTCAGCTTGGAGTCTGCTTGAGATTCTCTCTCTCCTTCCCCCTCCCCTCTGTCCCTCCCCTCCCATACTCATGCTTTCCCTCTCTCTCAAATTAATATGTAAATGAATTATTTTTAAAGATTTTATTTATTTATTCATGAGATACACACACACACACACACACACACACAACAGAGGCAGAGACACAGGCAGAGAGAGAAGCAGGCTCCATGCAGGGAGCTGGACCTGGGACTCCATCCTGGGTCTCCAGGATCATGCCCTGGGCTGAAGTTGGCACTAAACCGCTGAGCCACCAGGGCTGCCCAATAATTTTTTTGTTTTTTAAAGCAAGTAACAACAGAAAACTAGATTTCTAGTATTGGACCAGCAGTACCAAATAATGCTATATGAGTGCCTGAATAATAAACCCATTTTGTAAGAGACAATTTTAAGTACATAATGTAGATTTCCCATCATTCAGGCATACTTCACTCTACATTTTAACAGATAACTGTTCATAAATAAAACTATTTTTAAAAAGGTATAATCCTTGCAAAAAAAAAAGGTATAATCCAGTTTTTTTCTTTTTTAATTTTATTGACACCATCTAAATTTAGATGTGTCTAAGGGCTTACTTAGGTCAGTAGTTTCCAAACTGTGAACAAAGGGGATCCACAAGGTGAAAACTATTTCAATGACAATGTTAAAGATGTTATCTGCTGCTCTCATTTTCTCACTAGTGTAGGGTGGAATTTTCCAGAGCCTACATGAAGTGTGGTATCACAACAGATTGAATACTGATATGAAAATCCAGCTGTCTTGTATTAAGCGAGACATTAGAGAAACATGCAAAACTGAAAAAATGAGTCCACTTTTCTCACTATTTTTTTTTTGTTTTGGGAAACATAGTACTTTAAAAATACATTATTTGGCCAAAATTAACAACACAAGAGACAACAGGTGTTGGCAAGGATGTGGAGAAAAGGGAATCCTCTTATACCATTGGTGGGAGTGCAAATTGGTGCAGCCACTCTGGAAAACAGTACAGAGGTTCCTCAAGAAGTTGAAAATAGGACTACTCTATGACTAGCAATTGCACTACTGGGTATTTACTCCAAAGGTACGAGTCTAGTGACCAAGGGGACCCCTGTACCCCAATGTTTATAGCATCAATGTCCACAATAGCCAAATGATGGAAAGAGCCCAGATGTCTGTCGACAGGTGAATGGATAAAGAAGATGTGATATATATATATATATATATATATATATACACACACACTTTATTTATTTATTTATTTATTTATTTATTTATTTATTTATATATTTTGGAATACTACTCAGCCATCAACAAAAAAAATGAAATCTTGCCATTTGCAACAACATGGATGGAACTAGAGGGTATTAAGTGAAATAAGTCAATTGGAGAAAGACAATTATTACATGATCTCATATGTGGAATTTAAGTAACAAAACATCATAGGGGAAGAGAGGAAAAAATAAAGCAAAACAAAATCAGAGAGGGAGACAAACTGTAAGAGACTCTTAATCACAGGAAACAAACTGAAGTTTGCTGGAGGGGAGGAGGTGGGGGATGGGGTAACTACATGATGGACATTAAGGAGGGAACATCATGTAATGAGAGCTGGGTGTTATACAAGACTGATGATCACTGACCTCTACCTCTGAAGCTAATAGTACATTATATGTTAATTAATTGAATTTAAATTAAAAAATTTAAAAGTGTGAGGATTTGAGGAACTCAGGTAATTTGGATGTTAAGAGACACTCTCTGTGTGTCTCTCTGTGTCTCTCATGAATAAATAAAGCCTTTGAAAAAAAATCTAAATCCAGCTAATAATCACCTGCTTACCTGCTTATTAATAAGTATGGTAGCTGCATTTTATCATAAATTTTGATTACACTCTGCTTTATAGGTTTTTATGCCTTATTTAGCTAGCATAGTGAGATATTTTTGAGTATAATATGGTACTTAACCTTAATTATGAAGGCAATTTTACCTAGACTTCAGTTAATTTTGGGGAAAAAAAGGCGTTTTGTATATACTTTTGATAAGGGCAAGTGGAATTTGCAAGAAAAAACTATTATTATACAATATAAAACTTATCCAAATTTTTTTAGATATTTAAAAATAGGGGCACCTGGGTGGCTCCATGGATGAGAGTCTGCCTTCAGCTCAGGGCCTGATCCCGGGTCCTGGGATCAAGTCCCACATTGGGCTCCCTGCATGGAGCCTGCTTCTACCTCTGCTTATGTCTCTGCCTCTCTCTGTGTGTCTCTCATGAATAAAGAAGTAAAATCTAAAAAAATTAGAAAGTTAAAACTAGAAAGTTAAAAGTAGAACTACACTATGATCCAGCAATTGCACTACTAGATATTTACCCAGAGAATACAAAAATACATGCATCCCTATATTTATAGCAGTGTTTTTTACAATAGCCAAATTATGGAAAGAGCTCAAATGTCCACAAACTGATGAATGGGTAAAGAAGATGCTGTATATATGTGCAATGGAATATTACTCAGCCATACAAAAGAATGAAATCTTGCCATTTGTAATGATGTGGATGGAGCTAGGGAGTATCATGTTAAGTAAAGTCAGTCAGACAAAGACAAACACTATATGATTTCACTCATATGTGGAATTTAAGAGACAAAAAAAAAGAACATGGGGGAAAAAGAGAAGAAACCTAAGAAACATGTATTTTCATTTCTTTTCTGGAAAGTATCTAGGAGTGAAATTGCTGGGTCGTAATGTAGATGATATTTAACTTTATGAGAAGCTGCCACATTTTCCAAAGTGTTTTACCATTTTACATTTTCCAACAATGTATGATTGTTTCAGTTTCTCCACTTCCAGCCAACAATTGTTTCAGTTGCTCTGTCTCCTTGTCATTGTTTTTAATGTTAGCCATTCTAGTGGGTAGGAAATGCCATCTCGTGGGTTTGATTTGAATTTCCTTTTCAGAAAACATCACCTGTTGTATTAAATTATTCAAATATTCATTTGAATCTCACTTATTTTATACAATTACATTTAATTTTAAAATCTGCTTTGGTTTTATACCTGTATAAGCTGCTGTAAGAATAATGCATGGATGGGGCAGCCGGGTGGCTCAGCGGTTTAGTGCCGCCTTTGGCCCAGGACCTGATCCTGGAGACTTGGGATTGAGCCCCACGTCGGGCTCCCTGCGTGGAGCCTGCTTCTCCCTCTGCCTGTGTCTCTACCTCTCTCTCTCTCTCTGGGTGTGTCTCATGAATAAATAAATAAAATCTTAAAAAAAAGAATAATGCATGGATAAGGAAATACTGCCTCAGTGTTCCATGTCCAGCTTTCTGTGAGTCGGCAGAACAGAGATGTGTCGAGCCATCCTAACTGCTTTTCATTGATCATTTACCTCTTCTCATCCTCAGGACTTGACAGAAGCCAGGGAAAAGTTCTCGGGGGTATGTCTGAACATAGTGCTGTGATTGTTGGAGCACGGATGGTTGTGGGCAAGAGTGCACACGTGCACAGGTGTTAAGGAACTGCATGCTCCTCATGTTCTGATTTTTGGCAACTTGACTCTGTACTTGGAGTCAGTCTGTACAGTTCCTTATGTCATTGTAATGAAATCACTTCTGTGACACTTTAATCAAATATATGAATAAATACATAAAGAATGGTACAAAAACCAGAATACAGTGTTTATATCTAGCTTTCTGTTTGTATGTAATTATGTAACATCATAATAAAAATAATATAGGTCAACATTTGAGGGTCATAATTTTTCCTTTACAAGATTTAAGTGCCTTTCTTTCTTTTCTTTTTTTTTAAGATTTTTTTTTGTTAAGTGCCTTTCTTAAGTTTGACCACTAACCTAGCCCGTACATCCCTGCTATTCTAGTTTGTCCAATTCTCAATAAGTTAATTCAGCTACAGCTTTTTCATCTCCATTTACAACTTGTTTATAGTCACTTTATTTGGATTCAGATGTTTCTCAAACCTCCATTAAAATTTCAAAAAGTGTACTAAGCTAGGTTTTTTTGTATAGATAGCTTTCATTTTGTTAATGTTTACTGGTGTAATTCTTAGACAGTAACTTTATTCTTCATATTATGAATGTCACAATCGAGTGTGTGACAAACTCAAAATACCTCCAAACATCTCTTTACTAGGTTCTGAACATTTTGATAATATTAACTTTGGGAGATGTATATGGCTTTTAAAATTTGGACTTGAGGCTATATATATGAATAATGGGCTGAAAATGTTTTAAATTTATTTTTAAATTTTATATAGAGTATTTATATACATTTAAATTTTTAAAAAAGATTTTATTTATTTATTCATAGACAGAGAGACAGAGAGAGAGGCAGAGGGAGAAGCAGGCTCCACGCAGGGAGCCCGACATGGGACTCAATCCTGGGTCTCCAGGATCACACCCTGGGCTGCAGGCAGCGCCAAACCGCTGCGCCACCGGGGCTGCCCTATATATTTAAATTATATATAATTTACTTTGTAATTTAAATTGTATATTTATATATCATATATAAAATACATTATATATATTATATTCTATATTCTATATAAATAAACATATATATATGTTAAACAATATTATTAAGAGTTTGGAAAACACAAGAAAATAAAAAGAATTACCCTTACTCTAGTATCCTAACACATCCATGGTCATCTTGTAAATTAATTTACAATATTTTAATATTATACATTTTTGCATGATTATACTGTAGGACACATTGTTCTCCATAGACTTGACAATGATAATTTTTAATGATACATAATCTTCATATTGAATACAATTACCATAATAATAATAACAATAATAATAATAATTGCTGTATCTAAAATGTACTGAGCTCTCACTAGGTGCCCATAGAATTGTTTAATTCCCCACAACAACTGTCCTTTATTTTATTTAACCTTACTCTATCTTGGGATCCCTGGGTGGCTCAGCAGTTTAGCGCCTGCCTTTGGCCCAGGGTGTGATCCTGGAGTCCGGGATCGAGTCCCACATCAGGCTCCCTGCATGGAGCCTGCTTCTCCCTCTGCCTGTGTCTCTGCCTCTCTCTCTCTCTCTCTCTTTCTGTGTCTCTAATGAATAAATAAAATCTGTAAAAAAAATAACCACTCTATCTCAAATTCCTTCCAAATTTTCACTACCTTTATGCATATGATCTTTCTTTAGGTTGAATTATCTCCAAAGTGAGATATTTCCAGAAGTGAGTCATAAAACATGAACCTTCTTGTTGCCCGTGATACAAATTGCCAATTTTTATCCCTGAAGGCTTATATAAATATAAATGTCACTAAAAACACAAAAAGTGCCCATTTCAGGGCATCTTTGTCAACATGAGGTTATAATTTAGTAGGTTATTTTTTTAAAGCTTTTTAAAATTTACTTATGAGAGACACAGAGAGATAAAGAGGCAGAGACATAGGCAGAGGGAGAAGCAGGCTCCCAGCAGGGAGCCTGATGGAGATTCGATCCCAGGATCATGACCTGAGCCAAAGGTAGACACTCAAACACTGAGCCACCCAGGTGCCCTAGTCTTGTGAAATTCTTAAATGATTTTTGAAAATAATACTGTCTTTTCCAAACTTACCAACTACGGGAAGCTAGATTAAAGAAATCTCAAGTCAGATCAGTTCCTCTTTGGCCCTTGCAATACTACAGCCATGCAATTGGGTTTGTGATGCTAAGGCTTAGGAGGCCTCCACATAGTCGACTAAATTTAATCAAATTTATTTCATCATTTTTGATAATCTTATGTATATGTGGTTTGGGGGATTCTTTGAACAGCTTATAACATCTCATTGATTTTTCCCTCATCAGTTTTGATTAATGAGGAAATGAAATTAAGTTGTTTGCATACTTTATCCCAGATTGGTGTCATATTGGCTAAGTCAAATCAATACTTGAGCAAATATGAAATTACAGCTTCTTTATCATGGAATATTAGGTATCATTATTAAAGAAGATTTCATTTAAAAAATAGTCTTTAAAAAACATCTACTACTGGTGCTTCTGGGTGGCTCAGGTGGTTGAGCATCTGCCTTCAGCTCAGGTCATGATCTCAGGGTCCTGGGATGGAGTCCCTATTGGAGTCCCTGCTCAGTGGGGAGTCTGCTTCTACCTCTGCCCCTTCCCTCTACTTGTTCTCTCTTTCTAATAAATAAATACAATCATTTTTTTTAAGACAACTGTTATCATTTTACATTATTTGCTATTTAGGCACTTTGAAGTTTTTTCATTTGAAGACACATAAAGAAAGTAGACTATGGGCATTTGTAATGGCTTTAGCATTCATAATGTGACTCTGCATGAGTGCCTTCCAGGGTTGCAGTTTTACTAGTGAAGTTTCAGAAGCCACTTAGCTAATGACTCAGCTAACCAAGCACCCAGTGTTATATCTCAGTGCTCTTTTGTTTTCTCTACTCCTCAAATTTAGTCGCAAGTGATAAAAACTTGCTTTATTTTTTAAAAAATACTTTATTTATTTATTTACTTATTTATTTACTTATCTATTTACTTATTTATAGAGAGTGTGCAAGCACTGGAGCGGGTCGGCAGAGGGAGAGAGAGAATCTCAAGCAGAGTCCATGCTGAGTGTGGAGCTCTACTCGAGGCTTAATCTCATGATCTTGAGATGAGGACCTGAGCTGAAAGCAAGAGCTGGATGCTTAAATGATTGAGCCATCCAGGGGTCCCAAATTTGCTTTGTTTTTTAATAACAGCTGTAGTGAGCTGTAAGTCACTACCATACACTTTACTTCTTTAAAGTATATAATTCAGTGGTTTTTAGAATATTCTGAGTTGTGTATCCATTGTCACAATCAATTTGGGAGCTTTTTATTACTCTATAAAGAAACCTGCTATCCTTCCTTGCATCTATTTCTCCCATTCCTCTGTGCCGTGCCTTCTGCAACCACTGCCTTACTTTCCGTCTCTATAGATTTGTCTAATCTGGACATTTTAAATTAGTGGAGTTGTACGATATGTGGTCTTTTGTGTTTGGCTTCCTTCACTAAGCATAGTGTTTTATTTTATTTTATTATTATTATAATTATTTTTAGCATAGTGTTTTAAAGGTTCATCCATGTTGTTCATGTATCAATATGTCTTTTCTTTTATGGCTGGATAATATTTCATTGTATGGATATACCACATTTTGTTTGTTCATTCATTGTTGATGGACATTTGGTTTATTTCCACTTTTGGGCTATTAGGAAAATTGCTGATATGAACATTCATGTACAAATTTTTATGTGGACGTATGTTTTCATTTCTTTGGGGTATAGATTTAGGAGTGCAACTGTTGCATCATAGGGTGACTGTATATTTAACCTTTGGAGAAACTGTCAGACTGTTTTCCAAAGCGATCAGTTGCACCGTTTTATGTTCTCATCAACAACATCAGGGGTTCCAATCCACATCTCCACCCATATTTGTTGTTATTATGTTTTTATTATAGTAATCCTAGCACCTAGAAGTGCCTGGGTGGCTTAGTGGTTCAGCATCTGACTCTTGATTTTGGCTCAGGTCATGATCTCAGGGTCGTGAGATCGAGCCCCACGTGGGCTCCATATGGGACACGGAGTCTGCCTGGAATTCCCTCTCCCTCTCCTTCTGCCCCACTCCCCCTCAACTCATGCTCACTCTCTCTTGCTGTCTCAATCCCTCCTAAAAAAAGACAAAACAAAACTCTCCATTAATCACAATGGGAATTTAGTTATTTAATGCAGTCACTAATCTAATGTTACCAATAAAATCTAAGCAGTTATATCACAAAACCAGGGTTATATTCAGTAGACATACATTAACAATCTATACAACTTAACATTACACCAGAAAAGGAACTGAATGCAAATTTCCCCTGATTTTTGGTGGTCATCAAATATCATGGCACCGGTTACCAATAAAATTGTAAAAAACATTTTAAGTATTCTCAATAAAATGGTAAAGAAATTATTTATTTATTTATTTTTAAAGATTTTATTTATTTATTCATGAGAGATACAGAGAGAGAGAGAGAGAGAGGCAGAGACATGGGCAGAGGGAGAAGCAGGCCCCATGCAGGGAGCCTGATGTGGGACTCGATCCCGGGACTCCAGGATCACACCCTGGGCCAAAGGCAGGCGCTAAACTGCTGTGCCACCCAGGGATCCCCAAAATGGTAAAAAATTTAATGAGCCTTTTAGTTTCCATATCAGGCTGAAGATTTAAAATATCAAGCTGGCCCCAATTTGTAAAAAATGACAGATAAATATTTACAGTGACTAGGCAGGTTATTTTATAACAGTGTTACTGGAGGACTACTCATCCTTAACAAAAACAAAAACAAAAAACAAAACAAAAACAAACAAAAAAACCCCCATGCCTCTCTGAGGCTAATTTCTCAGTGCAAACAAGTCTTTGTAAATTCTGTGATAATATAAACTTGGAATCAAGACAGTGATGAAAAATAACACACAAGCCAATCTTATTTCTTATCTGTCTTCATAAAGCCTTCTGGTGGCAACGCCCAACACTGTCCCCAATATAAGTGACTCTACTTGAAGAAGAGCTAAGTGACTCTACTTGCTGACATTGTTCTGCAGAGTTATCTTTCAGTAGGGCAAGGCTCAAGCTCCATTAACTTGCTTCTCTTGAGTATGATTAGCAGAGAACCAAATTTATAAACTGATAGGATTACTCAAAATACTGAACACACTTTTCAGACAGAAGCAAACTTTCGCCCCCAATTGTTAGTTTCATGTGCCATATTATTCTTCAAACTTACATGGATACCAATAAGAAAAAAATTAGGAAAGCTTTGACCACATCTTGTACCTTTTGTCAAGGCTAAAGCACAAAATATTTCCATATTTTAATAGGAAAAAACATCAAACACATAATAAAGGAACTGAAGTGACAGTAAAGCTAATACAAAAAACCAATTCAGAAGACCAATTCAATTTTTCTTTCTTCAGTGAAATCTGTAAGTAAATCAAGTTTTCATAGAAGTTGCCATTTTATTTTTTTTTTCTTTCCCAGGATCAGAAATTCTAAAATCTTAGGGGAAAAAATGGGGGAAAAATAACATTGCATGACAAATAGACACTAAATTCATAAAGAACCTTTTTTTAGAAATGAGATATTCCATAAAAAAAGAAATATTACCATTTGCAATGATGTGGAGGGAACTAGAGGAGCTAAGCAAATTAAGACAATCAGAGAAAGACAATTATCCTATGATCTCATATGTGGAATTTAAGAAACAAAACAGAGGATCGTAGGAGAGAGAGTAAAAAATAAAACGACAAAATCAGAGAGGGAGACAAACTATAAGAGACTCTTAATCATAGGAAACAAACTGAGGATCACTGGGGAGGAAGGGGTGGGAGGGTGGGGTAACTGGGTGATGGGCATGAAGGAGGGCATGTGATGTGATGAGCACTGGGTGTTATATATGACTGATGAATCACTGACCTCTACCTCTGAAACCAATAACACATTATATGGTAATTAATTGAATTTAAATAAATTTATTTTTAAAAGCCTTAAAAAATGAAAACAAAAAATTAGGTATTATGGAAGAAAATGCCATGAAAATAATAACATGAGAATTGTTTTTTAGGCCCAGTAAATTTGAGTCCTGGTCTTCATAAAGATAGAATAGCTTATGTAAGAAACTATAAATATATAGGACTCCAGGAAAAGTCAAAACACATGTTATTTAACATTCTGTAGGCCTAGACAACTTTTGAGGTGAAGGAAAAGGATAGCCAATTGAATCTTCACTTAAGAATACAGAACTAGGGGGTTCCTGTCTGGCTCAGTCAGTAGAACATGTGACTCGATCTCACGGTTGTGAGTTGAAGCCCCATGTTGAATGCAGAGATTATTTAAAAATAAAATCTTGAAAAAAAAAAAAAGAATACAGAACTATGAAGCATTGCTGGGTCAGAAGGGTGTTCCAAAATGGAATAATTTGTGAAATCATACAACTTAGATATATTTTTAAAAGGAAAGAAAAAGTACTAAATAATTACAGTTCCCTCCAAAAAGGAAATCTCAGGGCGCTTGGGTGGCTTAGTGGTTGAGTGTCTGCCTTCCGCTCAGGCCATGATCCCCGGAATCCTGGGATGAGTCCCACAATGGGCTCCCTACAGGGAGCCTCCTTCTCCTCTGCGTATGTCTCTGCCTCTCTCTTTGTGTCTCTCATGAATAAATAAATAAAATCTTAAAAAAAAAAGAGGAAATCTCAATACACTATCTCTGATAGTGTAAATGAACCAGGCTCATAAAGCAAACCTAACAATGTATCCAAGATTCTGTCCATAAAAGTAAAGCCATGGATGGCATCTTTAATATTAAAGAAATAGGCTATAAAAAAAAGTTCTTTCTCAGTCGTGGTTTTAGTAAAAGCTCCTTTGTGCTCCTTTGTGGGTGCATAATAAAGTTCCATGAGTTTGCTCACTTTCCAGTATTATTCATAGACCAGTTCCAAAGAAAAAGAGCCATTTAATGCAGTGACTTCCCCATTGGCTGTTACTATGTAAATGGTATGCTACTGCTTCTCACTGTGTATCAAGCTCATCTGGTTTGGTTTTCCTTTGCTTCAAAGTTCTTCAAAAGCTGACTTCACAGACAGATTCTTGACAAGTGATCAACAGTGGCCTCACCTCAAACCTTTATGTATCTGGTCTGTGGACTGTCATCTTTTTCCATTAGTGTGGGAGGAGGCCTGAATACTTACTGTTTCAGTAGCACCATCTAGGACTGGATCAAATGCCACTGTTGCATTGCTGTTATCAAGCTGATGCCGGGAATGACCAGATCTTTGGGTCCTGCTTCCTGATTACTGTGTGTGGAAGCATCACTACAGTGAGAACTGTTGCCACTGTCCTCTGCTCCAGTTCCATTTTCAGTGTGTTGCTTCTTGCCTTGCAATGATCTGTTCATGGACAGTATCTTCAGTCCTTCATCCGTGCTGTGACTGAGTGCTTGTTGACCATTGTGCTTGTTGATCACGGCTAGTACTCTCTCTCCATGAACTTCATATTCTCCATGATTTGGATAAATCTTGCATCAATATTTGAGTCTGGTCTTCGTGATCTTTTAGAAACTAGCTTTTTTCGACAGGTAAGATATTCTTTTTTTAAAATTTATTTTTTAATAGAAAAAGAGAGAGAGAGTGGGAGGGGCAGAGGGAGAGGGAGAGAGAATCCCAAGCAGACTCCACGGTCAGCATGGAGCCTGACTTGGGGCTCAATCTCATGACCCTGAGTTCAAGACCTGAGCCCAAACCAAGAGTTGGACATTCAACCCACTGTGCCACCCAGACACCCCAGGACGTTCTTTTTTTTTTTAATTTTTAAAAAAATTTTTTTATTTATTTATGATAGTCACACACACACACACACACAGAGAGAGAGAGAGAGAGAGAGAGAGAGAGGCAGAGACACAGGCAAAGGGAGAAGCAGGCTCCATGCACCAGGAGCCTGACGTGGGATTCGATCCCAGGTCTCCAGGATCGCGCTCTGGGCCAAAGACAGGAGCTAAACCGCTGCGCCACCCAAGGATCCCCCTCCAGGACGTTCTTTATTGCCACTTCTGAGGGCTGTGATAGTGTAGTCTGCCCAAAAGCTATGTAAACACTCCTTTGCAATCATGGTGTTCTCCAACATATCCAAACAAATTGGGTATATTAATTGACTGTGTAGTCTTGAAGATGAAATTACAATTTCTAAGCCATCTGCTGTTGCCACCTGAGATGTTCATTGTAATTCATATAAACAGAGTTCCCATATTTTGCTTAATGGTTGAATTCTGAGACATTGCGGCTCCTGCCCCCAGCCCAGGAATCACTGGCCACTGCCAGATCCAGACTCAGGTACCAGCCACATGATATCAAAACATATTTCTGTTTTTTAAATTAAGATTTTATTTGTTTATTTGGTAGATGGAGAGCACAAGCAGGGGGAATGGGTGAGGGAGAAGCAGGTTCCCCGCTAAGCAGGGAGCCCTATGCGGGACTCAATCCAAGGACCCTGAGATTATGATCTGAGCCAAAGGTAGACGCTTAACTGACTGAACCACCCAGCCACCTCATCAAAACATATTTCTTAATGAAAAAATGATCTGAAGTGAAAGTCAGTGCTAGATCTGATGACTAAAATGTAGGAAAAGCTAAGAGGCATATAATCGTTTTTTAGCCGGAAGACTATTTTATAACTGACTTTCAAATCCTGTATATATGGGAATCATTGAGAATCTGAAGGATAACTTAAAATTTTCAACTAAACTACACTGTAGTAATATTCATGAGTTTGGGGATTTGTGAAGGTCTCAGGACTGGACCTGTGAGTGCCAAGAATCTAATCCAGTTTCGAATTCTAAATTTGCCTTGTCACAGAGACAGTATTTTAAGAATCTTGCCCTTGAGACAGAACATGAGAGACTCCTAACTCTGGGAAACGAACAAGGGATGGTGGAAAGGGAGGTGGGGGGGGGGGGAGGTGACTGGGTGATGGGCACTGAGGGGGGCACTTGACGGGATTAGCACTGGGTGTTATACTATATGTTGACAAATTGAACTCCAATAAAAAAAAAAAAAGAAAGAATCTTGCCCTTAGCTATCTCCTTGCTTCAGTGGCAAGGTAATTATTGAGCTATTCATTTGTGCTTTTAGTCTCACTGCCATAGGAAGACTCAAATAAAGGTGAGAGATTTTTAATATTCTTTGTTTCTCCATCCAAGAAGCCTCTGTGTCCCGAGCTTGGGCTCCCCATCCTTTGAGAGCTCCTGATGGCTTTTATGTTGCAAAGCTGGGGAAAGAGGGAGTACAAGTAGGATTGCCACGTAACATATGGGATGCCCAGTTAAATTTGTATTTCTGTTAAACAACTGATAATTTTTTAGTGTAAATAACCTCCCCCCATTATTTGTTGTTTATCTGATGTACGAATTTAGCTGCATGTTCTATTTTTATATTTACTCAATTTGATAACCCTAAGTGAAGGATAAAATTTACAGCTCCCCACCCCATAAGGCTTTTATTTGGAAGAGTACAAATCATTTCAAAGAGACTATATTAAGGGTGGAGGAAGTGGAGTGGCAAACTCAAGAGTTGGCGTTTTGGGAATGGCCTCTGGGGTTGGATTGTGAAGGTCTGGGACCTGTGCTTTACTGCCATGTGACTCCTGAGAAAGTCTAGCCCGCCCAGCGAGCTGGCAGTGGGGGTGGGTATTGTGGAAGCTGGACAGTGTGGTGGCTGGGGAGCTGCACTGCCCAAACCCCTGCCAAAGGGGGATCCCTGGGTGGCTCAGCGGTTTGGCGCCTGCCTTTGGCCTTGGGGCGCGATCCGGGAGGCCGGGAATCGAGTCCCACGTCGGGCTCCCTGCATGGAGCCTGCTTCTCCCTCTGCCTGTGTCTCTCTCTCTCGCTCTCTATGTCTATCATAAATAAATAAAAATAAATCTTAAAAAAAAAAAACCCTGCCAAATAATCCTATACTGCTGTATGGCTCAAGATAAAGCAACAGGGGCAAATGGGACTTGTCTGACACATTTCAAGTGATTCAAATGATTGGCATGAAGTAAGTGCTTTAGTTAACGTTTTGAACAAATGGAATAATATGGTGTTTCTTGACTTTCCATAACATACATCAAAATAATATTCATTGTACTTCTATCAAAGAAGTTTCTTTCGGGATCCCTGGGTGGCGCAGCGGTTTAGCGCCTGCCTTTGGCCCAGGGCGCGATCCTGGAGACCCGGGATCGAATCCCACGTCGGGCTCCCGGTGCATGGAGCCTGCTTCTCCCTCCGCCTGTGTCTCTGCCTCTCTCTCTCTCTCTCTCTCTGACTATCATAAATAAATAAAAAATTAAAAAAAAAAAAGAAGTTTCTTTCGCTTCCTCCTTTCCTGAATGTCCATGGATTTTGCTCTGTTAGGGCTTATCTGCTTTGGCACCAGGCACAGCAGTCAAAAAATCCCCACAGTGTCCATTTTACTGTCCAAATTATAGAAAAATACGTACTATTTGAGCACCACAAAAATATCACAAGCACCATCTAAAAATGGTTTCAGCCTGTTTTTAAGCATTCTCCAGTACAATATTTTAGCACAGCTGAGATATTTTGAGAGTCCCTTGGAGGTTTGTGATGAAGGAATGGGACCAGTATTTTTCAGTTTACTCAGCCTAATTACTAAATGATTACTAATACAAATAATTTCTATATCTCTAGGTATATGTGTGACTTTGAACATGGCAGATCCTTAAGGTAGAGTGTGAAGAGTGGAGATTGAATGCCTTTCCTCTGCTGTGAGCAAATCTGCCAGACGGATGAGCTGGAGAAGGTCATTCATCCTCTCCAAACTAGTTTCTCATTTGGGCTCAGAATTAAATATCACTAAGGTTCTTTCCAATATAGATTGCTATTTGCTATTCAAAGACCTGGATTTTAGTCCTGGCTTTGCCAGTTATTAGCTGTGTGACCTTGGGCAAGCTATAAAACCTCTTTCAACCTCTGACTTCTCACTTGTAAAATGGAGATAATAACATTCCCAGGTTGTTCCAAGGGCCGAATAAACCAAAATATGGGATAATACTTTCTTTTTTCTTTTAAAGATTTATTTATTTATTTATGATAGACATAGAGAGAGAGAGAGAGAGAGAGAGAGAGAGAGGCAGAGACACAGGAGGAGGGAGAAGCAGGCTCCATGCCGGGAGCCCGACGTGGGACTCGATCCCGGGACCCCAGGATCCCGGCCTGGGCCAAAGGCTGAGCCATCCAGGGATCCCCTGGGATAATACTTTCTAATAAACCATGAAGTAATAAATTAATGCAGAGGTATCAATTTTTATTTTTAACAGTAGCTGATCATAGGGGAGCCTGGGTGGTTCAGTCAGTTAAGGGTCCAACTGTTGGTTTTGGCTCAGGTCATGATCTTATGGGTCGTGAGATTGAGCCCTGAGGCAGGCTTTGCCTGCTTGAGATTCTATCTCCCTCTCCCTCTTCACCTCCCACCCTCACCCCACAACATTTGTAAATAAACAAATATCTTTAAAAAAAAAAGAATAGCTGACCATATAGTAAAACAAAATAAAAGTTATTATTTATGGTTTTGGTTTCTTCAAAAGCCACAAAAACAGGGAAATCATGAATGTATTTACTGGACCTTTATAGCAATAGGCAGTTAGTTTAAAATATTGGACTTATATAAAATGGTGGACTCTGGGAATGCTTGGCCATGGTAAAGGAATAGAGCCTCTTCACTCTGATATGGAGGAGCACTGAGCCAACACCAAGGAGCAGCTGAGTTATTGGTCTGCAGCAAGACACAGAGCACACAACACATCAGGTGGCCGTGAAACACTTTGCATCTTGGGACCTAAAAAAAATCATGCTTCTCGCTGGGGTTAAATTATATAAAACAATTTTGATGGACTCCATAGTGTGGGGGGAGTTGAGGGAAGGATAATTTTAGGTAAAAAGAAATCTGCTTAACTGTTCCATGACCTAGGCAGGCAATGCAGTGAAATGAAGTTGGAAGTCCCAGTCCCATGGACTGACATTTTTGGTAATGCATTTTCTTCTACCAAGAGTCTCTAGACTGCTCCATGGGATCCCAGAATTCTTTGGAAGCTGCAGCATATCCAGGGGACAATTCCCAAGGGTTATTAGAGTTTGGATAAATGTATTGGGTGGGATTATATAGTACTGCATCTGTTTGGGTTATATGATTATTAGTTCATGTCAATTAGTTATTGACTAATGGATTCAGCCGTTAGTAGGAGCCTACTGTGTGATAGGTTTTGTGCCAGGAACTGGAAACACAAAGTTTAGTAGGGCTGGTCTTGACCTCACCTAGTTCACAGAGAGGTGCAGGAGAGTGATATAAAAATGGATACTGTATTTATTTATAACTCAAGATGTTAACTGCATACTTCTGGATTCTACCACTTGTGTTTATTCTTCCTGAGTCTCAGTTTTCTCATTTGTGAAAGGGGAGTAATAACCCTTCCTTTACAGTAATGCAGAGTTGTTTACGTAAATCTTGGCTCCTTGTATGTCCTTGTGCCCCTCCCCCACACAGAGAATGGCTTGGCGATGGGAGAAGGCTGTACCTTCTTTTTGAGGGGCTGATTCCATATGGCTTTTTCATGTTACAAGGAATGACTGGGCAACCTGAAGACTGGGAGACTTCTTGTAAGAAATTCTAGTACCCAGCCAGCTACTCTGTTATTGTTGGCATCTTTATTTCTCTCTCAGATTTCCATCATCAGCCCTTCTTTTGGTCCCATCCAATGGAAGACCCATAATTGGAAGTCTCAGTTAGATAAGAGAAGACTCACCATCCAATATAGAAGACCCACCCAAGGTGAGGCTTTGGCCCAGAAAAGTCTGTCTAGTGTAGCTAGACATTTTCTTTCACAGGTGAATATGAATAAAGGCTGATTTTTTCTAAGTTTTTGTTTTAATTCTAGTTAGTTTTATTTTAATCTCATACAGTGGTATATTAGTTACAGGTGTACAATATAATAATTCAACACTTCCATACATCAGCCTGTGCTCATCACAAGTGCTCTCCCCATCACCTTTTAAGCTATCCCTCCATCCACCTCACCTCTGGTAACCATCAGTTTGTTCTCTATAATTAAGAGCCTGTTTCTTGCTTTGTCTCTCTCTCTCTCTCTCTCTCATTTTCCCCTTTACTTGTTTTGTTAAATTCCACATATGAGTGAAATCATATGGTATTTGTCTTTCTCTGACTTATTTCGCTTAGCATTATACTCTCTAGCTCTATCCGCATCATTGCAAATGGCAAGATTTCATTTTTTTTTGTATAGCTGAGTAATATTCCATTGCATAGGGGCATCTGGGTGGTTCAGTCAGTTAAGAGTCTATGTTCAGCTCAAGTCATGATCCTGGGGTCCTGGGATTGAGCTCCATGTCGGGATCTTTGCTCATTAGGGAGCCTGCTTCTCCCTCTCCCTCTGCCCCTTGTGCCCTGGCTCATGCTCTCTCTATCTCAAATAAAATTAAATGTCTCAAATCTTAAAAAAAACCTCTACTGTATATATATGACACCTCTCTTTATGCATACATCAGTTGATGGACATATGGGCTCTTTACATAATTTGGCTATTGTAGATAATGCTACTATAAACATCAAGGTGCATATATCCCTTTGATTTAGTATTTTTGCATTCTTTGGGTAAATACCTAGTAGTGCAATAGTTGCATCGTAAGGCAGTTCTATTTTTAAAGCTTTGAGGAATCTCCATACCATTTTCCAGAGTAGCTGCACCAGTTTGCGTTGGCCACATCCTCGCTAATACCTGTTTCTTGTGTGTTGATTTTAGCCATTCTGACAGGTGGGAGATTACACCTTATTGTAGTTTTGATTTGTATTGCCCAGATGATGAGTGGTGTTGAGCATCTTTTCATATGTCTGTTGGCCATCTATATATATTCTTTCAAGAAATGTCTGGTAATGGGCAGCCCGGGTGGCTCAGCAGTTTAGCGCCGCCTTTAGTCCAGGTCGTGATCCTGGAGACCCGGGATCAAGTCCCATGTCAGGCTTCTTGCATGAAGCCTGCTTCTCCCTCTCTCTGCCTGTGTCTCTGCCTCTCTCTCTCTCTTTGTGTGTGTCTCTCATGAATAAATAAATAAGATCTTAAAAAAAAAAAAAAGAAATGTCTGGTAATATCTTCTGACCATTTTAAAATTGGGTTATTCATTTTTTGAGTGTTGAGTTGCATAAGTTCTTTTTTTTTTTAATTTTATTTACTTATTCATAGAGACAGAGAGAGGCAGAGACACAGGCAGAGGGAGAAGCAGGCACCACACAGAGAGCCCAATGCGGGACTCGATCCAGGGTTCCCAGAATCACGCCTTGGGCTGCAGGCGGCGCTAAACCACTGCACCACCAGGGCTGCCACATAAGTTCTTTGTAAGTTTTGGATACTAACCTTTATAGCAGGTATGTCATTTGCAAACATCTTCTCCCATTCTGTAGGTTGCCTTTAGTTATGTTGATTGTTTACTGCGCAGAAACCTTTTTATTTTGATGAAGTCCTAATAGTTTATTTTGCTTTTATTTCCTTTGTTTCAGAGGCATATCTAGAAAAAATACTGCTATGGCCAATGTCAAAGAGGTTGCTGACTATGTTCCCTTCTAGGATTTTGATAGTTTCCTGTCTCATGTTTAGCTCCTTAATCCATTTTTGAATTTATCATTGTGTATGGTGTAAGAGAATGGTCCAGTTTCATTCTTCTGCACATGACTGTCCAATTTTCCCAACACCATTTGTTGAAGAGATGTCTTTTTCCCATTGGATATTCTTTCCTGCTTTGTTAAACATTAATTGGGCATATAATTGTGGGTTTATATATGGGTTTTCTATTCTGTTCTATTGACCTGTGTGTCTCTTTTTGTGCCAGTACCATACTGTTTCGATCACTTACAGCTTTATAGTATAGCTTGAAGTCTGGAATTGTGATGCCACCAGTTTTGCTCTGCTTTTTTAAGGTTGCTTTGGTTATTCAAGGTCTTTTGTGGTTCCATACAGATTTTAGGGTTGTTTGTTCTAGTTCTGTGAAAAATGCTGCTGTTATTTTGATAGAAGTTGCATTAAATCTGTAGATTACTTTGGGTGTTTTATTTTAACAATATTTGTTCTTGTAATCCAGGAACATGGAATGTCTTGGTGTCTACTTTAATTTCTTTCACCAGTGTTTTATAGTTTTCAGAGTATATGTATTTTACCTCTTGGTTATGTTTATTCTTAGGTATCTTATTATTTTGGATACAATTGTAAATGAGATTGTTTTAATTTCTTTTTCTGCTGCTTCATTATTGGTGTATAGAAATGTAACAGATTTGTGTACATTCATTTTGTATCCTTTGACTTTACTGAATTCATTTACAGTTCTAGCAGTTTTTTGGTGGAGTCTTCGGGGTTTCTTTTTTTTTCTTTTTTAAAGATTATATTTATTAATTTGAGAGAGAGAGAGATAGCAAGAGAGAGCATGAATGGGGGCAGGGAGAGGGAGAAGCATACCCCTTGCTGAGTAGGGAGCCTGACACGGGCTTGAACCTAGGAACCCAGGGTCATGACCTGAGCTGAAGGCAGATGCTTAACCAACTGAGCCACCCAGGCACCTCTGGGGTTTCTATATTGAATATCATATCATCTGCAAATAGTGAAATGTTTACTGCTTCCTTACAGGTTTGGGTGTCCTTGATTTCTTTTTGCTGTCTGATTGCTGTGGCTAGAGCCTCCAGTACTATGTTGAATAAAAGTGGTGAGAGTGGACATTCTGTCTTCTTCCTGACCTCAGGGGAAAAGCTCTCAGTTTTTCCCAACTGAGTTGTCAGCTGTGGGTTTTTCATGTAAGGCCTTTATTATGTTGAGGTATGTTCCCTGTAGAGCTATTCTGTTAAGAGTTATTATCATGAATGGATCTGTACTTTGTAAAATGCTTTTTCTGCATCTATTAAAATGATCATATGGTTCTTATCCCTTTTTTGATCTGATGTGATTGATTGATTTGTGAATATTGAACCATTCTTGCAACCCGGAATAAATCCCACTTGATCATGATGAATGATTTTTTAAAATGTATTGTTGGATTCAGTTTGCCCGTATTTTATTGAGGATTTTTGCAACTATATTCATCACAGATATTGGCTTGTAATTCTCACGTTAAGTAGTGTCTTCATCTGATTTTGGTATAAGGGTAATGCTGGCTTCTTAGAATCAGTTTGGAAGTTTTCCTTCCTTCTCTATTTTTTGGGATAGTTTTAAAATAGATATTAGCTCCTCTTTAAATATTTAGTGGAATTCCCCTGTGAAGCCATCTGGCCCTGGACTTTGTTGGGAGTTTTTTAGTTACTGATCCAATATCTTTTTTAGAGGTATTTTATTGATTTGTTCATGAGAGACACAGAGAGAAGCAGAGACACAGGCAGAGGGAGAAGCAGGCTCCCTGTGGGGAACCCGATGTGGGACTCAATCCCAGGACCTTGGGATCACAACCTGAGTCAAAAACAGACACTTAACCACTGAGCCACCCAGGTGACCCTGACTCAATTTCTTTGCTGGTTATTGGTCTTCTCAAATTTTCTACTTCTTCTTGTTTCAGTTTTCATAGTTTATATGTTACAGGAATTTATTGATTTCTTCTACATTGTCCAGTTTGTTGACATATAGTTTTTCATAATATTCTTTCATGATTATTTGTATTTCTATTGTGTTAGTCGTTATTTCTCCCCTCTCACCCATGATTGTATTCATTTGAGGTCTTTTTCTTTTTTTTTTTTTTTTCTTAGTAAGTCTGGCTAGTGGTATATCAATTTTATTGATTTTTTTTTCAAAAAATCAACTCCTGGCTTCATTGATGTATTATATTATTTTTTTTTTAGTTTGTATATCATTTATTTCTGCTGTAATATTTATTATTTCCTTCCTTCGGCTTGTTTTAGGTTTCCTTTGTTGTTCTTTTTCTAGACCCTTTAGATGCAAGGTTAGGTTGTTTATTTAAGATTTTTCCTGCCTGTTAAGGTAAGCCTGGATTGCTATAAACTTCCTTCTTAGAACCACTTTTGCTGTGTCCCAAAGGTTTTGGACCATTGTATTTCATTTTCATTAAGGCTGCTATTTTTCATAAAGTAGAATAAGGGGCAGTGTAAATGATTTGTAAGTTTCTGGCTGTAAGACACAGACCTGAGAACAGAACAGTTTGTTGATTTGGACTCACAATAGTTACTCAAAATTGTTCACATAAAATGTGTTTTACATGGTCCCTTATTTTATCCTCACAGCAGCCCAAGGAAAGTAGGGACTATTACACTTAAGAGACAAGATAACTGAAGCTTACAGAGCTTATTGAAGTTGTTTCAGTGCAGAACCAGGATGAGATGGAGTAAGTTCTGTTGGACTCCCAAGCCCCTGTGATGTCATGGGGGTTCTCCCCTCTGAGGCCTAAACAGGACCCTTTTCTGAAGTCAACACCAGTACTGGTTGTATTTATTATTGTTCACTGGTTTATTTTAATATTTAGGATGTTCAGGGAACTGCTTATGTTGCTCCCTTCCTTACAGTGGCTAATGGAAAGCTTAGAGCCAAAACTGTGGCCCTGAATATCAAGTGTATAGGAATTCATAGCATGGATTTCATGGACTAGCTTTACTTCTCAACTCCTTGTTACTTGTCTACCCTTAATTTCTCTTTCTAGCATTGTGTCACCCAGCCTTAGCTTGTTGACATGTTGTGTGTATCTTTTTTTTTTTTAAAGATTTGTTTATTCATTCATGAGAGACACAGAGAGGCAGAGACATGGGTAGAAGGAGAAGCAGGCAGCCTAATGCAGGATTTGATCTCAGAGCCTGGGATCATGACCTAAGCTGAAGGCAGATGCTCAACCACTGAGCAACCCAGGTGCTCCTTATTTATTTAGATAGATGAAGAGAATGAGAGAGAGCACAAGCAGGAGGAGGGGCAGAGGGAGAGAGAGAATCTCCAGCAGACTCCACACTGAGTGCAGATCCCAACACAGGGCTTGATCTCACTAGCCTGAGATCATGACCTGAGCTGGGATCAAGAGTCAGACTCTCAACTGACTGAGCCACCCATGCACCCCCTGTTGTGTGTATCTTTGTGAGCCTCCTTAAATCTTCTCTGTTTCAAAGTTGAGCATAAACAAATAAAAAATTCCTAAGGGGTACTTATTATAACTATGATTGCAACAGCTCCAACATCTAACTCTCTGAGCCACCTATTTCCATGGCCACACCCAGAGTCTTACCTTCGAGGGGACCTGCTCCTTCACTCCAGCCTTGAACTCTAATATTTTATTTTCTACCAATCCCCTCCTCACTGATTCCACCCACTCATCAACCTTTTTGACATATTTAGTACCTTGACTTGGCCCATTAGTTCCCCCATGGTCTCACTCCTTTTCCTAACCAAATCTCACTTCATGAGCTACCAATGATCTCTTCCTTGGTCCTCCTACAGCCCCGGGCAACCTGATTATGGCTGAAAAAGATACAGACTATCAGCCCACCTTCCAGCCTTTGTGCTTCCTTGGCTTATTCAGAGTGCCTTCCCTGGGACCCTGATCAGCTATTTCTCTGGTTACTCACATGGCCTATCTTAAAAGGCCTCTCTGTTCCTCTTGAGTCCTTCTACAGTGAGCATTTTTCAGTGAGCTCGTCTTAGTCCTATGGTCACAATGATTGGTTCAAGGATGAGCATGAAACCAACTTGGTCCAATGAGACAGCTTGCCCCTTTAAGGAATCTTAGTCTCTAGCCAACTGATTAGCACCCTTAATTTCATCTGTACCCTTAATGTAACATAGTTACATGTGGATTATGACATGGTTATCTCTTTTGGGGGAACATTATTCTACTACAGTGACTATTTTGTCACTGTGCTGACAAGGCCAAGTGCTGAGCTGAGCACTAGGAAATTAAGCATGAATAAGAAACATTCCCTAATCTCCATTCATTCATGGTAGGAGCACTTCTCCTAGGTTTGGGGAATGGGGAAGGCTTGAAAGCTTTCGGAAGAAGGTGATGTCAAAACTGGCAAGAGTCAGATGAGCAGAAGCTAGCCAGGTTGAGGGTGGATGGTTTAAAAAAAGTGTTCCAAACAGAGAGGATAAAACACTCCAGAGGCTCTTTAAAGAGAGAGTATGGGTTATCTAGATGGAAGAGAAAAGATTTGGTTGACTTAGACAACAGACAAAATGGAGAGGGGAAGACAGTGATGATGCTTTGCAAGGTAGGACTGTTGAGTTTGGGCTTTATCCAGAAGGTGAGTAGAGCACTATTTAAATGGGGGAGTGACCTGATCAAATTCATGAAGTAGAACCATTACTCAGGCTGTTGTGCAGAGGAGGCACTGATAGGAAGATGGCTCAATGGGAGTGCTGAAGAGGGAGAGGCAGTGAAGAAGGGAGAAGATGAGTGATAGAAGATCTGAGACAGAATCATGAGGGTTGGTGAATGAAGTTAAAGGTAATGCCTAGGTTTCTGTTTGAGCAATGAGTGCTTCTGTTTGTGCTTTTTACTGACACAAAAGTGCAGAAATAGGTCATGCTTGGGGGAGGAGCTATAATAAGATGCTTTTGGGACATGTTAAATCTGAGATGCTTGTAGCCATCCTAGAGCAGACTCTAGCAGACAAATATGTTAAGTTAGAGACTCACAAGAGAGGTACAGAATGGAGATACACATTTTGGTGTAAACATCAAATAGATGAAAGTCATATAAAGGGATGCTTTCTCCCAGGGACAGAAGTGGAGAGAAAAGACAGGACGTCATAGGATAAGAAGCACAAATGTTGGAGAGGCTGGAAAGGCAGGGTAGGCCTCTGGTAACCAGAGGGACCAGCTTCCTTTCCCTTCCTGCTAACTTCTTGTCCTTTTTTCCTCCCTTATTCCCTTCTTTGCTTCTTTCTTTTCCCCTCCCTTGCTTCTTTCCCTTTCCTGGATTCCAATTCAGTTTAGGCTTGACAAGACCAAATGAGGTGGCAATAATAGTGGCATGTCTGAAGACAGCATGAGAGTGGGGTGGCAGGGGCAACCGAGTGGGGTCAAGTAACTGGCTCCAGCCAAGAGATTGAACTCATAGAGATATGTATATATTAGGTACTGGGAGCCAGTTTTCTTACTTTTGAAGATTGGTACAGATATAGAAAGGGGGGACTAGAATGAGCCCTGTGGTGTTGGCTTGGAATTGGAATTGTTGGTGCAAATTCATCCTTTATGATGTAGAGAAAGATATAAGTATAGATATAAAAGTGTGTGTTGGGGGTGGTGGTAGACCTACAGTTATTTCCTGTGCTGTCCCAAGAGGGCCTGGGAGCAGTGACATCTAACAGCAATGAGCATGCCTAGTGCCCAGACCCTAGCTTTAATACTACTCCCCACTTAAAAAGAGCTCCTTGAGAAATGACTAATTTCAGACAAGGCTTGGGCAGAGAATGTATAAGATGGACTGGGAAAATTCTGATGTAAAAAAAATGTTCAAGTAATGATGGGAACATGTCAAAGACATATAAGGGGGATGCCTGGGTGGTTCAGTCAGTTAAACGTCTGACTCTTGATTTTGGCTCAGGTCATGACATCAGGGTCGTGAGATCAAGCCCCACATCAGGCTTCTTGCTTAGTGAGGAGTCTGTTTGAGATTCTCTCTCTCCTTCTCCCTCTGCCTGTCCCCAAACCTGTGCTCATTCTCTCACTCTCTCTTTAAAATAAATAAATAAATCTTAAAAAAAAAAAAAAAAGACACAGAAGGTAATTTGAAGGAGTTCCCACTTGCCAAACCTGGGACAATTTGACCGTCAAAGTAAATAATGATAATAATGTGTTAAAGACAACGGGAAAATATAGACATTATGATCTAAATAATGAACAAATAAACTCTTCTTCATTGATTAGAATGCAGTTAACCAAACAGAGAAAAACAAGAGGGCCTAGATATAGGAGAGAGTCAAAAAAGTATAATGGAAACCCAAAGAAATGTATTGGGAAGGCAGAGGTGATCAAGGGCATTGACTATTCCTGAAAGAATAAGTAAGGTAAATTCTAGAAAGGGTCTGGCAGATCAGGGCCCAGGGAGGTCACTGGCAAGAACTGACTGGGTGGGTTAAGGAGGAAATGGGAAGTGAGGAAACAAAGACTGCAAGCGCAGGCAACTCAATGAAGAGGTTTGGCTGTGAAGTGGAGGAAAGAGAGGGATGGCAACAGGGTAACACATTGAGTCTAAAGAAGGCTTTTTAAAATGAAGAAACATGAATAGTTTAATGCTAATGGGAAGGAACTAAAAAAGGAGGGATGAATTAAAGATACAGGAAAGTGGAAAAACATTTGATGTGAGGTTCCAGAGAAGGCTAGAGGAGGTCCACCAGATGGGAGATTAAGGCTTGCTTTATAGACTGAGTGAAAAAGATGAAATAAAGGACAGTAGGTAGATTTAGGGGCAAAAAGTTGAGGAAGTTTCTGTCTGAGGGTTTCCAAGTTTTTGTGAAATAGATGGTGTCATTGCAAGTGACAGGCAAACTCATGGGGTTAGGGACACAGAGAAGCATTTGAGGAACAGGGGAGATTAAAAAGCTGACTCGAGACATGCAGACCACTTCTTGGAAGCATCAAGGGTCCAGTGAAAGGTGGCAGACTTGGAGTTATGGTGGCTCTAGCCTGTGTGGTTACGATGGTCTTTCTCCCATCTCTCTCAGACTGAGTCTGCAAACCTGGAGGACCCAGCTTCCTTTCTCTTCTTTCCACTCTCCCTTTCTTCTTTCTTCCCTTCTTTCTTTGGCAAGTATATCATCTACTGGTTATCAATTGATTGCCTCTAAGTTCCAAACTCACCCTTCAAGGCCTGCTTTACAAACGTGGAGGTGTGTCTTTTAAATGTTTCTTTTGCCAGCTGACACAACATAAAACACTGTCAGTAGACGATGCTGGAGAAACACTACAAGAAGAAGGGATTTTTTTTTCCTGGTGTACTAATCTCATAGAGACAGAGCTTCCCAGCACCAGGCTCCTACAGGACCTATGGTCAGTAGGTTTCCCCAGTACTCCGCTTGAGTGGTTTTCTAGTGGAGTGCCTCCAGTGAGATATCTACTTAACAGTTTAATGTAGGACCCTGAAGGATAGATTTCCAGCAACTTCCAGAGGGAAGATTTCTAACAACTCCACCAGAGTAGCACTACAATGGCTTCTCTGGCTTCAATAACCCACAACTGTGCCTCCACCAAAAGGTCTGGATCTCAGCCCCAAAGGGTGAGCCCTTCCTTGAGCACTCTATCTCTACCTAGAAATAGTAGCTACTCTTTTTATCTGCTACTCTTATATTCTTTAATGTTCTTTTTACTTTTTACTAGCCAGTCTTTCATTATTATGATCCTCTGTTACAATAATTCTTTATATTAAACTTTACCTGTTCAACCTCTGTGTGGTTTATGTGTCCTGATTAGACCCTGACAAAGGCAGAACTGATATCAGGATACACCCACAAAGATGGGATTTGGAGATGAGTTTGGTCATGCTCTCGTCCTTGTGCAATGCTGAGATCCTTGTCAGTGAAAATAGGATGTGGGTAATTTATGACATGAAGTGACATCACAATTAATCAAGCTATTATTTGTTGTTTATTGTGATGAAATGCCAACTGAAACACATGCCTTGGAGGCTGAGTGGCTGCTGCACTTGACGTTTATGACAGTAATATTGACTAAGAAGACTATGGTGTGGTCCTTTTGAGTGCACTTGAGCACTTACTTACAGAGAGAAAACCAATAATCTCAAGTCTTTGATACTCAGCTTAAGTCATGGTCTGGGAACCCAAGAGTTGCCATGACAGCCTTAAAAGAATGTCTTATTTCTTGTATCCACAGGGCTATTTTTGAAAATTGAATACAAATTTAAGTGTGTGGGTTGCTGAATTACAACAAGAATTTACAGTCTCACCAAATGAAAGTAAAAAATTCCCATGTGAAACTAGGGAATTATGTAAAAGTTGGGGCCTTACTTGGTAAAGAATGGAATTCTAGGGATGCCTGGGTGGCTTAGCGGTTGAGCGTCTGTCTTTGGCTCTGGTCATGATCCTGAGATCCTGGGATCAAGTCCCACATCGGGCTCCCTGCATGGAGCCTGCTCCTTCTCTGCCCGTGTCTCTGCCTCTCTCTGTCTGTGTCTTTCATGAATAAAGAAATAAAATCTTTTTTAAAAAAAGAATGGAATTCTAAAACTTGAAATGGAAACATATATTTGGACCCAGATGAAACTGCAAATCTTTCATGGTAGCTGAGTAGCCAAAGGTGAATTATGCATTATCACTAATTTATTGCCTCTCAGCTCAAAGCCATTCTTCATTGCCTGATCTGTGGAAATAAAGACGGACCCTTTAAAATATATTTTCTTGGCCAGCTGGGATGATGTTCAGCTTTGTTGGTAGAGGGTAACAGAGAGGACATTGCAGGAAGTTTTCCTTCTTGCTTCTGCTCTGTTCCTATTGACAGATTTCTATGACATGGGCAGTTTCTCTAGTATCCAGCTCCTGCCTCATGGGTGGCTTCCTTATCCTGGAGGCTGATTCCACTCAGTCACGTAGGCTAGAAACTTGAGAGTCATATGAAACTTCTCTGTTTCCCTTGCTGTCCTACATATTGATCATCAGGTCGATTCTGTGTCTGCTGAATATTTCTTATCCTCTATTCCCTCTGTCCCCATCCTCACAATTTCCCTCTCAATTCCCATTCCCACTGCTTCAGTTGAAGCCTCACCTGGGGGATTTGGATAGCTCCTAATCTAAAGACTCTGCCTGTATTTTCACCTCCAAGTAATTCATTCTCCACACTTCAGAGTGATTTTACTAAAATATCTCATCTCATCTCATCTCCTGGCTCCTAGGCTCTTCAAATGGGTCCCCCCCGCCCTTTTTTTTTTTTTTTTTAAAGATTTTATGTATTTATTCATGAGACACACACACACACACACACACACACACACACACACACACAGAGGCAGAGACACAGGCAGAGGGAGAAGCAGGCTCCATGCAGGGAGCCTGACGTTGGACTCTATCCCGGGTCTCCAGGATCAGGCCTGGACTGAAGGTGGCGCTAAACCGCTGAGTCACCCAGGCTGCCCTGGGTTCCCATTTTTTATAGTAGTGGTCTCTATACTTTGTTCCTGCACCCCCATCAATAAAATGTTTTTGACCATGCAACCACAATGTATGTATATTAAGTTATATACATTTTCTATTCAAAATTATGAATATAAGATACATACAAAAAGAGGAATGAAATGGGCAAAGTAAAAATAAATATAAATATAAGTTCTAGTATTTTCTTTCTATGCCTCAATAGTTATTTTTGGAATCTCCTGGGGAGTGTTTGACTACTCCAGATACCACTTAATTAATTGGACAAAAGAACTGCTTAGTTTGACAAAGCCCTCATGGTAACTCTTCTTTGACATTAAAACTGAGCTTAAAACTTGGGCCATCTTCTTTACTTTTCTGTTCAAGTTGGAGACTTATGTCTATGGTTCTCTGGTCCTTTTCCATATTTTTTCCATAGCAGTTTTCTTTTTTTTTAAGACTGATTTTATTTTATTTTACACACGCACACACACACACAGAGGCAGACATAGGCAGAGGGAGGAAAAGCAGTCTCCATGCGGGTAGCCTGATGTGGGACTTGATCCTGGGACTGTGGGATCACACCCTGAGCTGAAGGCAGATACCCAACCACTGAGCCACCCAGGTGACCCTCCATAGCAGTTTGCATCCATGGTACCTTTAGAGTCTCCACTTCAGCAGACTTAGAGGCAGAAATTGGGTGGAAGTGGTTGAGTTTGAAGGTGGTTGTGACTACCAGACTTGTCCTGGCTTGTCTCTTAGATTATACTGATCTATCTGATATGACTTTAGTAAGGGATGTTAAAGGTAATGAAGGTATTGAATCTTCCTAGCATCTACCTCTTGGCAAATCCTGGAGACAGTGTGGGGCTGTCAGAGTATATTATAGAGGACTCAACAGGAGGGAAGAGCACCACAGCACATACGTTTGGTTCAAGAGTGATGGACCAGGGTCAGGGAAAAGTAATTCTGAGAGGCCTGCTCAGTCTGTTCCTCTTGTCATCCATCATCCTCCAGCCCACAGTCATATTAGACTTGTTAGAGAGGTATACGGGACAAGACCTTGCCATGACAAGCCATTTAGGGTGTGTAGTGGGATGCCTCTGTAGGGCTTGGAATTAGGGAATTACATGATCTGATTCATGTTTTAAATGTACCTCTCTGACTATCTTATGGAAACTAGATTGTAGAGGGACAGGTGGAAGTAGGGTTAGCTTTATGTGGATATTGCGGAAGCAATGGGGCCTTCGGTGGGCCATAACCTTGGCAGTCATTGGTACACTGGACCCCAACAATGCCAGGAGATATAACCAAGTGCCTGTCACATCAGAGGAAGGTCCAGAGAATAGCCAAGAACACATGTGACACATGCCCTGGGCATCTCAGGATTTTATAGCATATGGAGTTCCCAGAAAACAGGTGGATAGGACAAAACCAATGACATTCTCCTAGGACCGTGGTGATGGCCTCATTTTTCATCTCCAGGCTAACATCAACATGACCTGGGAAGCATGGGTTACACTTTTATTGCTATTTTCTTCCATCTGTCATTAAGAATTAACTTTTTTATTTGTATAAATATGAATACACAATGAATACATGAGTATACAATCTGTATATATATTCACACAAACATTCAATGTGAAAGAAATATTTGAATACCTAGAAACTGATAAGCTTCCTTGGGCTTTTGAAATCATTCTTAGAACAAACACTAAAGAACAAAATATCATTACTAATGAAAGTGGACAGAGAGGACTATGAGTCAATAGTACTTTGTACTTCAACCACCTGCCAACACAACATCTCAAAGGGCTGGATATACATGAATATCATAACCCTCCACATGGATCAGAAGTCTCTGTCATTACTACTTCCCTTAAGACCTAGGGATGACCCTTGTCAGGGTGAAATCAGCAACTATTTCCCAAATCACAGAGATATTGAATAACAGCTTTGGTCAGGAAATGGATATTGCATTTGGCTTGTCATAATAAGTTCTTGGTCTGGGCAGATGGAATATTGTAGAAATGTGTGTGTGTGTGTGTGTGTATTGTGTGTGTGTGTGTGTGTGTGATCACTCATGCAGCATCCCACCTCTTGGCAAATCATGGAGATGGTGTTGAACTTGGTAAAACCAACAGGAGGCTAGGCCAGTAGGAGGGACATTGGCTTTGGCATCAGGCAAGGTTCAGACTCTGCCTTTACTAGCTGTGTGGCTCTAGAAAATTAACAAATACCCATGGGCCTCAGCTTCCTCTTTTGGAAAATGAATTTATAATTCCTACCTTGATGAGTTACATGTGGATTAGTTTAACCAACATGTGCAAAATATCTAGTACATAATAAGTGCTGAGCAAATATTATTGCTTATAACTCTTTCTTAATGACTGCCTAATTTATTTATTTTTTAAAAATATTTTATTTATTTACTCATGAAAGACACACAGAGAGGCAGAGACACAGGCAGAGGGAGAAGCAGGCTCCACGCAAGGAGCCCGATATGGGACTCAATCCCAGGACCCCGGGATCAAGACCTGAGCTGAAGGCAGAAGCTCAACCACTGAGCCACCCAGGCGTCCCAGTGACTGCTTAATTTAAAAAATTTTATGACTATTGTTTTTATAAAAATAATTTGTAATTATATAAAATTTAAGTTATATACAAAAGTACAAAGGAGAAAGTAACAAATCATGAAATTTCCTACCATCAGATAAGAAACACCTGTTTTTAGCATTAGGTGATAATTATTTCATACATCTTTTTGTGCAAATACATAGTTTAATAGGTAGATAGACAAATGGATTAAAAGTAACTATACAGGGGCACTTGGGTGGCTCAGCCTGTCAAGCAGCAACTCTTGATTTCAGCTCAGATCATGATCTCAGGGTTATGATGTTGAGCCATTCATGCAGCTCCGAGTTGGGCATGGAGTCTGCTTGTCCCTCTCCCTCTGATGCTCCTCCCCACTCTCTCTCTCTCAAATAAATAAATAAGTAAGTAAGTAAATAAATAAAATATTTAAAAAAACTACATATTTTACATGTATTTTAAATACACATGTTATTTTAATTTTGCTTCATATAATAGAAGCTAATGAAACTAAAGATGGGGGATTTTCTGAACTTCAGATAAATGCTTATGCACAAGTGATATGTTTCAAGATTCAATAAGGTCATAAAAAAGATAATGAAAATATTATGATTTTTTAAGCTGCAGTTTCCATTTTAGCTCATATATGCTTTATTTCCCGAGTTGGTGTATGTTTGAGAGTTTCTGCTTAATAATTTTATAGTTGGATGACATCTTTATGAGTGGAATATTCTAGATTCCTATCCTTTGACCTATGACTGTAGTCTTTCTTTGAGCTATTACTTTACTATCACCTGGCCCTGGCTGTGGTTATGGATAGTTCAGTGGCTAGCTGAAGATTTTTCTCATGTATAGGTCATGCTTTCCTACCTAAAGGCCTGTGGAATGCTTTCTTTATCCTTGAAGTTCAATAGCTTAGCTAGGATTGGCTCTTGGCCAGCCGTTCTATATTAATTTTTCCACGTATATGGTGTGCCCTTTGACTGCTGATTACATTCTTTCATATCTCTGCAAACTTTTGTTTCATTTTTCAGGTTCTCTACCTCAGGGCCATCAATTAACAACCTGGATTGTCTCTTTCTAATTTCCATAATCAATAATTTTGGGGGTGCTTTAATATATTTCTTTTATCTTCTGAATTCACTACGATTATCTCAAGATTAATTTTTATTTTTCATCATATTTATCCTCTTCCTTTTTTTCTAATTGATTAGATTTTAATGGTGGTATTTTGGTCCTCTCTTTGCTCTCTTGGTTCTATAATCTTCCTTTCATCTCATTCTGTGGTGTTTTCTTATCCTTGTGTTCTTATTTTCTGATTCATCTGTAGTGAAAAGCACTTGTAGGGGCATTTTCTTGTGATTTTTGGGCTATGTTTTCCTCCAAACAGGGTCCTAAATGTTGTAGCATTTCTAAGATTAGTCCTCTTGTCTGTCTACATCCTTTGGCTAGGTGATTTCTTCTAACCTTTAATTTTGGATACTATGTATAAGTTAACAGTTGGCGTATTTATACCTTAAGAGTACATCTATCTCTTGAACTCGAATTAAATTTCAACTGATTCCTTGCTATTTCCACTTGTATATCTAATATGCATCTCAAAAGCCAAGCGTCTTGCAGAGAACTCTTGGTTTTCATCTCCCGCCTCTCAGTCACTTGTTCCTCCATCAATGTTCTCCATCAGAGTCAATGGCACCAATACTCACCCTATTGCTCAAACCAAAGGCTTCAGAATTATCTGTCGCGTGCCCCACATCCAATCCACTACCAAGTCCTGATATTTCTACCTTCCAAATGTGTCCTGGCATTCTGAATGTCTTTCATCTCCGCTCCATTGTCATTTTTTTTTTCTTGGACACTGCACTGATGCTTAGGGAGCCTCTCTTCCTCCACCATTGCCCCTATACAATTTATTTTCCACGCAGGAACCAGGATATGGTGCTTTAAAACATGTCTGCAGGGTGCCCGGTTGGCTCAGCAGTTGAGCATCTGCCTTCGGCTCAGGGCATGATCCCAGGGGCCTGGGATCGAGTCCCACATTGGGTTCCCCACAGGGAGCCTGCTTCTCCCTCTTCCCATGTCTCCACCTCTCTCTGTGTCTCTCATGAATAAATAAATAAAATATTAAAAAATAAATAAATAAAACATGTCTGCAAATTCTTTGACACTCTGTCATCAAAAGGTAGAATTTAGTTCTTTTTCCCTTGAACATGGACTTAGTCACATGCCCATACTTCCAAATCTAGGTCATAAAAAATGATATAACTTCCACCTGGCTCTCTCTCCTGGGATTGTTTCTCTCACAACTCATTTGCCTTTTTTTTAAGAGAGTAAAGGCTACAGGGACAGGTCATATATAGGTGTTCTATCAGATAGCCCCAACTAAGGTCCAAGCCAACAGACCGCCCACTAGATATTTGAGCCAGGAAACCTTGAGATAACTCTAGCCACAGCCAATATTTAAAGGCAACTGCATAAGAGACCTTGATCCGAAACCACCCAGTTGAGTCCAGTCAGCCTCCAGAATTGTGAGAATAATAATGAATATTTTTGTTATTTTATACCACTAAGCTTGAGGTGGTTTGTTATATAAGAATAGATAACTGATACAGTGATTTTCAACTATAAATGATAGTATGTCACTCCTCCACTTGATAGCATTTAATGGTTTAGAATTGAGTATAAAATAAAATAAAATAAAATAAAATAAAATAAAATAAAATAGAGCAAATCCTAGATCTGGTTCTGCCTGCCATCTCCCTCTTGTTTATTGTGTTCTGGCCACATGAGTTTCTTTTCTGATTCTGTAAATACCAAGTGTTTTCTCTTCATAGAACCTTTGCATATGTTCTTCCCTGCATAAAATGGACTTCCCATGCCATCTCTTAGGTCTTAGCTCGAGTATCAGTTCTACAGAAGATTTCTCTCTTATCTTGTCTAAAGAAGGAACTTATCCTCCTTCCCATCATATCACCCTGCTTAGTTCCCTCAGAGCAGATACCACACTAAATAGCTTGTTATTTATTTTTTGAGTTATATGTCCTCCTCAAATTTGCATGACATGGTGGGAGTCTTATCTTGCTCACTCTCAGAACCTTTTGTATAGTGGTTGGCACATAGTAGGCATATAATAAATGTCTTTAGAAGGAATGAGTATAAGGATGCTTTCAGCCCAGGGGGTGATCCTGGGGTCCCGGGATCGAGTCCCACATCATCGGGCTCCCTGCATGGAGCCTGCTTCTCCCTCTCTCTGTGTCTCTGCCTCTCTATCTCTCTGTGTGTCTCTCATGAATAAATAAACAAAATCTTTAAAAAAAAAAAGAAGGTATAAGTATCAAGACAAGGAGATTTTGGGATTTGCCACCTTTATATGGAAATCCTACCTATCGTCAAAACATTTCATCTGATGGCATTTCCTATTACTGAATCTGAACTAATTAAGAGGGAATAACCTTTTGCTCATCGTCGTCAATCACTCTCTTCATTCATTCGTTCACTGATCAAGTAGATTTCTTCTCCCAGAAGGTGGGGGTAAACAAACAATAAGCATTAAAGATATAATGTAAAGTTAGGATATGATAAGTCTTAAAGAAAAATAAACCAGGGCAAGGGAATAAAAAGTGAGGGGGCACTGTTTAGATGAAGGGGTAGGAAAGGCCTCTCTGAGGAGGTGAATTGAACAAAGACTTGAATGATGTGAGAAATGGAGTCACGTGAAGATCTGAGAGTCTTCCAGCACAGATATCAGCAAGTGCAGGGTCCCTGAGAAAGGAGCATGCCTGGGTGTGTTAGAGGAGTAAAGAGAGACCAGTGTGGCGGGAGCAGGAGAGAGAGGCAGAAGATGGGGTCAGAGGGATCATGGGGGCCTGTCAGGAAGAGTTTCTGCACCCCTGTAAGGTCTTTGGTTTTTATTCTAAGAATATTGGAGCTTGTTGGAGGGTCGAGTAACTACTTTTTGTCTTAACATTCTAGTGTTGCTTGTTGAGAAATTGGACACGGAGGGACAAAAGATGGGACAGAACAATGGTGAAGAGCTACCACATCAATTTCCTCTGATCAGGCCAAGCTTTGAGCATGGCCTCTGAGAAAATAGGACCCAGACCAGAACCCTTCATCTTCCCATTCAGTGCCTGTGAACCCAGCAGGGTCAGGCTGTGGAGGCATCTTGGGAACTCATTGGCTTCTCAAACCAATATCTTCCTTCACTCCTTTGATGTTGGAGACAATAGCCTATCTTTCATCACGCATCTGCTGCATCCAATTGCAAACAGAGTGGGTATCTTTTAGCTCAGGAGTGTGTGTTGCTCAAGAATTCACACAAAGAGAAATCATTGTTACAGGCTCCCAGTTGAAGTATATTAGTTATGACTCATAGCAGACCTTGGGCAGCAGTGGGGTTCTGAATAATGAATGTTCCCTCAACACCTCTTTTTCCCAAGTTTGTCAATGAAACCCACACTTTGAGAGGGAGAAAGAAATGGAGAAGAAGAAGGACCAGAAACCAACCAGACTGATTTGTATAAACACTAAGTTCCTTAAGATTGTTTTTACTTTCTCTAGTAACTTTTGATTGAACTTTTTTTTCAGTTTCTTTGAGTTATGTACATTTTTTAAAAAGTTTCCAAATAGGGATCCCTGGGTGGCGCAGCGGTTTAGCGCCTGCCTTTGGCCCAGGGCACGATCCTGGAGACCCAGGATCGAATCCCACATCGGGCTCCCAGTGCATGGAGCCTGCTTCTCCCTCTGCCTATGTCTCTGCCTCTCTCTCTCTCTCTCTCTCTGTGACTATCATAAAAAAAAAAAAGTTTCCAAATAGTATTTTACTTGTTTTCCTTCTCAGGAAATTCAAATATCATCTATTCTGTCATTGAATGAAGCAAATATTATACACTTAGGAAATAATTTTTAAATTATTGGATTATATAGAAAGGAAGTGGACAAGACTGGAGACAAGGCAGAGGAGGGTGTCACTATGACTGTGTCCCTCTATTCCTTGCCACTTCCTTAGTCTCCTGCTGACCTTCCCACTTGTCCCACTCCTGCCAAGGGCCACCTTGCAGCATGCTTGTTAAGTGGCGTAGGGTGCAGAATGAAGGATTACCAAATGGGATATCCAAAAGGCATAACTCTTGACCTCATGGAATTCATTTTATTTTATTTGTCTACTCATAAAATTTATTAAATGTGCACATTATCTGAGGGCTTCTGAATATCTACACCAACTGTTGAACACAACGATGTTATTAGAGTATTAAAACAAGTTTAGTCGGGACACCTGCACCCCGATGTTTCTATCAGCAATGGCCACAATAGCCAAACTGTGGAAGGAGCCTCGGTGTCCATCGAAAGATGAATGGATAAAGAAGATGTGGTTTATGTATACAATGGGATATTACTCAGCAATTAGAAACGACAAATACCCACCATTTGCTTCAACGTGGATGGAACTGGAGGGTATTATGCTGAGTGAAATAAGTCAATCGGAGAAGGACAAACAGTGTATGTTCTCATTCATTTGGGGAATATGAATAATAGTGAAAGGGAATATAAAGGAAGGGAAAAGAAATGTTGGGAAATATCAGGAAGGGAGACAGAACATAAAGACTCCTAACTCGGGGAAACGAACTAGGGGTGGTGGAAGGGGAGGAGGGCGGGTGTTGGAGGGGAATGGGTGACGGGCACTGAGGTGGACACTTGACGGGATGAGCACTGGGTGTTTTTCTGTATGTTGGTAAATTAAACACCAATAAAAGTTAAAAAAAAATAAAATAAAATAAAATAAGTTTAATTTTGTAACTGTGAAGATAGGTAGCTAGGATGAGTGAACTGTCCATAATCTGGCAGCAATCTGGAGACCACACAGCCCTCTGTGGGCGCTTGGTCAGAGTGCATAGACTGGATGCATGGTGGCATGCATTCCTGCCAGCTCAGTGACTGATACCACATGTCACACTGGTCATCTAACCTGGGGACATGGGATAGGAGCCTTCTTTAGTTCTCCTTTCACTCTCTCCACCAGATCTGCTTGCTCTCCAAGTCCTTTTGAGTTGTACCTCTGGACCACCTCTCCTGTCTGCCTCCCCTCTCCTTCATCCCACAGCCACTGTGTCAATTTCACTAACATAATTTCTGGCCTAGAGTACTCCTATTTAGTGTCTTTTAAACTCCTAACCAAAGAGAGTTTTTACAAAACAGCTAAATTTAGACACTTAGTATTACCATACATTGCCTTTTAAGTGATCCAGGCAGCATTTCTGTATGTTTAAAATGTTTAAGCATTCTAATTACCATATGATCCCAAAAGGACACGATTTGACTCCTAAACTCATCATGTGGTATGCATTAAGTATGTACAGCTTTTTATATTTTAATCATACCTCAATAAAGTAGGGCTAAAAAAAGACACAACTTTAAAGAAAACAAACTATGTGGGCACATTTTTCATTAACTTTAATCATTATTAACTTACTTCAACTGTGATCTCACTAGGCCAAGATGAAACTGATTACTTGTAACTCATTGGATTTTCTTAGACCCAAAAGCTATTGCTAATGTATTTTACTACATCTAGACGTGGAAAATCATTTTCTCTTTCCATTTTGCTTAAGTTGCTCCCCAGCATATTTAGTTAAGCTTCATTCTGGTTCAGCAGAACAAAGGCATCCCTAGCTGCCCTGGAGAGAATGCTTGCATTGTCGGACTTTATTGTGTCCTATTTCCGTGGGGAAAATTCCAGAGGTGGTGGGGGAGCAGATTTTACTTAGCTTACAGCTTTCCTTCCTAACTAAATACTTGAGGAACAGGCATGGATTTAGGAATATAAGAGATAAGCCAAAGTAGGGCTTGGAATCCTTTCTTGTGCTAATTGTAGAATTGAAAGGGAGAGCAGAGAAGCAAAAGCAGGGACCTGTCCCCAACTTTCTTGGGGATTTCCCCAGTTCTCACCCAAGTCCTTCATTCTCTCCTTGCTCCTCTGTCTTCCTTTCCACTCCTTTTTTGGTATTCTGGGAACCAAAGGGAAAATATGTTAATCTCATTTCATTAGCAATATTTTATGGACAAGAGTCCAATAAACACTATTTCTGATAAAAAATACCTGATTGCTTTCTTCACATCCCATTTTTTCCTTTCCTTATCTCTTCACATTCAATTTCATGGAACACCTCTGGATACACCTCTCCTCCTTTGATTCTTGGGTCTTTTCAATATGCTGTCTTCTATTTTTGTGTTGTTTATTTTGCATTTGGAATTAAAAGCTAAATTTCAGGGGCACCTGGGTGTCTCAGTTGGTTGAGCATCCAACTCTTAGTTTTGGCTCAGGTCATAATCTTGAGGATCCTAGGTTGGAGCCCCACATGAAGCTCCACACTCAGTGTGGAGTCTGCTTGAGATTCTCTCTCTCCTTTTCCCTCTGCCCCTCCCCCACTGTGCGCTCGCTCAAGTTCTCTCTCTCAAACAAATAGATAAATCTTTAAAAAAAGAGTAGAGCATCTTGGGAAAATGCAAGATGCTTTCTCTGAAATTAAAAAATAATAAAAAATAAAAGCTAAGTTTCATTTGGGCTGAGAGAAAGCATTTGGAAAAGGAGAAATTGTGACTGAGGACTCACTAAACTCTACCTAAAAAAAAAAGAAAAAAGAAAAGAAAAAGAAAAGCAGATGAATTATTCCCATCTCCACTAGCATTTGATATTTATCAAATATCTTTTCACGTTTCTCTCCTATCCCACCTGTTCCCTGACAGTTGGCCAGTAGCAAAGTCTCATATCGAATGGGAACAGTCAGTACTCTCCTCCAGTTTGAATGCTTTGTATTTACTTTAAGAACAAAGTAACTTTCACCCCTACTTGATGAGCCTGGTCTCTATTCACCCAAGTAGGAAAAATACATGTTTGTGTGTGTGTGTGTGTGTGTTTTCACCTCAGGCCTCTTGGGAAGGAGTTTGGAGCAGGGCCAAGCCATCCCAGCCTTTGCCCTCAATTTCACACAGAGTGGAGAGTCTTTTAGTTCAGGAGTTTGTGCTGCTCAAGAGTTTACATAAACATAATGTTGAGAAATACCCCTTGCTGGAGTGGGTGCAAAAGGCAAAGGACAAACTGTTGTCCCCTGAGATGGAGACATCACCAAGTTGGTTTTAGCTGTTCCATATTGGACCCTTTGTGGGAATAACTGGTCCGAGTGTCACTTTTCTCCAACTTCTTGGTGAGTTACTTAGTCTCTTCGGAACTCAACTTCCCCATCTTCAAAATTAGAGGTGAGACATGTTCCCTAAAATCCTTTCATCTTAGACGTTCTATGTTAGTGAGATTTGTTTTCCAAAAAGCACACACCCAAAATAATGCCATAGTCCTCAAGATAGGCCTTATGTGTGTTCCTATAATCCTATAATCACCCAAAATAAGGGGGGAAGTATTTGAGGGAAAGGATATTCCTTCCTTTCCTCCTTCTTTCCAGCCTTCCTTCTCCCCTCCCTCCCTCCTTCCTTCCTTTCTCCTTTCTTCCTTTCCTCCCTCTTTCCTTCCTTCCTTCTTCCTTCCTTCTTTCTAGCCTAGCTTTATTGCTTTCTGATGTCTTTAATTGTCTTTTGAGACTAGGGTTGACATTTACAAATAGCTATTTGGGCGAGGTCTTGTGAATAAGTGAGTGGTCAAGCATGATGCCACAACCTTGGCTACAACTCTTTCCCAGAGAGCATGCTGTCAACTCTGAAATGCTGTTAGCCAGTCATGAGGCCACAGTTCACATTTCTTGCCAAATTCAGAATTCCATATGAAAAATATCCATAATGTTAAAGAAGTAAAGCACTAGGGCCTTTTCTTTTATTTCATCTATTTTTCTTGGTTCTGGAGTTTTTAACTGTTGACTTTGGTTTTGGTAATAGTAGATACTCTCACTACTTTTTTTTCTTTAAAACTTGCTGATTCATCCAGCTTCTTAGGGAAATTTTTTTTTTGTGTTTTATATGTCAAAATACGTAAACTAATAATTGCAGAAACATTCTATGTATTCTAGGTTACATTAAAGATTAGACCCTCCAAATTTTTTTTTTAAATAGGATCTCCTCCCCGCATGTAGCCCAATGCAGGGCTTGAACTCACAATCCTGAAATCAAGACCTGAGCTGAGATCAAGAGTTGGGCACTGCACCAACTGAGCTGCCCAAGCACCCCTACACCAAATCTTTATTTACAATTTACTTTTCAGCTTCCATCAAATTAGTTAACCATAATTTAAAGAGAATGGAATCTTCTGACCTTTCCACCATTCTCATAGGGTGCCTTTATGGGCATGGATGAATGTTACAGGCAGGTAGTTTCTAGCCAAGTATAACAGGATAACCATTTCTAACCATTTCATTATACAGACAGAATGAAAAGCTCCTTGGCAGGGAGCTATATCATGAATTCAGGCAACGTGTGGATGGCTAGACTTAACAGGGCCTTTTCATTTCAATCAAATTTCTACATCTCCGTGATTCTGACCCCTTTCTTACCTTCTATATACCTCTGTTGCTGGAAGCTTCCGACAAGGCTCCCAATATTCCCGCTTCTTGGTATTCACTCTTCTGTATAATGAATGCCTTCCTCTTAAGTGAGGGTGGGACCTGGTGACTAGTTTCTGAGGAATGGAACACACAAAGGTGATAGGATATCACTTCCATGACTAGGTTACAAAAGACTGGGACTTCCGTCTCACTATCTAACTAGCACGTTCTCTTTTGCTGGCACCCTCTCTCGCTCTTTCTACCTGTTCACTCTGAGAAAGCAAGCTGCTGCATGGATGACAAGGACCTGAGGCCATAGCCTCTGGGCAACCGCCATCAGAGAATGAAGGCCCACAGTCCAACAACCAGTGAGGAAGTGAATCCTGCCAAAACCACGTCAGGGAGCGTTGAGGCAGATCCTTCTGTTGTCAAGCCTTCAGATAAGGTTGCAGCCTTGTTGACAACTTGACACGGCCTGGTAAGAACCCTGAGAAAGGGGACACAGCTAGGCTGTGGATTTCTGGAGACCTGGACTCCTGGCTCAGAGAAACTGTGACATTATAAGTCTAGTCGTTTTAAGGCACTGAAGACTCTAAAGTTGGGAGTAATTTGTTGTGCAGAAGTAAATAAACAACACATCATCCAAGATTGTCAAGAATCCCCACTCTCTTACCATTGTTTCATCTACCAGAACTCCTTCTGGTGTATCAAATGTTTCATTTACAGATTTAATTTCCTGAAATTTGCTCTTAGAGGGGTTGGACTCGGTCACTTCAGAAGATCCCCTCAGCTGTAAACTTCAGAGTCAAATTCTTTGCTCCAAAAAAAAAAAAATCATTCACTTTTTCATCCTCATGAAATAAGAAGGGTTTATTGGCCACAGTAGCTGGCATAAGACTAACTGGCTGGCTGTGCAGAGGGCTGCTGGTGTGAGCTGATTCAGGAGCAGAATGTGCTGCCATGACCCCTGCAAGCTTCTCTCCCATTCCCCTCCTCCCGCAAAAGGTCCTCACTACCAGCCACCCCTCTCCCATCTGGAAGGGCTCGGACTCAAGCGCTTACTGTGTATTCTTATTGTGCTTCCTGTCTTGTAGCATTACTAAAGATATTTCTGTGATTCCTTTCTTGTTTCGTTTGAAAGAACATTTGAACTTATAGTAAAAAAGTGCCCGAATTGTCCCTTCTGTTCTTTTTTTTGAGGGCACTGAGACAAAGACAGGTTAAGTGGCAGCCAAACCCTGGACTTCCTTCCTTCAAATGGTAGGGCATTCTGAGCCCTGAAGTCACTAAGCTTTGTTGGGGAACGAACTTTCGGGGTCCCTTGGGAAGATGGCGCTGCTATCAGCCCTCCCTGGATGGCCTGACAAGGACATTTCATGCTGCTGCCTAAATTCTCCAGAGGAGTCTGAAAGTGATACTGTGAACTTTAAACTCTTCTCTCTTTCCTTCTATTTTCCTTCCTTTATTTCCCTTTCTCTCTCTCTTCATACCATCTTCCTGTATCAGCTGCTATAGGCAAAGGCATTAAAAGAGAGTTTTTTGTGCTTGTTTTTTTATGAAAAACAGATTTATATACCTCAGTGAAAAACTTAGACAAACAACAAACTCCAGCCCCAGGCATTCTAATGAGGCTTGTCGGTCCCCATTTTGAGGTTACAGTCTGTGGCCAGGACCTGAGTGACAGGTTCTCTAGTGTATAGTGGATGTTGTTGTTAAGTAACAGATTCCCTGGGGTTGCATCAGCCTATGGATAGATGGAAGGTCACATCAATAGTCATGAATATCCCAAATGTCTCTGGGTCTTCCTTTCACCTATATCCTGGGATCATCCTTCCACCATTCAGGGGACAACTGGCAGGTTCGTTACCCCAGGGCATCTACCACATTCTCCCTTAGCCCCTGCTCTGGTCTCCTTGGTTGATGTCCACAGCCCCTAGGCAGGCTTGACCCCTGCTGAGCAAGTGGCATCTTTGTAGACACTGGTATCTCTGCTGAAAACACTGCTCTGAAGCCCCTAGAGTTAAAAAATGTTTAAAAGTGCCAGTATTGGTCAAAGACTTATGGGCAAGCATCACGATCCACTTGAGCTAATTGTTTTCCCTAGGTTTACTTTATTTGAAAGGGAGGGATAGAGAGGAGGAAGGGAGTGAGAGGTAAGAGGTGGGGTGAGAGAGAGAATCTCAAGCAGACTTCCCACTGAGCACAGAGACTGACACGGGGGCTGGATCCCAGGACCCTGAGATCATGACCAGAGCCAAAATCAAGAGTTGCCACTTACCTGACTGAGCTACCTGGGACCCCAGCTTGGGCAAATTTATTTTTTTTAAGATTTTATTTATTTATTCAGAGAGAGAGAGAGAGAGAGAGAGAGAGAGAGAGAGAGAGAGAGAGGCGGAGACACAGGCAGAGGGAGAAGCAGGCTCCATTCAGGGAGCCTGACGTGGGACTCAATCCTGGGTCTCCAGGATCACGCCTTGGGCTGCCGGCGCTAAACCGCTGTGCCACCGGGGCTGCCAAACTTGGGCAAATTTAAAAAGAAAGGGAACATTTCAAAAAAGATTTTATTTATTTATTCATGAGAGACACAGAGACATAGGCAGAGGGAGAAGCAGGCTCCCTGTGGGGAGCCTAATGTGGGACTTGATCCCAGGACCCCGGGATCACAACCTGAGCCAAAGGCAGACATTCAGCTGCTGAGTCACCCAGGTGCCCAAGAAAAGGAACATATTATTAAAAAGATATTGGATAGCTTTTAGAATTCCTGGAGGCCCGGGGAAAACATGATAGGAAGCTCGACAGATAGCAACAAAGGTCCAGATCCTATCTGGGGCTATTACAGTGAAGAAATCCCTCTCCATGATGCCCTGGCAGGACACCCAGCCTGTCCCCACTGACACAAGAATCCTGTCACCATCACCTCCAGAAGAACCTAGGTGGAGATGCTGCCACTGCATCTACTGTCCCTGACACAAGGCCTGTGGGTGTCCCCATGCCCTACTTCCAGCAAAGCTGGGAAAAGCAAGTGTCTAGTGTTTTCACCTCTTTCAGTGGGAGGTGAGCTCTGCTTCCTTAGGTGGGAGATTGCCCAATGTAGGAGCGGTTTACATCCTGGGCACCTGTGAGAGAACTAGATGTTCACTTGTAGTGGGGCTAGATCCTCTGCCCCACTCGACACTTGAGTCCCTCAGCCTGCTCTAGGCCACATGACATTTGTGCACAAAGTGCATGGTGTAGACCCCAGTGTCCACAGGACCAATCGTGGCCCCTCTTCCCCACGGCCATGTCTGACTCCTATTGATCTCTTCATGCACCCTCCTCACCTCCTCCAAACACCTGTGGAAATCTGCTTCTGGAGCAGCCATCTCACCCATCCAGGGCAACAGTTCCTCCACCATGCTGGAAATCAAGGAAATCATGAAAACTCTTTCCTAATTCATGTAGCATTTCCCCTATCTTCTGAGCAAGCAAGTGGTTGGGGGGGAGGGGGGGGTCCTGGTAGGTGTGACAGTATCCTGGCAGGCAGAGCTGGTACTTAAATGAGTTCCATGTCTGGGCCTAAATGCCTCCCTTCCTTCCAAGTATCTACCTGCATCTACTGACTTACATAGAGGGACCTTGGGGAAAAATAAACTTCAATCTGTTCACAATTTAGAACTGTATGAATTTGTAGGAAGCGCTTGTTGAGAACATATTCCTAATGGCATGTGGTATGGCAGCAGATGTTTAAATGGGGCCAGACTGAAGAGGAAAGAGCGGTGGACATAGGAAACAGACTTGGGTCTGATGTCAGAACCCATCCTACAAGTGTTTTTGCTCCAGGGAGAATGACCATGTGTGTCAGTTGAGAAAATGGTTTTACTACAATCCACCAGTTTGGGGCCCAGATAATAGTGTCCCACCCTCCACAAGTGAGCATAGTACTGAGGGAGGGAGCTGTTTGTTCATTTGATTCTGTTACTTGCTTTTCATGGACATTTGTGGCCAGGGGAGTCGGCAGGGATTTGCCCCACAGGGGTGGGGTGACAGCAGGAGACCGGGGGCAGGTCAACTCAGAGATGACTCCTCTGTTGGGCTGCCTTCTAGATTTTGGGGTTGGTGGTAATAATTACCCTGAGGCAGTGGCAGCCGTGAATTGACTGGTAGTATCGGTGTGGGGGCCTATGCACTGGCATCTCTGAGAAGGTGTGGGGACCACTGGCTGCAGGGTCTTGGCTCAACTGGCATGACACTAGCAATGGTGAAAGATAAACGAATAGTGAGAGTGATTCAGGGAAATAGGGGGCAGAGACAGTGGTATACTTGGCCTCAGAGAGGCACTTCTGAGAACCCCTGGGGGCTGTGACTGCACGGGCCCAGTTCAGTGAGCGATGATGGTAATGGTGATAATAATAGCATGCCAGATACTATTCTTTTTTTTTTTTTAACTTTTTATTTTATTTATGATAGGCACACAGTGAGAGAGAGAGAGGCAGAGACACAGGCAGAGGGAGAAGCAGGCTCCACGCACCGGGAGCCCGACGTGGGATTCGATCCCGGGTCTCCAGGATCGTGCCCTGGGCCAAAGGCAGGCGCTAAACCACTGCGCCACCCAGGGATCCCATGCCAGATACTATTCTAAGTGCTTTCCATGTATTCCACTTAGTCCTCACAATTCTATTTTTTTAAGATTTTATTTCTTTGTTTGAGAGAAAGTGTGTGCACGAGCACGAGTTGGGGGGAGGGGGGGCGGCTAGAGGCAGACTCCCTGCCAAGTAGGGAGCCTGGTCCAGGGCCCATCCCAGGACTTTGAGATCATGACCTGAGCCGAAATCAAGAGTCAGAGGCTTAACTGACTGAACCACCCAGGTGCCCCCTCATGACCTCATTAAGCAGATATTATTATCATCTTCCTTCTACAACTCAGCCTTGGACAGGACATGTGGCAGTTTGTATTTGTATTTTCCAAAGATGGCTGACACAATATCTCCCAAGCCACACATTATTCTGCAACATGACTTTGGTCCTACCATTGAAAGATGAGGTTTATTCCCCTCCACTTGAATCTGAGCAGGCTTCTGAATCTTTTGTAACCTAGAGAAGGCAGCAGAAATGAGGCACTGTGATTTCCAAGGCCTAGGAAATCTGATTTCCTAGGTCAGAAAGGAGATGCACTTTCCACCTTGTACAGAAATACCTACCCTGAAGCCCTGAGCTGCCATGGAAGTAGTCTGACTGCCATGAGGCCACCATGCTGTGAGGAAGCTCAAACTAACCCACGTGTAGGTCCCAAAACTACACGAGGAGAGAGGGAGAGATACCAGCAAGCCTCAGCTGCTCCATCCCCCTCAGCTGTTCCAGTCCCAACCACTCTCTGATTGCAACCACATGAAAGATACTGAGCCAACCAAGCCCTTCTGAAACTCCCAAACACAGAAACCATGAGAATAATAAAAGGATCATTGCTGTTTTAAACCACTACGTTTTGGTGTAATCTGTAATGCAGCAACAGATAAGTAACAACTTGCCCATGGCTTGTAAGCGGTGAGGCTGAAACTAGAACCTCAGTTTGGAGAACAAAAACACAACACATACACACATGGAGGCACTTTTTTTTTTTTTTTTTTTGAGAGCTCCATATATACCTGGGGAGGGGAACTGATTCATGCATCTGGTGTTCAAAATTCACAAGATCCACTTATAATTTTATTGTCACCATGTTTGTACCTACAAGTTGATGCAGTCTGAGATATTCAAATTACATAGGAAAGCTAGAGCTTTTTTAAAAAAAAATGCCTGAAAAAACAAACAAACAAAAATATATGTCTGGTTTCTCTCTTGCATGTGAATGACTAGAATCAAAAATGCTTCTCTGGGGCTCCAGAGTAGCTTGGTGGGTTGGTGAGCTGACTCTTGGTCTCTGCTCAGGTCATGATCTCAGGGCCCTGGGATGGAGCCTCATGTTGGGCCCTGCACTTAGCAGGGAGTCTGCTTGAGGATTCTCCCTCCTTCTCCCTCTTCCTCTCCCACTGCCCCTCCCCTCTCCCTCTAACTCGAGCACACACTCGATCTCTCTCTCTCTTAAATAGATAAATAAATCTTTTTAAAAAAATGTTTCTCAGGACACCGGGGTGGCTCAGCAGTTGAGCATCTGCCTTCGGCTCAGGTCATGATCCCAGAGTCCTAGGGTCGAGTCCCTCATCCGGCTCTCTGCGTGGAGCCTGCTCCTCCCTCTGTGTCTCTGCCTCTCTCTTGGTGTCTCTCATGAATACATAAATTAAAATCTTAAAAAAAAATTGTTTCTCAAAGACTCACCCTAGAGTGGAGGCGCTGGTTAAAAACATGCAGATTCCCAAGTGCCACCTAAATCTCTGAATTTGAATCTCTTAAAGGTAGGACCAGGACTCTGAATTTTTAGCAACTCTTCAGGGAATTTTTAAGCCTGTTAGAATTTGAAAACAACTGCTCTATGACCAATATCATTTAACCTAGAGAATATTCAGGGTGGGGCTTACAAATTACCCTCCCCTGAAAAATCATGCTCTCATTAACCCTTCAGTCAATGTTACTGCCTGAATTTGCCTGATCCCGAGAGGCTTGACAAAAATACACATTCCTATGCTTCTCCTCTGCTGGGAATCAGATATGAAGCAAAACCTGGGGAATCTGCATTTTATGTTAGGTGTTAAATGTTCTTGAAGTAACTACACGATTTGATGTATTTCATGTAGTTATTGGAATACAGATCAGTTAAATTTGGTATAGCATTTACCCAGTATGATAATCTTCGTCTTCAAATAGCAGTTTATTTTAGGCCATTGCTTCTGGAAAAACTTAATTTCACTGAATGCCACATTTTTTTTAATCCATAGAGACCAAGATTAAGACAACAATAGTTAACATTTATTGAGCAGCTACTATTTAACCCTCCTCAAACACTCTGAGGCAGGCACCACTGCCATCCCCAGTTTATAGATTAAGATACTGAGGCAGAGGGACATTCAGGACCTTTCCAGGCATATGCAGCTAGTAAAGAGGTAGAGCTCCAACCTATGCTCTTAACCTACACAATACTGTCTCTCTGCCCTTATCCTAGACCAATTTCTCTGATGTTCCGCATATGCCTTTATTCAACACTTTTTTGAAATGTAGTTTTTATATGAAAGAGGTTTACCTTGTGCTGTGTGTGACTCATGGCCAAAAGGTTGCGAGAAGAGGCCTTGTTTCTTCTACAAAATATTTTCTACACCAGCAAGGAAAGATCACCAACAAAATGATTAAAGACGATGAAACCTTTTCTTAATGATGTCTGAATAATTTATTCTTGGGCTTCCTGTGAACTGTTGAGGAGTTCATAGAGTATCTTGGGAAGTCTCTAATTAGGAAGTTTCAAAATAACCAAAATGATGAAATTTCATAATAGTTATGTTTGAAGACAACTGCTTTTAGCACTAGTCCCACTAGGAATTCAGCATCTTGGCAGGGGTTTATTTATTATGTGTTTTGCTTTAAACAGGAAGCATGTACACTTATTAGCTCGAAAGTGTTCTTGTCCTCATGTAGAGAGGAAAGTGTATGCAAAAAAAGTAAGTGTGGTGTGCAGGGACAGCCAGGTACAGCTGGCATAGGGCTTCGCAGCTGGCTAGGATATGGACTGTGGGCAAATTAACTCACGTCTTCAGGGGCAGCATATGAGTCTCATCAGAGAATCTCGGAAATCCTCAATGAGAGAATCCTATAAAATGAGGGCTTGCGGCAGTCGCTAGCAAGTGATAGAATATTCTTGGTGATAGAATGTAGGAGAATGCAGAGACATTTAGGTTAGCCAAGCAGGATGAAAAACTGTCTGGAAATGGCCATGAAGTGCAGAAAGATGCCCCAACTCCTGCTGGGGCAATAGGGAAAACATTGATTAGGTCACAGCAGGTCTCCAATGAGAAACTAGGTTTGGTGAGTAACTGGAGAAGTAGAAGGAAAAAAGTGTGTTTCAGATACTCTTGCTAGATAATGTATATCCTCTTAGTTTCAAAGGCTTAAAAAACAATCAATCCCTCCCCGCCATGATTCTAGGAATTGACTGGATTCAGCTAGGTGGTCTTCACTTGGGTTCCTCCTGCTGTTGCTATGGTTGGGGCTGGAGTATTGCAGTCTTCTTCAGTTCCATGTCTGGTGACTAATGCTGGCTGTCAGTGGGGACCTGGGGCTGTTGGCTGGGAGATCTAAATGCCCTCTCTGTTTAGCCTGGGCTTCTTCACGGCATGGTGCCTGGGTTCAGAGAGCAAACATCCCAAGAAGACCATGAGGAAGGGGTATCATCTTATGTGATCTAGCCTCAGAAGGTACAGGGGGTCCCTTCTGCCACAGTCACAGACCCTCTTGGACTCAAAGGAACACAAACCCCACCCTGACAAGAGTGGGGTCAACATCACAGTGAAGAAGGACTTGTAGCATGGGGGAATCTTGTTACCGCCATCTTGGAAAATGCAATCTGCCATAGAGGTTAAGTACAAAGAGCAGAATATTGGATCTTAAGAATTCAGAAATCTGGCCAAAAAGGATCACAAGGGCCGCTCCTATGGGCAGTTTAAATGGAATGGAAGCAAAGGTCATGAGAGTTGAGGAAGGTATGGGACGATGAGTCAGGGGAATTGCATGGCCCTCACATGGACACTGACATCCTCAGGAAAGCTGAGGACTTGAGAGAGGTATGGTGAAGGCAGAGAGGGCTGACACTGCTGTAACGGCTTCTAAGCCTTTGGTTCTGGAGTGATTAAAAAAAAAAAAAGTAATCCCCACGGGGAGAACTTCTCTTATTTGGGAAAAGATATTTGCTGTGGGTCTATTGTTTGTGCAAAGATACTAATGGTTAACATTTTTACAGTGCTTATCCTTTCATTCAAAATGTATTTACTAGGTACCTGCTCTAGTCAGGTCTATTTTTTTTTAAAGATTTTATTTAATTATTTTGAGAGAGAGAGAGAGAGAGAGAGAGAGAGAGAGAGGGAGAGAGAGCACAAGCAGGGAGAGGGGCAGAGGGAGAGGGAGAAGCAGACTCCCCGCTGAGCAGGAAGCCCAACGTGGGGCTTGATCCCTGAACTCCGGGATCATGACCTGAACTGAAGACAGATGTTTAACCGACTGAGCACTGAGAGAGAGAGGCAGAGGGAGAGAGAGAATCCAAGCAGACTCCATGCGGGGCTCCATGCGGCACTCGATCTCACAACTCTGAGATCATGACCTGAGTTGAAATCAAGAATCAGAAGTTTATAGCCGACTGAGCCACACAGGTGCCCTTTGGCAAGTCTATTCTAGATGCTGATCTAGACGCTGATACAGTAGTGAACAAAGCAGACAGAGATCTCTACCCTGTTAGGTTTATATTTTAAAGGGAGAGACAAACATAAAAGAGATAGTTTTTTTTTAAACATAACACATATAATGTTATATGGTGGTAAATACTAAGGAAAAAAAAATCCACATTCTCTGTGCATATTAGATCCTAGCACAGGGTCTAAGAGCATGGTTCTGAGAGCCAGACAGCTGGAGCTTGAATCCCAGTTCTGCGACTTACTAGCTATGTGATGTTTGGCCTCTCTGATCCTCAGTTTCCTTATCTGTAAACCATAGAAAACAATAGTTCCCACTTCGACACTTGTTGTCAGGATGAAATGAGTTAATACAGGTAAAGAATTTATAACAGGATGACAGGGACATTGAAGCCAGCTGGGGGGGGAGTCACAGGCTTCAGAGTTGCTACTGGAGCTCTGGGACCAAGCTCAGGTTATCAGTCAGGAACCTTGTTGGGGTTCATGGATCTTGGGAGGAAAAGACCTCCATATGAAGACATATCAAAGGATCCTCAGGCTGCCCCAGGGTAGTATGTGGGATGGCAGCGTATAGATGAGATCTCAGCAGATCTCAGGATTTAACCCTGGGTTCAGCCTACTGCAGACCCAGGGAAATATCTGTTTTCACCTTGAAGCAGGAACAAGATTTTGGAACTTAGTTATACTAATAGAGTAGAATGGAAAGGGAGAGGTGGTGAATAATGCACTCATTACATTCTAGTAACAAGCAGAGCATCCGAGTGAAATTTCCCTCTGGGAAAACACATAGGTGGAAAGAGGGAGAAGACTTGAATCAGACAAGCCTGGGTTCTAATTGAAGTTCTACCTCTTTTTTTTTAAATTCCAGTTAGTTACCATATATTATGAGTTTCAGGTGTACAATATAGTGATTCCACCCGTCCATGCAACACCCAGTGTGAAGCTCTACCTCTTAAGTAATTAGACAACTTAACCTCTGAGGCTTACTTTTCTCCTGAAAACTGAGGATCATGATACCTACACTATACAGATCTTATGAAGTTTAAGTATAGCTTATCAAGAGGCTGGCACAGTGTCCAGCACTTAGATGTGTGATCAGGTGATGGCCTCTTCACCTAGTGGGTCAACAGGTCACCTGTGTACATAGGATGTGTACTGGTCCACTCCTCATCAATATTTAAAAATGAGCATTTCTTCTGTATTGATAGTTATGAAATGATATCAGAATCCACTCTCTCTCAATAGGAAATTTACTTTGAGTGATGTTTTCCTGAAGGACCCTGGGACACCTGGGCTTTCACAGATTCTGCTGTAGAAAGATATCTGGCCAGATACTTCCAATATTGTCCTGCCATATCCTTGCTGTGACCTCTCCCTAAACAAAAAATGAAGAGTATAGCATCCAGCTCAGCAAAACAAGCTGGGGGGCATGAACAAGCTTATGGAAACCTTTTAGGATTTCTGGTTTGAGCATGGTAGATTAAGCCAACACAGAAAACAAAAAAATACATAAATATTGGATAAAACATTCTCAGAAAAAAAACTTTGCTACATAACCAAGCTTGGCAGGAAGAAAGGCACATCTCCAGGTGTTGATGAAAGATAGACCTTGAAACCAGCACAGGGAATGGAGTTGTAGCTGCAGTGGCCTGGGGGGATGTGGCCAGGGATGCTGGCCTCAGAAACCAAGGTGATGAGTAGAGCCAAGATCCCTGCTAGACTGAATCTGTCCCTCCAACAAAAGGGAATGGGGAGAAAGTCTTTGGGAGCACAGAGTTGGAGGTTTCCTGAATGAAGTGTCATTCAAGCTGGTCTCATTCATTCATTCATTCATTCACCCATTCACCAAGTACTGTGCCAGGCACTACACCAACTACTGGGAATATAAAAGACCCAGCCACTGGCCTCATGGAGTTTGCAGTTAGTGGAGACAGCATTAAATGGGCAATTACAATGCAGAAGCTCTACGTGCACTTTTTTTTAGAGAGAGAGAGAGAGAGTTTGTAAACAGGGGGGAGGGGCAGCAGGAGAGAGAGAATCTCAAGCCAACTCCGTGCTGAGCATGGAGCCCAATGTGGGGCTTGATCTCAGGACTCTGAGATGACCTGAGTGGAAATCAAGAGTCAGATGTTTAACCAACTGAGCCATCCAAGCTCCCCTCCATGTGCACACTTTTTAAAAACAGCTTTATTAAGATAAAATTCACATGCCATAAAAATATACCTTTTAAAAATGGTTTTAGTGTATTCATATTGTTGTGATTCCACCACCACTATTGAATTTCAGAACATTAAATTACTTCAAAAAGAAACTCCATAACCATTAGCAGTCACTTAGTATTTTCCATCACCCCAGCTCCTCGTTACTAGGAATCTATTTTCTCTCTCTAGAGGTTTCCCTATTCTGGGCATTTCATTTAAAAGGAATAACACAATATGTAGCCTTTTATGTCTTCTTTCACTTAGCATGTTTTCAAGGTTCATCCATGATGTAGCATGCATCAGTATTTTGTTCCTTTCTATGGCTGAATAGTAATAGTCCATTGTACGCATATACTTTTGTTTATTCATTTGTCAATTAATGGAAATTTTGGCCATTAGGAATAATGTTCCTATGAACATGCTCATGTGTAAGTTTTTGTGTGGACACATGTTTTCAATTCTTTTAGATATATACCTAGGAGTGGAATTACTGGGTCATATGGTAATTCTGTGTTTAACATCTTAAAGAATTGCCAAATTGTTTTCCAAGTTACTGCACCATTTTATATTCCTTACCAGCAATGTATGAAGTTTCCATCTGTGTATAAATTTTGATGTTTACATTCTTGAATTGGAAATCAACCTCCCAGAGTTGTGCCTATCAGCAGAAGAAGGTCTTGGCTCTCTGATGGTACTGCAGATAGGGTGATGAACAGCTTTGCCTATCTGGGAACAGAGGGGCTTCTTCTGTACAATAATAGGGCTCTTCTGTGTGAGCCCCCAACAGGGACAGCCTCACCTAGTTTCTCTCACAGTGTGAGCTCTGTGAGGCAAGGGCCATTTCTCATCTTTTCCACTATGGCTCCAACCCTTATAGCTATTCCTGGCATGTAGTAGGTGCCCAATAAATATTTGTGGAATAAATGACTGGATTAGCCTCTTGCTTTGTCTGTCCAGTTACCTCTTCCTGCTTTTGGGAATAGCACTCCTTTGTTCTTTGGGATGGCTGCTTCTTTGTAGAATCTCCTATGGGTATGTGGGCTGCCAGACCCAGCACTCTTTCTAGCTACAGGGCCCATGAATGACCTAAGGCTGGTCAACCTGGAATCTTCATTAGGATTTTTTACAGTGAACTTAAGAGGTGATAGGCAGTTCCTTTCTGGTAGGAGAAGACAAAGATGCAAGATGGAAGAACTACAGTAGCTACTTTTCCTTCTGAACGCACAGCTTTCCTGAGAGAACAAAATCAACACATAGATGGGCAGAGAGAATCCTGATGGAGTTTGAATCCCTGGCCTGGTGAACTGGGTTTGTATTAGCAGAATCTTCACTATTATAACAGAGGTGGGAAAGTCTCCCAGGAGAGATAGATAAGTAAGCTGTGAATAAGTAAGGAGTTTGAAATATCCAAGGTGAGAGGTAGTGAAATGTAAGTGAGGAATTCAAAGTCTTCTCTATCGTTCAGCAAAAAAACACCACTAAGAGAGGGAGAAGGCAAGACATCATGTGGGAGAAGATATCTGCAATAAACTTATTGACAGAGAATTTGTATCCAGAATATATAAAGAATTTCCAGGGGCACCTGGGTGGCTCAGTGGTTGAGTGTCTGCCTTTAGCTCAGGGTGTGATCTTGGGGTCCTGGGATCGAGTCCCACATCGGGCTCCCCGCACCAAGCGTGCTTCTCCCTCTGCCTATGTCTCTGTGTCTCTCTCTGTGTGTCTCATTAATAAATAAATAAAGTCTTTGAAAATAGAATTTCTATAATCTCATAAGACAGACAACCTAATTTTTTAAGTGGGAAATAGACACTTCACAGAGAACTTTTATGTACTCAATAACCATATGAAATGTGCTCAAATTCATTAGTCTTCAGGCAAAGGCTATTTTCAAACCACAATGAAATCCCTCAAGAGAGCCACCAAAATGTGTAAAAAGTAATAGCACTGATACTGCCAAAGTTTGGTGAGGCTGTAGGGCATAGAGAAATCTCATACATTGCTAATGGGAGTTTAAATTGGTATAACCACTTTGGAAAACTGTTTGGTCATGTGGTGGCCCTGAGTACACCACTTAGATCTCCCTTCAAGACAGCCTGCTTCAAGGGGGCTAGTCAGCCAATAGCCTCCAGCTGCCGTACCTTTGGATCCACCCCAGTGTTCATGTTGAGGCCATGGTTTTTCCAGGCTGCCCCCAGCCAGGGACTGTGCTAGTTGTGCAGAGGTGCTAGTTCCAGGCCATCCTGAATCCTGCCTTTCAGGTAGCTCCTATGGTGGACACTCTGTACACTGGGCTCCCTGACAGCCTGGCTGGGACTGCAGGCTTTCACAGTGGTCAGACCTGCATTGTGGTCTGGAGGTTCCACATGTCTGCTTTTCCTCCATCTATCTTTTATCCTTCCCAGGAATTGCGCCTGTAAATTTCTTGCACGTCGAATTCTACCTTGGCCTTTGCTTTGTGGAAGACTGAATTGACAGAGGCAGTATGTACTAACACTGTCTGACTCTAAGCGCACTCTTAGATATATTCCCAATAGAAATGAGTGCTCATGTCCACCAAAACATGCTTATAGAACATTATTAATGGCAGCTAAAAGAAGATCAATGTCTATCAACAGTGGACAGAATGGATAAATAAAATTGTGGTTATAGTCAGGAACAAGACAAGGATGTCCATATTGTTATTTAACATAGTACTGGAAGTCTTAGCCTCAGCAATCAGACAACAAAAATAAATAAAAAGCATCTAAATTGGCAGGGGAGAAGTAAAACTTTCACTATTTGCAGACAACATGATACTCTATGTAGAAAATCTGAAACACTCCACCAAAAGATTGCTAGAATACATGAATTCAGCAAAGTAGCAGGATGTAAAATCAACATACAGAAATCTGTTGCATTTCTGTACACCAGTAATGAAGCTGCAGAAAAAGACACCAAGGAATTGGGATCAATCTCATTTACAATTGCACCCAAAACAATAACATACCTAGGAATAAATCTAACCAAAGAGGTAAAAGATCTGTACTCTGAAACTTTATAAAAGAAATGGAAGAAGACACAAAGAAGTGGAAATCATGTTAATCATTCATGTTAATTGACTGGAAAAACAAACATCCTTAAAATGTCTATAACTACCCAAAGCAGTCTGTACATTTAATGCAATCCCTATCAAAATACCACTAGCATTTTTCACAGAGCTGGAACAAACAATCCTAAAATTTATATGGAACCAGAAAAGACCCTGAATAGCCTAAACAATCCCGAAAAAGAAAACCAAAGCTAGAGGAATCATGATTCTGGACTTCAAGCTATATTACAAAGCTGTGATTGTCAAGACGGTATGGTACTGGCACAAAAACAGACACATAGATCAATGGAACAAAATAGAAAACTCAGAAATGGACCTATAGCTATCTGGTAAAATAATCTTCAACTAAGCAGGAAAGAGGGGGATCCCTGGGTGGCTTAGCGGTTTAGCACCTGTCTTCGGCCCAGGGCGTGATTCTGGAGTCCGAGGATCGAGTCTCGCATCTGGCTCCCTGCGTGGAGACTGCTTTTCCCTTTGCCTGTATCTCTGCCTCTCTCTTTCTATCTCTCTCTTTCTGTGTGTGTGTCTCTCATGAATAAATAAGTAAAATCTTTTTAAAAAATCAGGAAAGAATATCCAGTGAAAAGAGAACAGTCTCTTCAATAAATGGTGTTGGGGAAACTGGACAGCAACATGCAGAAGAAGAAACTGGGCCTCTTATACCATACACAAAAATGAATTCAACATAGATTAAAGACCTAAATGTGAAGACTGAAACCATAAAAATCCTAGAGGAGAGTACAGACAGCAACCCCTTTGACCTTGGTCATAGCAACTTTTTACTAGACACGTCTCTAGAGGCAAAGGAAATAAAAGCAAAAGTAAACTATTAAGACTTTATCAAGAGAAAAAGTTTCTGCACAGAGAAGGAAACAAAACTAAAAGGCAGCTTCTGGAATGGGAGAAGGTATTTGCAAATGATGTATCGGATAAAGGGCTAATATCAAAATCTAGAAAGAACTTATCCAACTCACCACCCCCAAAACTGAATAATCCAGCTAAGAAATGGACAGAAGACATGAATATACATTTCATCAAAGAAGACATCCAGATGGCCAACAGACACATGAAAAGATGCTCAACATCATTCATCATCAGGGAAATACAAATCAAAACCACAATGAGATACCACCTCACAGCTGTCAGAATGTCTGAAATTAACTACTCAGGAAACAACAGATGTTGGTGAGGATGCAGAGAAAGGGGAACCCTCTTGCACTGTTGGTGGGGATGCAAACTGGTGCAGCCACTCTGGAAAACTGTGTGGAGGTTCCTCAAGGAGTTAAACATAGCGCTACCCTACGATCCAGCAACTGCATTACTAGGATTACTAGGTATTTATCCAAAGGATACAAAAATACTGATTCAAAGGGATCCATATACCCTGATGTTTATAACAGCCTTATCAACAAGAGCCCAAATATTCATCAACTGATGAAGGGATGAAGAAGATGTGGGATACACACACACACAATCGAATATTACTCAGCGATTAAGAAAAATAAATCTTGCCATTTGCAACGACGTGGATAGAGCTAGAGGGTATTTTACTAAGCAAAATAAGTCAGTCAGAGAAATACCATATGATTTCACTTGTGTGTGTAACTTAAGAAAACAAAGCAGATGAACATAGGAGGAGTTAAAAAAAAAAAAGGAGACAGGGAAGCAAACCATAAAAGACTTAACTATAGAGAACAGACTGAAGGTTGGTGGAGGGAGGTGGGTAGGGGGATAAGCTAAATGGATGATGGATATTAAGGAGGGCACTTATGATGAACACTATGTTATATTTAAGTAATGAATCACTAAATTCTATTCTTGAAACCAATATCACACTATAAGTTAACTAACTAGAATTTAAATGAAAATTTGAAATAAAAAAATTAAATATAAAAGTAAAACTGCTATTCATATTGTGGACTAGAACACAGCAATGAGAAATAACAAGAGCTATGCATGATAGCATGGATAAACCTCACAGCCGTAATGATGAGTGAAAGAAGCCAGATGGTCAATGGGTCTCATCAAGTCAGGAAAGGAATATAGAAGGAGGGGGGTTGTGGGAGACTAATCTCATTCAGATTTATGGAAACCAGTACCAGTAGAGAGAGTGGTGATCTTTTGGGGACTGTGGTAAGCAGCCTTTAAGATAACTCCCAGTGATCCCATCTCCTGGTTTCCATGCTTTTGTGTTAACCCCTCCTTTTTGATGCAGATAGGACCTAGAGACTAGCTTCTTTTTTCCTAGCATTAAGAAATAATTGACATACAACATTGTGTAAGTTTAAAGTGTACGTGATGATTTGATATATGTAGGTATTGTGAGATGACTACCACCATAAAGTTAGTTAACACATTCATCACCTCATACCTTTTGTGTGAGTACGTGGTGAGAACGTTTAAGATTTACTCTCCCAGCAACTTTCAAATATATAATATGGTATTTACTACATTCACCATGTTGTACCTTCGATCTCCAGAACTGATTCATTTTATAATTGGAAGTTTTTACCCTTCGACCAAATTCTCCCCATTTCCCCCACTCTCCAGCCCCTGCCAATCACCAGTCTACTCTGTTTCTGAGTTTGGCTTCTTCAGATTCCACATACAAGTGAGATTGTATAGTATTTGTCTTTTTCTGCTGACTTATTTTACTCACCGTAATGTTCTTAGGATTCATCAACATTGTCTCAAATGATAGGATCTCCTTCATTTTTATGGTTGAATAATATTCCATTGTTTGTACAATACCACATTTTCTTTAACCATTCATTCTTTTAAAAAAGTTCATTTATTTATTTGAGAGAGAGAGAGAGAGTGCAGAGGGAGGGGCAGAAGGAGAGAATCTTCAAGCAGACTCCCTGGCTGAGCACGGAGCTCACTGCGGGGCTGGATGCTGGTGGGGCTCCATTGTGGCAGGCGGGGTACCCACTGAGCAGGGACCTCATTGCATGGTTCCACTCCACAGCCCATGATGTCATGACCTGAGCTGAAACCAAGAGCTGGTTGCTCAAGCGACTGAACCCCCAGGCACCTCTTTATCTGTTCATCCTTGATGGACAGTTAGGTTGGGGACTAGCTTCTAAGTAACAGAATAAGTAAAAGTGAGCGGCTGTCTATTCTGAGATGAGTTTACAACAAAGACTTCCATTTCTCTCTCCTATTCCTTGCCCCAGGGGAAGATAGCAGCTTCTTATAGAAAAGGTACAAGTGGCTGGAACTAATGAAGGACCTGAGGCCTGACAATGGTGTTTGAGTGAGACTGAGAGAGGATTCTATGCCTTGAGATGCCTGCAGCCCTGGCTGACAAGTTGAATGCAGCTTTGTGAGGGACTCTGAACCAGAGGACCCAGCAAAAGGGCACCCACATCCCTGACCCACAGAAATTGTGAGAAAATAAGGGACTTTTGTTTTAAGCTGCTAAAGTTGGGGTAATCTGTTTTCCAACAATAGATAATACAAGCACATTGCTTATCACTCAAAATCACTAAATAAAGCTCCTGAAATCTCTTTGAGAGATGCAACCAGGGGAAAAGCTGGCCACCTCCAAGAATGTTTCTTTTCTCTTAAGGACAGTGACAATCACACACATGTATATTCTTTTTAATTGTGACCAGCAGGAAGCTCAGAGGCAAATTTATGGTTCAGTTTTAATAATTATGCAAGGCCTGATGACCTGCTTATCTGTGTTCTTACTCCTGGTGTTTCCTTTTATTCTGACGTTTTTCCTTTGTCCTGGTTTTTCAGTTCATTTTCGCATTTTTCTATACTACATTAATTATGTTAAGCCATCTCAAATTCACCTTACAGAGAAGCAAAGCATTCATAATAAAATTTTTGGTTTTTTCATAAATAATTTTTAAAGATATTTAAGTTTGCACCTGTTGAACACGAAGGTGCTTGGTGGGGAACAACAGGTAATGGAAGCATGGCTCTGGAGCTCTGGGCATTGGCCAGGGATAATTTGGATTGGGTCAAAAAATATCAAATAATAATGACAGGAAAGGAAAATACGCTGGCAATCGATCACCCCTCCCCGGGGGGAGGGGCCAAGGGCTCCCTGCCCCGTCCCTTTCGCCCCTCAAGCCCCGCCCCTTCCCCGGCCCCGCCCCGCCCTTCCCCGGCCACGCCCCCTCCCGGCCACGCCCCCTCGGGCCTGCCCGCCGCGCGCGCCGCGCCGCCTCAGTCCCCGCCCGCCGGTCCGGCCTCCCGACGGTTGCGCGCTCCGCCCCTCCCTCCGCGCCCGCGCGCGCCTTCTCCGCCCCGCCGGGCTCTCTCCTTTCGGGGCGGTTGGGCCGCGGGCCTGTGGGGGCGGGGCCCAGAGGAGGCGGTAGAGCCAATGGGGCGCGGCGGCGGCGGCGGCGGTGGCGGCGGCGGCGGAGGCGGCGGCGGCGGCGGCGGCGGCTGGGTCGGGCCCCGACGGGCGGCGGCGGCTGAGCTGGAGGCGGAGGGCGGCGGCGGCGGCGAAGGCGGCGGCGGCGGCGGCGGCAGCGGGGGGAAGATGGCGGCGCCCGTCCTGCTGAGAGTGTCGGTGCCGCGGTGGGAGCGGGTGGCCCGGTACGCAGTGTGCGCCGCCGGGATCCTGCTCTCCATCTACGCCTACCACGTGGAGCGGGAGAAGGAGCGGGACCCCGAGCACCGGGCCCTCTGCGACCTGGGGCCCTGGGTCAAGTGCTCCGCCGCCCTGGCCTCCAGGTAGCCCGGCGGGGGGAGCGGGCCGGGAGCGGCCGAGCGCGGCGAGGGCGGAGGCTGGGGGTGGGGAGCGCGCGGCGGGAGCTCGGGCCTGGGGTGGCGGGGACCGGGCCGCGGGGGACCGACGGCGCCGCGCGGTGGCCGGGGCGGTGGGCGGGGCGGGGGGGCCGCGGCCCGCGGGAGGGCCGCGGGGGTGGAGGTGGCGGGGCCCGCGAGCGGCGAGGACGGATGAGGTGGCAGAGGCAGCGGGAGGCCGGAGCGCACCGGGAGCGGGCGGGCAGGCGGGGGCCGGCCGGGAAGGACGGCAGGGGCCCGCCGAGGGTGGGTCCCGGCCGCTGGACAGATCCCGGTTCCGGCCGGCGAGCTGGGTCGGGAGTGCGGGACCCTGCCCGGGAGCCGTGAGGTCACCGTCCGCCGCTCGTGCCGGCTGGTCGCAGCCGAGGCTTGCCTCCCGGGCTCCCCGCTCCGAGGACAGGTGTCTCTGTGGTCAGGCCTCTTTGTACTGGCGCTAAGGAGAATTTGCGGACCTCCTGAGACGGTGACATTTGCAGACAAACACGAATTTGACCCTCCTCTGGAAGAAGATACCGGCACTTAACATATCTGATTTCTTGGATTCCCCTCGTTTATTTCCGTGCGCCCAAGAGGGGGAATTGGCCTGACTTTGGGTCTAGTTAAAGCTTTCTTTACCTAAAATAGAGGGGTATGTCAAGTGTGGTCAGTAGAGGGGCATTGGTTGACTTTTAAACATTGTAGATTAGTATAATGGGACACTCATAGAAGATTAAAAATACACGCCTTGCCTAAGTGGAGGGATTGGTTTGCTTTACTGATAGCTTCAAGTTTTTAAAAATGTTCTAGTGATTTATCTGTCACATTCTGTTTTCTGCACTAGGTTTTCCTAGGCAAGTTAGTTTGGAAAGGAAGAGGAATTTACATCCTAAAGTGGCTGCCATTTTTTTTTTTTTTTTTTTTTAAGAGGAGAGTTCATTAAAAGTAGCAAACGTAAAATAAATGACTTCAAAATTGATAGGTTGCAATTTTTATAGAGACATGCTTAATATGTTGCCTTTCTTAACAGTAGTTATATTCAAGCAGTTTCTCCCCCCCCCCCCCCCCGTTGATCTGTAAATTGCTAGGTAGACGGTAATGTATAGCTCACTAGTTTATTTTGACCTACATATTGGTGATTACATGAACAAGCAAGCATTGGAGTTTGTCTCGTTATTGTTTACAAACTTCAGGTTGCTGATCTTTTTCCACTTAGAGGGTTCTGTCTCATTTGCCCTTAAACCAAAATCCTGTGCTTTAGTGGGAAAATAGTCATCATTATTGCTACATTAAACACATGTTTAAAATGTAGATATTAGTTAACAGTTACAATCTATCAATGTGACAGAAAGCTCACATTTTTGGTTGCGTATTTTGAACCAGACTTAATAGATTCAGCATCCCTTTGAGAACCACAGAGTGTATTTTATGCAAACATTTGTATGTTTATTTCACTTCCAATGGAAAGGACTTTTATACTTAAAAGTTCCTCGCACCCAAAGTTAATTGAATGAATATGTAGTGAA